>NC_058518.1:219527302-219853865 GCF_904849725.1 Hordeum vulgare subsp. vulgare
TTGTTGGAATCCGGGCCCACCATTGCTTCTTCATAATTCGCAGGTTCATTGTTGTCTAACAACATGATTGATAAGACATGATTACCGTACCACTGAGGAGCAGTACGTGATCTTGTCGACCTGCGAGGTCCGATAGGAACTTGATCCGAAATTTCATGATCATCATCATTAACTTCCTCCTTAACCGACGTTGCTTCGACAGAGGTTTCCCCTTGCTCTGCGCCACGATCTAGAGGGAGTAGAGTTTCTACAACCTCATCAAGTTATATCTTCCTCCCACTCAATTCTTTCAAGAGAAACTCCTTCTCAAGAAAAGCTCCGTTCTTTGCAAAAAACACTTTGCCCTCGGATCTGAGATATAATGTGTACCCAACTGTCTCGTTTGGGTAACCTATGAAGACACACTTTTCCGCTTTGGGGTCCAGCTTTTTAGGCTGAAGCTTTTTGACATAAGCATCACATCCCCAAACTTTCAGAAACGCCAACTTTGGCGTCTTGCCATACCAAAGCTCATATGGTGTCGTCTCAACGGATTTTGACAGGGCCCTATTTAAAGTGAATGCAGCTGTCTCTGATGCATAACCCCAAAATGATAAAGGCAAATCGGTAAGAGACATCATAGATCGCACCATATCTAACAAAGTACGATTACGACATTCGGACACACCATTATGTTGTGCTGTTCCAAGCGGTGTCAACTGTGAAACTATTCCACATTGTATTAAGTGAGCACCAAACTCGAAACTCAGATATTCGCCCCCACGATCAGAACGAAGGAACTTGATCTTCTTGTTACGATGATTTTCAACTTCACTCTAAAATTACTTGAACTTTTCAAACATTTCAAACATCAAGTAGATATATCCATACCTACTCAAATCGTCAGTGAAGGTGAGAAAATTACGATATCCGCCACGCGCCTCCACACTCATTGGACCGCACACATCGGTATGTATGATCTCCAACAAGTCACTTGCACGCTACATTGTTATGGAGAACGGAGTCTTAGTCATCTTGCCCATGAGGCATGGTTCGCACGTGTCAAGTGATTCAAAATCAAGTGACTCCAAAAGCCCATTGGAATGGAGTTTCTTCATGCGCCTTACACCAATATGACCTAAGTGGGAGTGCCACAAAAACGTGGCTCTATCATTGTTAACTCTACATCTTTTGGTCCCAATGTTATGTATATGTGTATCATCACAATCAAGATTCAATATGAACAATCCTCTCACATTGGGTGCATGACCATAAAAGATATTACTCATAGAAATAGGATAACCATTATTCTCGGAGTAAAACGAGTAACTGTCTCGCAATAAACAAGATCTAGATATAATGTTCATGCTTAACGCAGGCATTAAATAACAATTATTTAAGTTCATAACTAATCCTGATTGTAACTGAAGTGAGACTGTGCCGACGGCAATTGCATCAACCTTGGAACCATTTCCCACGCGCATCATCACTTCATCCTTCGCCAGCCTTTTTTTATTCTGCAGTTCCTGCTTCGAGTTGCAAATATGAGCAACAGAACCGGTATCAAATACCCAGGCACTACTACGAGAGTTGGTTAAGTACACATACATAACATGTATATCACATATACCTGATTTTTCTTTGGCCGCCTTCTTATCAGCCAAATACTTGGGGCAGTTGCGCTTCCAGTGACCCATCCCCTTGCAATAATAACACTCTGTTTCCGGTTAGGTCCAGCCTTGGGTTTCTTCGTCAGATTGGCCACATGTTTGCCGCTCTTCTTGGAGTTACCCTTCTTGCCTTTGCCATTTCTCTTGAGACCAGTGGTCTTATTGACCATCAACACTTGATGCTCTTTCCGGAGTTCTGACTTATCGACTTTCAGCATCGCGAATAACTCCCCAGGTGACTTGTTCATCCCTTGCATGTTGTAGTTCAACACAAAGCTCTTGTAGCTAGGTGGTAGTGATTGAAGAATTCTGTCAGTGATAGCCCCTTGCGGGAGTTCAATCCCCAGCTCAGCCAGACAGTTTGAGTACCCAGACATTTTGAGCACATGTTCACTGACACACGAATTCTCCTCCATCTTGCAAGCATAGAATTTATCGGAGGTCTCGTACCTCTCAATCTGGCCGTTCTTATGTAAGATAAACTTCAACTCTTGGAACATCTCATATGCTCCATGACACTCAAAGCGACGTTGAAGTCCCGCTTCCAAGCCATACAAGACTGCACATTGAACTACTGAGTAGTCCTCCTTACGCGATTTCCAAGCGTTCAAAACATCTTGCTCAGACGTAGCGGGTGGTTCATCTCCTAGCGCAGCATCAAGGACATAATTCTTTCTCCCAACTTGTAGGATGATCCTAAGATTACGTGCCCAGTCTACAAAGTTGCTTCCATCATCTTTCAACATAGCTTTCTCTAGGAACGTATTGAAATCTAGGGTTGCTACTGCGTGAGCCATTGATCTACAACATAAAATATTGCAAAGTGGACTTAGACTATATTCAAGATAATTAGAGTTTAATTAATCAAATTACTTAATAAACTTCCAATCAAAAAGTACATCTCTCTAGTCATTTGAGTGGTACATGATCCAAATCCACTAACTCAAGTCCGATCATCACGTGAGTTGAGTATAGCTTCAGTGGTAAGCATCTCTATGCTAATAATATCAACTATACGATTCATGCTCGACCTTTCAGTCTCTTGTGTTCCAAGGCCATGTCTGCACATGCTAGGCTCGTCAAGTTTAACCCGAGTGTTCTGTGTGTGCAATTGTTTTGCACCCGTTGTATGTCAACGTTGAGTCTATCACACCCGATCATCACGTGGAGTCTCGAAACGACAAACTGTCGCAACGGTGCACACTCGGGGAGAACACAATTTCATCTTGAAGTTTTAGTGAGAGATCACCTTATAATGGTACCGTCGTTCTAAGAAAAATAAGGTGCATAAAAGGATTAACATCACATGCAATTCATAAGTGACATGATATAGCCATGATCTTGTGCTTCTTGATCTCCATCGCCAAAGCACCAGCATAATCTTCTTATCACCGGCGCCACACCATGATCTCCTTCATCGTGCCGCCATCGAGGTGGTCGTGCTATCTATGCTATTACTACTAAAGCTACGACCTAGGAATATAGTAAACGCATCTGCAAACACAAATGTTAGTTTGAAGACAACCCTATGGCTCCTGCCGGTTGCCGTAGCATCGACGTGCAAGTAGATATTAGCTATTACAACATGATCATCTCATACATCCAATATATCAGATCACATCACAAGCATACCCTGCAAAAACAAGTTAAATGTCCTATAATTTGTTGTTGCATGTTTTACGTGGTTGCTATGGGTATCTAGTATGATCGCATCTTACTTACGGAAAAACCACAACGGAGATGTGGAAATTGCTATTTAACCTCTCTCCAAGGACCGCCTCGGTCAAATCCAATTCAACTAAAGTTGAAGAAATCGACACCCGCCAGTCATCTTTATGCAACAAGTTGCATGTCAGTTGATGAAACCAGTCTCTCGTAAGCGTACAAGTAATGTCGGTCCGGGCCGCTTCAATCCAAAAATACCGCCGAATCGAGAAAAGAATAAGGAGGGCAGCAAATCGAACGTCGACGCCCACAAAACCTTTTGTGTTCTACTCGACATAACATCTACGCAAGAAACTAGCTCATGATGCCACTGTTGGGGAACATTGCATGGGAAAGAAAAAAAAATTCCTACGCACACGAAGACCTATCATGGTGATGTTCATCGACGATGGGAGATTGGATCCACATACCCTTGTAAATTGCTAAGCGGGAAGCGTTAAGAAACACGGTTGATGTAGTGGTACAACTTCGTGATTCAAATCACCGTCGTCCCACGATCCGTTCCGTTCTAGCGTCGAACGGACGACACCTCCGCGTTCAGCACACGTACAGCTCGATGACGATCTCGGCCTTCTTGATCCAGCAAGAGAGACGGAGAAGTGGATGAGTTCTCCGGCAGCGTTACGGCGCGCCGGTGGTGGTGATGATCTAGTCCTGTAGGGCTCCGCCCGAGCTCCATAGAAATCCGATCTAGAGGAAGAACTACGTGGTATAGGTTTAAGTTGCATGTGGCAAAGTTGTGTCTCAAAAGTCCTAAAACCACCAATATATATAGGATGAGGGGAGGGACTATCCTTGGGGTTCAAGGGAGACCCAAGGGCATCGGCCGATAGGAGGAGGTGGACTCCCACCCCAATTCGGTTTCAGGGAAGGAGTCCACTCCTTCCTTCCCACCTCCGTCTTTCCTTGTTTTTTCTTTTCCTTTGGTTTTTTCAACTTGTGGCGCCATAGCCCTCTTGGGTTGGCCTCACCAGCCCACTAAGGGCTGGTGCGTCACCCTAGGGTCACTGGCTCACTCCCGGGTGGGTGGGCCCCTCCCGGTGCATACCCGGAACCCATTCATCACTCGTGGTACTCTACCGGTAATGCCCGAAAACTTTCCGGTGACCAAGTGAAACCATCCAATATATCAATCTTCGTTTCTGGACCATTCCGGAAACCCTCGTGAGGTCCGTGATCTCATCTGGAACTCACAACATCCTTAGGTCACCAACACATATAACTCAACTATACGAAAATATCATCGAACCTTAAGTGTGCAGACCCTGCGGGTTCGAGAACTATGTAGACATGACCCGAGACACTCCTCGGTCAATGTCCAATAGCGGGACCTGGATGTCCATATTGGATCCTACACATTCTATGAACATGTTATCGATTGAACTCTGTGCCAAGGATTCATATAATCCTTTATAACATTCCCTTTGTCCTTGGGTATGTTAGTTGCCCGAGATTTGATCGTCGGTATCCCTATACCTATTTCAATCTCATTACCGACAAGTATCTTTACTCGTTCCATAATACAAGATACTGTGACTTACACTTGAGTCACATTGCTTGCAAGGCTTGTTTGTGATGTTGTATTACCGAGTGGCCTCGAGATACCTCTCCGTCACACGGAGTGACAAATCCCAATCTTGATCCATGCTAACTCAACGGACACCATCGAATATACCTGTAGAGCACCTTTATAGTCACCCAGTAACATTGTGAGTTTGATACACACAAGGTATTCCTCCGGTGTCAGTGAGTTACATGATCTTATGGTCATAGGAATGTATACTTGACACACTGAAAATAATTGCAACAAAATGACACGATCACTTGCTACGTTCATAGTTTGGGTGTAGTCCATCACATGATTCTCCTAATGTTGTGATCCAGTTATCAAGTGACAACACTTGCATATGGTCAGAAAACCTTAACCATCCTTGATCAACTGGCTAGCCAACTAGAGGCTTGCTAGGGACATTGTTTGGTCTATATATCCACACATGTATCTATGCTTTCAATCAATACAATTATAGCATGGGTAATAAACGATTATCTTGAAACAAGAAATATAATAATAACTATTTGATCATTGCCTCTAGGGCATATTTCCAACAACTCCAAATTGAGATTCTCGAAGCGTAGCTTCTCATGAGTTCTTGCAAGCACTCTATAAGCTACTAGAGTAGTTTTATGAGTTAACTTAAGAGTGTTTAATTATTTAGTTAGTCGTTCAATCGCTTTATTATCATCATCACTTCTCTTGACTAGCATGATAATTAGCAAGTTCATTTTCTGTGCAATCACTAGTTTTATCAAAGAGCAAGCATCTTCTCCTAACAAGTCATCCTCATCATTATTAAAATCAAGATACTCGGGATGTGATACCTTTGGGCCTTTAGCCATGAAGCAGTTTCCGAACCCCTCATTTGGTGACTAAAATAATTTGTAGGAGTTGGAGGAGATGGACATGGAGATGTAGCTTCTCTCGGATTGGTTGTGAGACCTGGAGCCAGAAATCCATTCATCAACGTTAGCTTGATGTATTCTTCTTGAGCTGCTCTTGGTGTATTCGTCCTTTTCTCTCATTCCTTGCCTCTCTGTGAGTGTCTTCGTTCATAAAGATCTTCTCTAGTCCTTCTCTCTCTGCGAGGTGATTCATCCCTTGAGCCTCGTCTTCGAGGTGACTATTCTCTTCATTTGTAGGGATCCGAGCACTCATTCGAGTAGTGCCCGGGCTGCCCATAGTTGTAATAGTTTTGGTCACGACTGGACAAACGTTTCTCATCATATCTTGAGCTTGAGCTTCTCTCTTTGCCTCTACTCTTGTAGAACTTGTTGAATTTCCTGACCACGAGGCTTATCTCTTCATCAGTGACAAGATTGTTCTTCGAAGTATCAAGAGCATCACATCAGATTTGTAAGCACGACTTGACTTGTTGTGCAGCTCATCTTTGTCCTTGCGTGACATCTCATGAGCAACAATCCTACAATTGACTTCACTTGGCTTGAGATCTTTGTAGTTTGGCATCATTTGGATCAATGTGCACAATGTGTCATACTTTCCATCAAGAGATCTAAGTATCTTCTTGATGATAAATTTTAGGGTCATCTCTTTGCTTTCCAAGCCGACAATCTCATTGGTGATGAGAGCTAGCCTAGAGTACATTTCAGCGACACCTTCACCATCCTTCATCTTGAACTTGTCAAGTTGACTTTGCAGCACATCCAACTTAGATGCTTTGACAAAATCAGTACCTTTGTGCATATCTATCAAAGTATCCCAAATTTCTTTTGCATTCTCGAGGCGGCTGATTTTGTTGAATTCTTCGAGGCATAGACAATTGAAGATGATGTTGCGGGCTTGTGCATTGAGATGCAACATCTTTAGTTCATTAGTTGTCGCATCATGATCTGTTTCATGCCCTTCTCCGAATAAATCACCTGGCACACCAACACGAAAACAACCCATACGTGAGGATTAACGCCAAGATATGCATTTTCATCTTATGCTTGTGACTAACAAAATTAGTACCATCGAAGTATGGACCTCTACAGTGATAATTTCCCTCACTAGACGCCATACTCTCCTAGGTTGTGAAACCAATGCAATGGAGACCAAAGCTCTGATACCAATTGTAGGATCAAAAGTATGTATAGCCGGGGGGGTGATTAGACTACTTGAAAAGATAAAAACTTAGCCTTTTCCCAATTTTAGTTGTTGGCCAGTTTTAGAAATTATGGCAAGTCAAGTACACCCTACAGATGCAGTTCTAAGAGTATAGTTGCGGAATGTAAAACATGCAAGTGTAGAGTAAAGGTGTAAGGTAGGGAGATCAAACGCATGAGGTTGACACAACGAATTTTGGCATGGTTACGATAGGTGGCGCTATCGTACGTTCATGTTAGTGGAGACGTCAACCAACAGAGGGTAACGGCTGCGAGAGTCCACGGAGGGCTCCACTCACAAGGGGTCCATGAAGAAGCGGCCTTGTCTATTCCACCACGGCTTTCGTCCACATAGGACTAGCCTCACTCACGGTAGATCTTCACGAAATAGGTTGCTCCTTGCCCTGACAGACATCTTGGTTCAACTCCATAATACAAAGTAGGAGGCTCCCTAGCGACGCCTAGCCAATCTAGGAGACACCACCCTCCAAAAGGTAATAGATGTGGTAGACCGATGAACTCCTTGCTCTTGTGCTTCGAAAGATAGTACCCTCAACACAAAATCACTCTCTCACAGGATAGGCATGGGTAGGAGTGATTGATTTGGTGGAAAGCAACTTGGGGAGGCTAGATATCAAGTTTCAAATGATTGGATTGGAATATCTTGGTCTCAACACATGAGTAGGTGGCTCTCTCTCAGAAAAATGGATCAGGAGTGAAGTGTGTGTTCTGAGTGCTTCCTCTATGAATGAGAGGTAGGTGGAGGGTTATATATAGGCTGTCCACAAAATCCAACCATTACACATAAAGTGGCCAACTCGGTGACACTGAAGTCATCAACTCGGTGGTACCGATTTGAACTAATGGCAATAATTTTTGAATCTTGGTGAAACTTGTATACACAACTCGGTGGCACCGAAAAGGCGGCTAACGGTTAGATGACACAACTCGGTGACACCGATACTCAAACTCGGAAATTCTGATTTTGTGTACCGAGGCAATAGAAAGTTGGTCACCTAAACTCGGTAGCACCGATATGGTTTCGGTTGCACCGATTTGGTGGGTTTGGCTAGGGTTTTGTTTCAGATGAAAATCGGTAGTGCCAAAATGAGAAAGTTGGTGGCACCAATTTTGAGTGTATGGTATTGGACGAAACGGTTATGTGGGAAAAATGGGTGAGTATTCTGGTGGCTATCTCTCAGCACTTGAGCAACCAGTTCATTTTAATACCTCACCCCATTTTAATTGTATTGGCTTTCCTATGGACTGAAAAGTTATTTCTCACAAATATAAAATTAAGAGTCTTCTAGCTTGAAGATTGAGCCAATCTTATTCCTTTCTTGCATCAAGGGGCATCTCCACATAAGCCTTTAGCCAAAGCATCTTTTGAAATTTTGTGAAATATACTTGGATAAACATATTAGTCCAATGATGCATAGGATGTGATCAATTATAGGAACCACCCTAGGGACCAATTGTGCTTTCACAGACATAATCAACTGGACACTATGCCGCTCGGGGATATACAGAACGATCTCTCCATGCAACGCACAGTTCATAAACAACCAACCTTGCAACCTCTAAGTGCTCATCTCAAAAGCTTAGGCTCCAGGGGAAGTCAATATGTTCCTATGGCTGCTACATCTCAACAAGCTCCGGTGCAATGACAGGGTTCTAAGGAGTGGTTGGGAGAATGGGTACTTCTACCCTTTGTGGATGCGCAACCTTGAGACTTCTATTCACCTGCTGTGGGAATGCCCGGTTGCCTTGCATGTCTCGAGCATCGGGGCTACCTGGAATGGGTGTGGTTCCCTTAGTGAACGTGTACGGCACACGAACACGTCAACAACCGACCGATTACACAAGATCGTAGCTACTGCTACACCCAACCACAAGAAGGGCACAAAATCTATTGTAGCTCTCATTTCCTAGCACATCTGGCTGGAGCGCAACTCCTGCGTTTTCAAAGGAAAGCAGGCGAACGTAGGTCACATTGCTGCCGCGTGCACACGAGACTTGAAGCAATGGAGGATGTCATGTGCAAGATGCATAGAGCAGCCCCGGGGATGTAACGTGAAATTATCCTTATTTTCCCCTAAAGTCCGTCGATTACCTTATTCGGACTAGCTGTACTTTTCCTTTGCTCCTCTTGATCGCTTGATCGCACCTCTCTCAACTCTCTCTCTGCTTAAATCAATGCAAGGCCAGCTATGCTGGATATTTTCAAAAAATATATATTATAGAACGCATGGCATGGTGGGTATGTTGATGGGGAGGATGGATTCCGGTGGTTGTGGTGTGTGTGGAGGGGAGGAGGGGCACAATAGTGGAGCGGGGGTAGCATGGCTGAATTGTTGAGGCACCAAGGGAGAGAGAGACCTATGATGTGGAAACGAAAGAGAGACCGCATAGGAGGAAGAAGGGAATGAACGTTGTGAACCTTTCATCGGTCGAGAACATTTCACACGCGGGCCGACTACTGATGCGGTGCATGGCGTGCCAGTCTACTGGCTGGGCTTATTGCCTATAGACATGCAAATGTGGTCATAATCATCTAAAAAGGAAATAAACTTCGCACATCTAAAATAATACTAATTTGTAGAGGGAAAGACAGTGGAACATATCCCAACACAAGCATGTGGCTCAGATTGACACCTCTAGGAAGAAACACAATAATCATATTTTTCCTATATATTTTACAATTTTCATTTGTCATTTGAGATTTCTCTTCATTGACTATATATATAGTAACACTATTCATCACCCAGGGTGTAGATGGCTTATTCTTCACCCGAGGTAATCTTCCGACTATTTCATAAATAAATTTTGTTTTGTATACAAATAGTTAGATCCATATTGGTTGATTATATAAAATTTGGCATAAGAAAACAAAAATATATGTCACAAGACCAAAAAAAATCACATTTTATGTATATTTTACACTATGTTTTTATGTTTGCAACTTTATGTAGCATAAAATATTTTTTACAATGATTTAATATATTCTTACTTTCACTTTTTAGGTATGAAGTTACGGGACGTAAAAATACGGTGCATTGATGGGAAAATGGAGGGGGTGAAGAATAACTATTCCTCACCCACGGTGACGAATATCACGAAGTTTGAGGAATTTGAAAAATTATGAAAGTTGAAAATTTTAAGAATTTGCAAAAATGACTAAAACTGCAGTTTTGAAGAATTTCAAATATAATTGGTAGTGTGACCCATCGTATAAGAATTATGGTGATTTCAGACAACGTGTACAACTGTCCTAGGGTTCTAAGAATCAAATTCTTCATTGATTTCTTAACACTTATAGAGTTAGTCGTCGTTGATTGAGGAAATACTTTGTGTGTTGCACATCTAAGTCATCAATTTTGCATAAGTATTAGGATGTGTGTCCTTTTAAAGAATATTTGAAGATTCTAAGATATTTCGCTCACGTTGCAACTTGCAAAATCTATTTTCATCCAAGGGCTTACTGAAGATATCAGCTAGCTGTTCTTTAGTCTTCACGTGGTCGATGAAGATGTCTCCCTTCGACACATGATCACGAAGATAATGATGATGAATCTGAATGTGCTTTGTCTTCTACCGCTGAACTGGGTTGTGAGCAATCTTGATGGCACTCTCATTGTTGTAGTATAGAGGGACATTTTTCACATTGATGTCATAGTCCTTGAGGGTTTGCTTCATCCGCACCAAATGTGCACAATAGGAGCCTCCAGCAATGTACTCAACTTCAGCAGTAGATAGTGACAAGCAGTTCTGCTTCTTCGAGGACCAATTGACCAGTGATAGTCCAAGGTAATGGCATGGGCCTGATTTTGGCTTGCGATCCACATGATCTCCAACATAGTCAGAGTCAGAATATCCAATAAGATCAGGATTCGAGCCTTTGGGGTACCATAATCCAAGCGTTTTTGTGTGAGCTAGATATCAAAGAATATGCTTCACAACTGTATGGTGTGATTTCTTCGGTGTTGCTTGTAAACGGGCACGCATGCTAACACTAAGCATAATATCTGTCCTAGATGCACATAGATACAATAAGGAGCCAATCATGTAGCGATATACCTTCTGATAGAAATCTTTAACATTTTTGTCAGTGCAGAGATGGCCGTTGGTGGGCATAGGAGTCTCGGTGCCTTTGCGATATTGCATGCCGAATTTATTCACGTCATCCATGAGGCATTTCTCTTGAGAGAAGAAGATGCCATTGCGTTGTTAACAAATTTGAAGGCCTAAGAAGAATTTTAGCTCTACCTCATAGACATTTGATATTCTTCACTCATCATGTAGCCAAATTCTTCACTGCAACGTTTATTATTACAACTAAAGATAATATCGTCCACAAATATTTGGTACACAAATAATTCATCATCATAAGATTTTGTGAAAAGAGTTGGGTCAAGTGAACCAGGTTTGAAGCTTTTCTTCGTGAGGAATTCCTTCACAATGTCACACCATGCCCAAGGGGCCTGCTTGTGGACATAGAGGTCCTTGTTAAGTGTGAAGACTTTGTTAGGATGCTTAAGATCTTCAAATCCTGGGGGTTGAGCAACATATACTTCTTCCTCAAGCTTACCATTGAGGAACGCACTTTTCACATCCATTTGATATAAGATGATATTTTGATGGTTAGGATGAGGAAGCAATATGCGAATAGCTTCAAGTCTAGCAACATGTGGAACGTTTAGTCAAAGTCAAATCCTTCAACATGTGTGCAACCTTGTGCTACAAGACATGCCTTATTCCTCACCACCTGACCATTTTTGTCTTGTTTGTTGTGGTAGATATGCTTGGTACCTATGATGTTGTGCTTGCGAGGATTTGTTCGCTTGACAAGTTCCCACACATCGTTGAGCTTGAATTGATGGAATTCCTCCTGCATAGCTTGAATCCATCCAGGCTCCATAAATGTCTCATAAACTTTGGTGGGCTCTGTGATAGAGAAAAAATCAAAGTGCCCATAATATTTACACAAATGTGAAGCTTTTGAACATGTGAGGGGACCTGGTGTATTGATGTCGTCGAGGATTTTGTTAATATGCACTTCATTTTCCACTCTAAGATGACTACATTGATGACTTTGTTGGGGCTAAGGATTTTCTTCAGCACCATTTCCCTCACGTGCACCAGCATGTTTTTCTTCATTGTTCGGTAGGACTTCCTCAGCTAGTAGAGGTTTTTAGTGGGTATGTGATACTTATGATCTACGTTGGGTTTTCCGTGAAGAGGAACGAGTTATCGCAACACAATGTGGGTAAGTATTTCCCTCAGTTACGAAACCAAGGTTTATCGAGCCAATAGGAATATCAACCTCAACCGTCTTCAGCAGCTGCACACAAAAGAACAAAGAACTTGCACGCAACGAGGGCAAGAGGGTTGTCAATCCTCTTGTCTTGTTATTTGCAAGCAAGTAAGGTGTGTAGATAATTGTAGATAGCAAGATTAAATAAAAACAAGTAAATGGAAGCAAGGTAATGAATATTTTATCAATATGTTGTGAATAGACCCCGGGGCCCTAGCTTTCCCTAATGACATCTCTCATGAAAAAATAACATACGGTGGGTGAACAAGTTACTGTTGGGCAATTGACAGAAAAGCAGATAGTTATGCGATATTTATGACAATGATCATGTTTATATAGGTATCATGTCCATAACCAATAGGTCGACTCTTTCTTGCACCTATAACTATTACTCCACTCATCGAGTGCTATCTAGCATGCATCTAGAGTATTAAGTAAAACAAAGTAATGCACGAAGAACAATGACATGATGTAGACAAAGTAAACTCAAGGAATATGAATAAAACCCATCGTGTTATCCTTAGTAGAAGAAACACAAAGATGCATCTTCTACCCTTCTGTCACTGGGATAAAGAAATTCGTCAACTTGAACCTACCATAACACACCTCTCTCACCGAAGAAATGACAATCTAGTTGGCCAAACTATTTCAATAGATCAGAGAGAATTACGAAGCTATATATCATAACCATGCATATAAGAATCATATGAGTATTCAGAGGAGACTCAAATATTTATCACGAATAATATGAACATGAACCCACAATTCATCGGATACCAACAAACGCACCGCATAAATGGAATTACATCATATGGATCAAATCGAAGATGCGATGATCATTGTATTGAAAATCAAAGAGAGAGCGATTGCCATCTAGGTACTAGCCATGGACCCGTAGGTGTGTGGTGAACTACTCACACATGATCGTGAGGGAAGCAATGTTGATGAAGAGGCCCTTAGTGATTGACCCCCCGCTAGCAGGGTGTCAGAACGGAGCTCGAGATGGCTTGCCGTCGGAACAATGAAGTGTTTCAGGGCTCCCTCTGGTGTTTTTAGGGTGGATGCGAATTTATAAGCCAAAGAACAGAGTCGGGAGGGCCACGAGGGAGGCAAAATCCATCAGGGCAGCCCCCAGGTCGCGCCCTATTGGCTTGTGGGCCCTGTCGGTATCAAAACCGGCGGATCTCGGGTAGGGGGCCCCGAGATATGGATGTTGGATTGCTGTGTTACAAGGGACGAAGTAGACAGTGTTTACCCTGGTCCGGACCTCTTGAGGAGGTAAAACCCTACATCGTGCTTGATTATATTGATGTGTATGAGGATTACATAGTTGATCTACCTCGAGATCATATGAGCTAAAACCCTAGATGAGTCAACTTTCCTATACGGATGAAACCCTTTGGTTTATATAGACACTAGGGGTTCCTAGGGGTACATACAATAGATCTTCAGCCGGGGAAACATGCGTCGATATGGGATACTAACTTGGATAACACACCAGTCTTAGGTCGGCTTGTAAGAAATGGGCCGGTCGTCCAAGGACCCCTTAGTCCCAGACTCCCTTTGTAGCCCCTCCAACCAGCCTCCAATGCCGATGTATATGGTCTTGAGAAGCTCCTCATATCTAGAGTGATCGTCTTGAGAGGCGAGCTACCTTCATGTTCGGCTGGTTTAAAATTGGTCGTTCGTTGATGTCGTGCCTTTAAAACAAGCAGTGCTTAATATGAAGGCTTAAAAGCCCGGGTGTGAGTAGTCCTGCAAATAGACACGTCGTATCAATTAGGAGATCGTGCCCCTCGTTTAAGGGGATACGAATGATGGTGTGGGTAATCCTGCGCGTGTTCACCAGTGCAATTGTTTTAGGAAGTGGCAGGCCCTCTAGCGTAGTAAATGGGAACACTTGGACTTACGCCCCCATAAAAGGAGAAAAAGATCCACAAAGCCACCACAGACATACCATACCCGACTCCCTTTCATTCAAGCTACAAGCACCGAGATCCATTTTATTTTCCGTCCTCTCCAAAACGCCCTTCCCCAAGCTCAGCCATGACCGGCTCATACTTCCAAGGAAAGTGAGAGGTCTCATGCGTCTCCGATAAAGATATCCAGGAGTTGAAGGACGCCGACTATATCTCACGTGACATTGCCCTCCGTGCACTGGAGGAAGGCTAGGTGGTGCCTACACAAAATTCATGGGAGAGGGCGGTGTTCGCCCCCACTTCATCCAAGGACTAGGCTTCCCGCTCCACCCCTTTGTCGGTGGCCTGATGTTCTTCTATGGGTAAGATTTTCATGATCGTCCCCCGAACTCATTTATGCACATCTCAGCTTTCGTCACCCTATGTGAGGACTTCCTGCAGGTTCAACCGCACTTTGGCCTATGGCCCCAGACTTTCAACATCAAGCCCAAGTAGGTCAGCAGACAACACGCCGACTGCGGTGGAGCCATGACCAGCAAACTCCCCCAGGTCAAATGACCAGAGGGCACTTGTATTGATACCATCAAAGCCTGGCAAAAAGAATGGTTTTACATCATCGAACCTGGGGAAGCAAACTGGTCGGCGCGTGCCGAGTTTAGATTTGGACCCCCGAGAGGCTAGCCTCATGGGTTAGAAAAAGCCTTGACTGGGGATCGGCATCGAAGGTGAAGGTGCTGCATAAGCGCATCACGTAGATGGTGGAGGAGAATATCAAGCTGACCAACGTGGTTCAGGTCACGATCCACCGCTATGTCCTTCGCTGCTAGCATCAGGACACTCCAATGTGGTCCTACAAGCTCGGGAACCCCAACACCGTGCGCCAGTTCTACCACACTACGTACGAGAAATTGTGGAGGGTGTTGTACAAGCCTCGACAGAGCTGGTTGGCCGAGGAAGAAGACGTCGGCTTAGATACCAATCACCCTCCATTGGAGGTATGATCAGGCTTTTATTCTTATTTAAAGTTGTAGTTTTCAGCAAGGACCTTATCATTTCCCCCATTGTCCCTGAGGGGCTGGATGAACAACACCATGAAAATAGACGGCCTAGCCCCCCTGCGCGAGGACCCCAGGTTGCCATTGTTGAGCGTGATGCTGGTTGTGTCACCATACGCGGCGCCGGAGAAAAAAGAGAAGAAAAAATGGGAGACCCGCGTGGGCCTCCGCTCGAGGGGTCATTTTGATACTAAGTCCTGAGACACCCGAGCTTCATCCGCCTATGAGAAAGAGGATGTGGTTGACGGGGAGGATAAAGAGTCCCCCAAACAAGAAAGAGGGCGGTGCCGGAGGAGGCTGAGGCGGGCTTTTGCCTCCTCAAGCCCCAAAGAGACCCTCCAGGAGCAAGGTCATCCTACCCGACAACATCCTGGATTCTGATGAGGACTCCGGGGCCTTTGAGGGGGTTTCCCGAAGGACCCCCAGGATCAAGCCCGTGGCCCAAAGGTATGGAGTCCAAACTTTATTTAATGGAGTTGTACTGAGATTTTGTTAATAAATAGACATGCACTTTTTCCTGACGCAGCACTGCCCGAAATCTCCCGGTAGACCAAGTCTCAGTGGGAGGTTCACCACCAGTCGAGCTAGAGGTGAGCAGGAATGTGTCCCGTACTACCCTTCCTCCGGCCTCAGACGAGGTCGCATAGGTGATATCCCACCAGGCCCCTATGAACATGGGGATGAGGTGATGGCCAAAGTTCACACATCAGCCAGTGAAGACCGAGAGGTCCCTACGAAGGTTCACGCTTTGGTCATCATAACCCAGGAGGTTGATCCCCTCCAGACGAGTGGAGAGGGGGCCGCCATTCGTCCGAGATTCCTTCGGCGACAACTCTAGGGCCCTCTAATCCTCTGGCGTCCTCAACGTTTCCTACGGTGCCACCCTTATGGGCTCCGGCCGAGTGGCATGTAATGATGGAGGAGGCTTTATCCATATCATCTATTGATGATGCACATCACACCCTTATGGGTGCGATTCTACAAAGCATTCAGTTTGTTGACAGCGGAATGAAGGGAGCCTTCAACGGTTCGCTGGAAGGCTTCAAGGTAAACCATGTAGTGTTAGATTTATTTATAAGGCTTTACATGCCTTATAGGTTTAACAGCCACAACCCAAGGGTGAGTTGAAAAACTAAACCGTGGTTCGAAAGAACTTATAGACATGAATAAGACAGTTCAAGGACCCTTGAACTATAACAACTCACAAGGGTACTTTGGCCGAATGTCCCAGTCCCGATAGCTCGGATGCTTATTAATCTATAACTTGTTTCATAGGCCTCGTCCTTGGTTGTGGACACCAACACCCATGAACTTGCCGAGCTGACCATCTTAATAGTCGGCTCGATGAGAAGCAGGGTAAGCTTGATGCGTGTCGCTAAGACTCTTGTTATCCTTTATTATTTAGGACAATATGGTTTGGTATATGACATATTGATTCCAATTATATTAGCAACTATAAACTCAAGGCCGAACTGAAGAAGGCCAATCAGGAGGCCAACGCTCATAGGATGGTAGCCGAACAGAAAGCCGCCAAGCTAAGCTCACTGAAGGTTGAGAGAAGCAAGCACAAGGCTAGAGTGTCCAAGATCTAGCAGGAGCTTCAAGAAGTGAGCGCTAATTGCAATGCCTTGGAACAAAAATCCAAAGAACAAGTGGCTGAGCTATCCAAGCTGTCCTCTAAGCTGAAATCGAAGTGGGTAAATAGATGGTTTTTCGAAGAAGAAGTGCGCCAAGCCAAGAAGATTGCGGATGCTAAGCCATACTTATTGCAATGTGCCTTTGGTGGAAATAGGTTTGCCTTTATTACACGGATATGGCATTCTGCAGGCGCCTTTACAGACCTCCCGCGGATTGTAGCAGACGCGGCCAAGCACGACACAGACGAAGATGGGGACGTCGAGCAGAGGCTTTTCTAGGCACAGTTTTAGACTCCCAAGCCCAACCCCCTCTCATGTACCAAATGAAATAGCTCATGGAGTTGCACATGATGGCAGAGCTGGCCAAGAAGGACCTTTGCATCCAGTTGTGGCCTGCCGAGCCTATTCCGAGAAGCTACTTCAGCTTAGCGCACAAAGTGTACGACGTTGTGCCTCAGATCGAGGTCCTGAAGTGCTCTGTCTGCATAGAAGGAGGTCAGATGGCTTTCACAAGGACCGTGATGCACTGTCCAGGGGTGAAGCCCCTTGCAGTGGCAACCGCATGCCCGCCTCCTAGAAAGGAGCACATGCTTCTAGAGATTTATTTCTCTACCCTGATGGAGGGTGCTCGGGCCATAGAAGCCCAGTGTTCCAAGGATGTAATTTATGAGTGAGAGTATTGTCGTGTGTCCTCGAAAAATTTATTAATATGATGCTTGTTCCAGTGTAATGCACTTTGTGTTATTTTGACTCATGTTCGACCGTTTTAATCTGAAAGCTTCCAATCATCGGATTCATCCCCCATGTAGATACTACAAGGGTGTTTCTACATCCGCACTGTGACCCTTAGCCGATATATCGGTGCTCAGAGGCGGTAGTGTGTGAAGGAAATGAGGAAATCGGACTATGCGGCTTTAGTGCTTTCACTTAGCCTTAGGAGCTTGAATTCAGGGGTTGGTTACGAGCCCCTAGTTTTTTGTGGTAGTCGGATAGACCGGATTTTGAAATAGTTACCACAAGGTTTGCAAAGATACAAACCCTTCCGTATGACACAGAATAAAACATCCATCGGTTTTTCGTACTTAAGCTCGGATTGCAAACCAGTTCTCGCTTATTATGACTGTCAGTTTTTGGCTTTCTCTAGTGATGCATTTTAGCAAGGCCACCTGGGAATACAATCGCAGTGGTTCTCCCTTTACCCCATTAGCCAAACTAGAGGGACATAAGGGGGTAAGCACAAGAGCAGGGCAACCCAACTATTTATCGAAGTCATAATTCAGAAACGATGCATATAAAGCAATATCCGAGAAAACGAACACTTAAAAAGTAGTGATGGGTAGTGCTTGTGGCGTTATTTTCATCCAAGCCCCTGGTCTATTAGCTGGCGGCACTTGATATGTATGGAACAAATTTACCCTTCGACGCCAATGAGCAGCAAACACACACACACACACATATATATATATATATATAGTAAAACACTATATAGATAATATGTGCTAGGAATTTGTATAACTCATGGCACCAAGGTAGGTGTTACAGTTAACTATTTTTTTGAACAACATATTTCAAAGCAACTTTTCCCCTCGGCCTTCCATGGGTGGCTTAACATCTGCCGTTCTTCCAGCTGCACAATTTCTCATATGCTTCTTAGAAGGGAGGGGTAGTATCCTTTAAAGGTGGTTGTTATTAGCAGACAGACCATGAATAGAGGGTCATGTTTGGACAATAGTTTGGTCGAACCAAACATATGGTCCTTGGTGGTGGATCCCCACAGCGGCCCATGGTATTTTGAGAACGAAATTGTGTGGACACACCTTACGGGTGACCGGTCCATGCCGTGGGGAGTGTATCCATATTTTCTATGAGCCGGAGATGTCTCCGCGGGATCCGATTGAGCTCAGGCTCGCTTGCCCGCCTGCCGCTCCTTAGATGCTAGCTTGTGGTTTGATGCTTCGTTGTCGTATTGGCATTCAGCTATCAAGGCCGTTGTGTGCTCCTCGATCAGGAGGGATCATTCTGTGTTGCCGTTCATGATCATAACTCCCCTGGGTCTGTGCATCTTGAGATTTAGGTAGGCGTAATGAGGCACAACATTGAAGCGGGCGAATGTTGTGCGGTCAAGTAGTGCGTGATACCCACTTTGGGAAGGAATGATGTCTAAGATTAAGTCTTTGCTTCGGAATTTGTTGGGTGAACCAAAAACAACCTGCAGCGTTACCATGTCGGAGAAGCGAGATTCGACGCGTGGGATCAGTCCTTTAAAGTTAGTGTTTCTGGGTTTGATCCTTGATGGGTCTATGCCCATCTTTTTCATTGTATGTGAGTAAATCTGGTTAAAGCTACTTAATCCATCCATAATGACTCTAGTGAGGTGGTACCGATCTGTGATGGGGTCTAGGACAAGCGTGACCGACCCTCCATGATGGATACTGGTCGGATGATCCCTACGGTCGAAGGTGGTCGGGTAAACCGCCCATGTGTTGCACTTCGGGACTACGGGCTCTACGGCATATACCTCCCGAAGGGCCCGCTTCCTCTCCTTCTTTGGAATGTGAGTAATGTATAACATATTCACGGTTTTCACCTCTGGGAGAACTATTTCTGCCCCAGTGTTTTGGACGTGGGGCTCGTCGTCGTCTTTGCTTTGTGGGCCCTTGCCTTGTTCCTTGGCTCCTAGTTTGCTGGCCTGTTTGAACGCCCAACAATTACGATTGGTCTGGGTGGCAGGCTTGTCTTGGGTTCCATGAATCAGGCAGGGCCTGCCCATAATTTTATCCAATGGACTCGGTCCATGCCTGTTCCCTTTAAGGGGGTTCTTTCGCTGTCCAGGTTTTGAGCTGTGGAAGCCATCATTACGGCTGTGTCATCAGCGTCACTGTTACGGTGGTTTCGTTTGTTCTTGTTTTGTCTTGGCTTGCCATTTCCATACCGAACTTGAGAGGTACCATGGTCATCCGCATTATGGACGCGCCGAGCTAGCCAATTGTCCTCGCCTGCACAAAAGCAGGTCATGCGGGAAGTGAGGGCAGACTTTCTTCTTGGCCTATCCTGGCCGAGCTGGCGAGCCATCCATTCGTCCTAGATATTATGCGTGAACGAGGCTATGGCCTCTGCATCCCGAGTATCCATGATCTGGTTCTTCTTATTTAGGAACCTATTCCAGAATTCTCTCGCCGATTTGCCTGCCTTTTGGATGACGTTACTTAGGTCGGAGGAATCCGATGGTCAGACATAAGTTGCGTGAAAATTAGATAGGAAGGCTTCTTCAAGCTCTTCCCAGCTCACGGTGGAGTTTTCAGGTAAGCTGTTTAGCTAGTGTCGCGCTGGTCCTTTTAGCTTTAGGGGTAGTTACATAATGGCGTGGAGGTCATATCCCCTGGCCATATGGATGTGGATAAGGAAATCTTCTATAGACATGACGGGGTCTGTAGTCCCGTCATATTGTTCTATGTTTACGAGTTTAAACCCTTGTGGGAATTGGTGCTGCATGACCTCATATATAAAGCAAAGTGGGTGGACGGCGCCTCTAACCCGGGCTATATTGTGCCAGAGACCGTGTGTTGATTGTGCCCGGTACAATTCCCGATCTCTGTTGCCGTGGGTAAACTAAGGTTGGTCTCCATCCCATCGAGTGGGAGAGTACCTTCTAGATCCATAGATAGACCTCTCGCAACCTGTTCTATTATCCAAGTCATGTTCTAGGTTGTGTCTGCCTCTGGGTTGCACATCTTCCTTTCCTTTCTCGCCGTGAGGCTCGGGTCTATTCTCAGCTTCTCCGGCCACTATGTCGTGCCCTCGAGCTGGGCGATCAGGTTTTTCGTACTGTGTGTTCCTGGGGGACACGGGCTCTCGGGCCTTGTCATCGAACTGAGGCAGCAGGCGCCAGCATGGGTAGCTTTTGTTTTGATCCGGCCACTTGGTGCCATATCCTTCTTCGGATGCGAGTACTTTCGTTCATCTGTTGTTGACGGTATCTTGTTCGGTTTGGAGCTGTTGTTGCTTCGTTGGAGGTTGTGGGCGGTAGCTATGATATGCTACATGAACCGTTCCTGACCCTCAAGGTCCTCGGGAACTATGAAGTCTTCAGCCACTAGGCTATCTTCCCCGTCGTCACGGAGGAGGTAGTTGTCGATGTCTGAATCGTCGGGGACGTCGGGAGCAGACTCGCCGTCGGGCTTGTTCGGGTCCTCCGGTGCCTCCTCAGGAGCTCCAGGTTGTCGTGATGTTCCAGGGTTGTAAATTCCTAGGTGCCATGTATGGCCCCCCTTCCCTTATTCGCCTTGGCTTGTTTATGCTTCCTACGGTGCTTTGATGGCTTCTCTCCGGACTTATCACCGTTTCGTTTGAGGGTATGATCACAATTGTCATCGGGTGTGTCCACCATGTAGACGTCGTTGGTGGAGGTGGCAATCCACCGCCTGATATTAGAAGGGGCGGGGTGATCGGCCTCATCGTCCATGTCTTCAACCTCCAACATGTTGGTTAAGTCTTCTATGATGGATACCATGTGGGTAGTGGGTGGGCTGGAAAAGTCCTCATAATCTCCATCCGGACCAGTCTCAGTATAGGTCGGGCTCGGGCCGTCCGTGATTTTCAGGGACTCGATTTGGTCGAGCCTCTAGTTTAACATCGAGAGGATGTCCTAATCGTTCTTGACAATTTTTGGAGTTGACCTCCACAGCTTCCACAAGGGAGGCGTATTCGGCAATGGCCGTTTGCTATTGCTCAGGCATTGAGGTTGTGTCTGAGCTCGAAGCTAACTCTCCGACAAAGAGGGAACCGATGTCATGGACGGGCAAGAGATCTGAAGTCAAGGCTTCGAGATTTTGGTTCTCATTGAACGAAACTGTAATATTAGCGGGGAAAAGATCGCCCTGGGAGTTGGCGGATAATTCGATATTCCCGAACCTTATCTCCTGATCGGGATGAAGCCTTAAATCTGGCTGAGGCGGTCGATCAGGTCAGCATGCAGCGTGAAGCTACCGAACCCGTGAACCTGCTCGGGAATGAAGATGTCCCTATTACTGATTCGATCACTGATGATTAAGCGACCATCAATCCTTCCGTTGATCTCACATTGGTACTCTTAATGAAAGCACCAATGTCGGTGTCAAAAGCAGCGGATCTTGGGTAGGGGGTCCTGAGCTGTGGACCTTGGATCGATGGGTTAGACAAGACGAAGGATACAGTGTTTACCCAGGTTCGGGCCCTCTTGAGGAGGTACAACCCTATGACCTGCTTGATTATATTGATGTGTATGAGGATTACAGAGTTGATCTACCTCGAGATCGTATGAGCTAAAACCCTAGATGAGCCAACTTGACTATATGGATGAAACCCTCTAGTTAATATAAACATCAGGGGATCCTAGGGTTATACACAACCAACCTCCAGCCGTGGACAGATGCACCGATCTGGCCTTCTTAACTTGGATAACACAGTAGTCTTCAGAGATTTCCTTCCTGAACACGAGGTTGTCACACAGTCCGATCTTCAACAACACGGCCCATTAGATCGACCTGCAAGAAATGGGTCGACCGTCCGAGGACCCCTTAGTCCCGGACTCCCTCAGGCCCCTTGCGAGGCCTACACCCTTCTTTCGATGCACGTTTTCTTCTTTTGATCCAGAAAAAATCACCAAAAAGTTTCAGGGAAATTGGACTTTGTTTGGTATGGAAATCCTAAAGAGTGAAAAACACACGTAAAATAACAACTGGCATTGGTTACTCGGTCAATACATTAGTGCTAAAAGGTAAAATAAAATGGTAATTAAATACCCCCAAAATATTTTAGAAGTATAATATATGAACATGGAACAATAAAAATATATAGATACATTGGAGACGTATCAAGTATCCCCAAGCTTAATTCCTGCACGTCCTCGAGTAGGTAAATGATAAAAACAGAATTTTTGATGTGACATGCTATACATGATGTAACCTTATGCATGCATTCTCATTGGGAAACGATGAATTATAAAAAATTAACACAACAATACTTATCGGTATAATCAACAAATCATTTATTTTCGAAGTATAATATCCTTAAAGATTTATTTATCCCCATCCATCTTTATTATATTAGTAAGGCATGGCTCCATCTTCACCACATTAATACAAATGTCAAGCACCATGGTGTCCAAGTTAGGCAATTGGATCGTACTTTTTCAAGATGCATCAACTTTTTATTCATCACACAATACATGAGCATAAATCATTGGACGTAGCATAAATGGGGAATAGAATATGGTGGTAGGTTTCAAAGGGGTCAAAGTAGAGAAGATATTCTCACATCAACTAGGCGTACCAACAAGCTATGGAGATGCCCGTCGATAGATATCGATGCGAGGAGTAGGGATTGCCATGTAAATGATGCAGAAGAGCTATAAGTGTATGAAAGCTCCACTCAAACTAAGTGGGGGTGTGCATCCAACTTGCTTGCTCATGAAGACCTCGGGCATTTGAAGAAGCCCATCATTGGAATATACAAGTCAAGTTTATGAATAAGTGATTCCCACTAGCATATGAATGATATAACATGGGACTCTCTATATGAAGAGCAAGGTGCCAATTTTAGGCACAAGTCTGGTAAAGGATAGTAGCAAAGTGCCTTCTCTCATTTTATCTCATTCATTTTTTTCTTATTATGGTGGGAAAATTTGGCCTCCCCCATTTTTATTTCCTCACTAGGACAATGCTCTAATAATGATGATCATCTCACTTTTATTTACTTACAACTCAATACGAAAACTGATAGGACGACATGACTTTGAATGAATGCATGTGGCAGTGTACTAGGATGTGCAAAGATCTAGCATGACATTTATCAAAAATATGGTGAACGGTGGCTTTGCCACAAATACTATGTCAGCTCTATATGATCATGCAAAGCATTATGATGATGATGAATGAACTAGTCATGTGAAGTGATGATGCCATTTGCATGACAATATATTTCAGAATGGCTATGGAAATGCCATGATAGATAGGTATGGTGGCTGTTTTGAGGTGGATATAAAAATGTTTATGTGCAACACAGCGTGTCATGTCACGGGGTTTGGATGCATGAGAGAAAGTTGCACCGACCCTCAAGGAGAGAACAGGCAATGCATGTTACCGAAAAGGCTAGCAAATATGAGGAGGTGAGAGTGCGTATGTCGATGGTGTCACAATAGTCATGAAGAAGTCATATACTTATTGCAAAGTTTTATTAGTTTTATCACAAATCAAAGTACTACCCGCATGCCCCTAGGGAGAGGGTTGGTAGGAATTAACCATCTGTCACACCCAGTTTTGGCCCTTCTGACTAATTAACTTATTTCAAAATTTAGGACCAAATAAATTTTTTTATGAATGCTTGTGATACTTGGAGTGAATATTGTTTGCCTGTTTGCTTGAATGCATGTGATTGCTCCCCCTAATTCTTTCCATCCTCCTAATCACCTCCTCATTCCATGATCTCCTGCCCAATGATCATGCCATGTGTTTAGGATAAATATCTATTTTCACCAAATATTATTTTCACCAAAAAGCATTTCTTTGAATTAAACTTTCAAACCCCTGAGATGAAGTTTGTACTACAAGTCCTCAAATTAGGGAGTTTCTTTTGCACCAATTATTTTATTTAAAATCTATTATCAAAATGTCCTCCAAAAACCACCATATTATTATTTTAAAAGTTATTTATTATTTTATTTAAAAGTCTTTCTATGAGGCCAGGAATGGTCTCCTATGAAGGAAAGTTATTTTTATTGCTTCCAAAATATTTAAGAAAATTTAGCGAAACTCATTGGATATATTTATTCCATATTTATGAGTTTGAACACATGGTCATGTTCAAAATATTGGGCAAACCCCTCCAAAACCAGTCCTGCCTATTTCAAGCTTTTGAAATATTTCTATTAGAAATATTCTCAATAAATTCCAGTAAAATTCTAGCATGTGATCTATGATATTATTGATGATCTTGCTAAGTTTCATTTCCATCTTTGTTGATTTGGCTCCCCTAATCTCTCCAGAACCCTATCTGTCCAGAATCAAATTTGAGCAACTCTGCATTGTGAAGTATCTCTAGTTAAGCTCAAATTTGGTGGACATGTTCTAATACTCCAATAAGGCATCCACACCAAGTGGTACACCAAGGAGAATAGAAGAACTTGTCCTAAGACCCTCAAAACCCTCTGTGTTGATTTCTGACTTTGGTAACTCTACATTATAAAGTTTCTCCAATTGACCTCAAACTTTTTGTGCATGCCTTAATGCTCAAATAATGCCCCTACACCTAATATTGGATTTGTGGGAATTGATTTGAATAGGGTTCTAAGCAGAAACCCATTTCTGCCCATTTCTAGGGTTTTTCAAGTCTACATTGGAAAACTTCTCCAGCAATTGTCAAATTTGGTGTGCAATCCTATTATCATCTATTATTTGACCCTGTTCAGTTTCATCTCCATTGGAATTCATCTGGTAGCCCAACCACAGATCAAACATCTTGTGTGCACTCACTAATTTGGCTTCTTTTGCCCCTTCCACTTTTACCCTTGAGCTCAACTTCCTACCACAGCCTCACATAGTCCTATTTTACCTCCAGTAACTTTCCCATGGCCACTGGTCAATTATTGGAGAAGGAACCTTTGTAACTTTCTCTCATTTTCACCCTTGGCGGCACTGTTTGACCTCTCTTTCCATTCTTCTGCTTAAGCTATCACCCCAAACTCATTCCAGAGCATCTATTATATGCCAAGGCTTCATTTAGAACCAAGGTATGACATGCTCATGTGGAGAAAATGAGCAGCACCTCCTCAAGTTCATTTCTAGCTGAAAAGTAGCTTTGTACAGCAAGTGCTAGCTACACTTGTTTTCTTGAGCTGAATTTTTGCAGGTGTGTAATCCTTCCATACCAGATGCTCCAAGACATGGTTTCACCTCTCATCCCTGCCTGTAAAAACCACTTGTATCAGCCCCTAGTTTCCTGCTGAGATGTTTACCTCAGTCAGTAGCTGTTCAAACCAACTCCACTTGAAGCCAAACTCCCCACTCACCTTCCAGGTAGCTTGCCCCACCTCCCAGACATGCTTGACTGGCCATTTGGACCTTGTAGGCACAGGTGACCGTGGTGACCACCACCCTGGACTGCAATATGGGCGCTCTGCACTTTGTTGCTTTTCCCCAGTCCATCTCTTGCTGAACCAGGATGCCCCAGCATGTCTCGGAGTCTTCTATTGACCATTCAAAGCATATCCATACACTAGCTAGCCTCCAAGCTCCTCCTGGTGTGCGTGGCGACCATGCACCGAGAGGTCGAGGGACCTCTCGAGCTCTCTCGGCCTCCCCCTCCCTTAACACCTCACTCCTGAGCATCTCTGGCTCCCTCAAACCCTCCTCTCTCCCTGGAACCCCTCCCGAGCTCCCCTTCTTCCTCCCGAGCCTTCTCTTCCTCCCCTTTCTCTTCGGCAGCCATGGCCGAAGCCACCGGAGGCCGCCGTGGGAGCATGGCTAACCAAGGGTCTCCCCTCGCCCCTGGGCCCCCTCCGAGAGAACACCTCCTTGCCGGGCCTCCTCCCCAGCTCCTCCATCTCCCTCCCTTCGCCCCTGGTATCGGCACCAGCGGAGGCCGGCGATCTCCCTGCAGCCACGTCGCCGGCAACCTTGCGGCCCTCCCCTATAGGCGTCGGGCAGGGGAACGGGGGCGGCTAACTCCCCCGAGCACGCCGGTGGCCGGCGCACCGCCGGAGGGTGGCTAGAGCCACCTGGGAGAGCTCCTCCCACGCCCGGTCTACCCCCCCTACCTCCCCTGCGTGCGAGCGGGAGGAAGGAGAAGACCCTGACGCGCGGGACCCCTCGTCAGCGAACCAGCGCCCGGGCCCGCCGTTAAGTGGAGGCGGATTCCCTCGGAAGCGCCACCCCACAGAGGAGGCGCACTAGGCAGAGTACGCCTTCGACATGGCCCTCCTGCTTGCCAGGCCGTGCCAGCAGGCCGGCCCATTCCCTCTCCCTCGCCTGTGGCACAAGATAGTCCCGAAGCTAAGCCCTTTCCCATTTTCTATTTGCTTAAACTCATACATTCCATATTAAATCCATTCTAACTCCAAATAAAATGATTCAAATTTGTGCAGGTCTTTAAAATAAAGATCTATCCAAATATTGATTTTGCACAATTTTCCAAACAACTTTCATAATGTATTTATATTTAAATACAGACTTGGGATGCTTCTAGCTCCCTTTCAAAAATCCCATTGGCTTCAGCTCAACTCCAATTGGAGTGATTCAAATTTCCAAAGCCTTCTAAAATCATTATCTATTTTTCGAACCCTGATCAACATTTTTGTGTAACTTATTTCTGTTGCAATAAATAAATAGCTCATATTGATATTTATGCCACACTGAAAAATCTCTAGAATATTCATACCAACTCCAAATCCAGTGAAACCACTTCCTAAATATTTCTGAAATCATTCTCTGTTAAATGGGTGCCTCCACTCATTTTTAACAAAATGATTTTGTGGGCTCCTTCAATAATCACCTATTCCTCCTTTCCTTCCACTCAGACATCCCTGATGATCCAAAACCCTTGGTAAAGATTCAGGTATTTATCTTATGACGAGAGAGGTCCAGGAAAAATAAAACTTCTATTTATAGAAGACTTTTATTCCTGCTTGATGTGTGGCTTACTATGGTTGTTTCCGACGATAGGTGACGATAGACGGCGTATTCGGAGTTGGAGCGAAAGACCTCGAAGACCCTGAGGACTTATGTGAGCAAGGCAAGCAACAATTTGACCATGACTGAGCATATGTTACTTTACATGTTATAGCATCGAGTATTTTTGTTGCATATGATCATAAGTGACGGTACTCATTGATGTGATGTTACCGACTGCTCCCCCGGAGCACATGCATTGAGCTTGATTCTACCCCTTAGGGTAATGCTAAAACCATGTTGACAAGTAACAGTAGTAGTAGTTCTATCATGAGCATGATGTTGTCACAAAGCAAGAGTTTATGAAAACCCCATCGGGTGCCACTAATGCCCGAGGGTGATGATGAGTTAGGTGGTCACGTTTGGTGAAGTGATGCACCCGGTATTGTGTGAGTAAGGTTTCAGAAATTGGATTAGATTTATGATGTGTCGACCGTCCCAACCTTATCAGTACGACCACATTACCCCTTATGGGACGGGGCTATGTTAATTACTCTGGTCGGTGCTAGCAAAGAGCCACATTACTAGTGGCAGGAGTAATTGAAGTCACTCTCGTGATGGGGTCGTGTCGGGTAGGACGACTATGCCATTTTTATGAGTTCCAGTCACACCGTTGGTCCCCGCATGGTCGGTACGGTCCAGAGTTGGTGCTCGTAAGACGTACGACATGTGGGCTAGGTACCAATCGAGTGGACATCTTTGTCTAGTATCATCAGGGGGAAAGGCATTGATCGGGTACTTAACTCGGGTATGTGATACACCGCGAGTCGTGGATGACACAGAAATTTCCCAGATCTCGTGGGTCCAGCGTACTACCTCTGCAGAGTGTAAACTATTTGAATAGCCGTGTCCACGGTCAAGGACAGTTGGGTAATCCTGCTTAAACTACGTCCTGATATTTCCGCATAACCAAGTGTGTGTGAGTGAGTGTGTGGTGTTGGAAAAAGGTGTTGTTATGAGAGTAATAATATGACCAAGTTTGGTGACTTGGCATATAGGGTGAACCCAGATGGTTCAGCCGTCAACTAATATATTGAGGATATGACCAAATTCGGTGACTTGGCATATAGGGTGAACCCGGATGGTTCAGCCCTCAACAGATA
The DNA here is from genome assembly GCF_904849725.1 of Hordeum vulgare subsp. vulgare. Classification (NCBI taxonomy): domain Eukaryota; kingdom Viridiplantae; phylum Streptophyta; class Magnoliopsida; order Poales; family Poaceae; genus Hordeum; species Hordeum vulgare. The sequence goes on from NC_058518.1 coordinate 219,556,065, forward strand.
TGTTGATATATGTAACCTGTTCTTCAAGAGTAATTCTTTAACTTGATGCATATTCATGATCATTCCACCCAGATGAGTTACACTAGAAATGCATGATATTCTTATACTTCACTTTCGTTGTTCATATCATGGGCTGTTTGCGAGTACATTCAAAGTACTCATTGGCTTGCCACTGGTTATTTCATTGACCAGGGGTGAAAGAACAGGATATGGTGAGGATTAACTCGGTGACGTTCTTGCGAGCTAGACCGCTTCCCAGTCAGAATGCCTGTAGGTTAAGGCTGATGGAGCTTTCAACCAGTAATTCCGCTATTGGTCCGGTTAGGAGTGTAGGCCTTTAAGGCCCTGTATATGTAAGACTCGACCGAGGTGGTCATTTATTGTATCAACGGTATATATGGATGTAAGACTCTTTTATTCGGTATCTGTGTTCGGTGAGCATTTATCTTTGGGATCACTGAGCATGGCGGTCTCGACTCGTAGGTCGGGGTCCCCACACCATCGCACGACTCCGACTCAAAACATCACTAGGATTTCCACAAGGAATAGAAATGCTCACACATCATCACCATGCCTTTTTAATTTTTTAGATGAACAAGAAATTTAACATATCTTAATATCGACACGTATCTGAACTAATAAGAATCCACTCAGACCTTTTTCATATCACCACATCAATATCATTAACCCACAATTTCTCTATATGTGCTACATGATGGATTTAATTATCATTTGTTGAATACCCATTATTTTTTATCTAGTCTTATGACCCATGGAAATTACTGTCACTATTTGTCCATCTCTCAAACAAATATAAGTGAAGAGCGAGATCATAATATTTCTATAAAATCTACACGCCATCATGCTAAAAAACATTTAAGTGAAGTACGAGAGCAACTACTAAGCTCAAAATATATAAGCGAAGCACATAGAGTATTCTAAAAAAATTTAATGATGTGGTATCTCTCTCAAATAGGTGTGTACAGAAAACAACAACCGTGGTAAACGGAAAGTAAAGGCAAACAAAAGCAAACAATGCTCCAAGCTAAACTCATATCATGTGATGAATAAAAATATAGCTCCAAGTAGCATACCGATGGATTCAGACGAAAAAGAGGGGATACCTTCTAGGGCATGCCCAAGATTAGACGCTTGAGTCTTCCTAGAATATTTCCTTGGGGTGCCTTGGGCATTCCCAAGCTTAGGCATTTTATACACCTCAATCCTTTGTCCATCGGGACAATACCCAAAACTTCAAAACTTTGATCACAAAAAACTGAACAAAACTTCATGAGATCCGTTAGTATAAGCAACAAATCAAATACTTTCGGGTGCTCTCACAAGTTGATTCTTAATTTATATTCTAATAGGGTATTTTATATTAACTCCTCCGTGGTTTATACCCCATGATACAATCCATAGCATCATCAAAACAAGAAAACTACACATGCAAAAAATGGATTCTGTCCGAAAAGAACATTATGTAGTAATGTGTAATGAACCTATACTTCTATAACTCCAAAAATCCTGAAAAATTAGGCAATAGTCATGTTATCAGGAACTAACAAAAGTAAAAAATCAAAAACAAAGATAACTATTGGGTTGCCTCCCGATAAGCGCTATTGTTTTACGCTCCTAGCTAGTCATGTTGCATAATTTCAAGTGTTGTCATCTTTGTCATCAAGATCCTTAATAATACAACCATGGATACTAGGAACAGGAGGTGAACACTAACCGTTTTGAGATCTTCGTTTCTTCTCGTGGGAGGTGTACAAATCCTCTTAGGAACGTATATGAACTTGAGACTTTTGCCTCGAGAAGTACTAGCTTTAGTTTTAGAGGGTGTAAAGGCGGCACCTACTTTGTCAATAACCTCCTCCATTTTATCAACTTTACTCAAACCTTGTCCCACCCTCTCATCAATAATAATGTCCTTTTCCTTTAAGGTTTTCAAAGTCATCCCTACACGTGACCCAAGTTGAGTGATATGATTATGCAATTTTTTACCAAACTCCTCAATGGGTTCGCGAGTAACCATTTTCCTTTAAATAGCATCAAGTCTTCGCATAACACATTACAAGGTTAAATTGGTTTCATTAATGATAATATGTGGTGGTCCAACAAGATTTTCCATGTCATTATAGGCGTCCAAAGTGTGACGTGATACATCCATTTTGCATCATGTTTTTTTACTATTATTTATAGTATTTTTATGCATTTTTCCACTTGGTGGAGTAATTATAATGCCTTTTCTCTTATAATATGCATGGTTTTTCATCAAGTGGGAGAATGTTGGTAGATGGAATTCTAGACTTGAAAAAGTACATCACAGATACCTATTGTGCACATCTGCAATTTGGCTGAAAATTTACGGAGATTTGTTTGATAGAAAATAAAAAATAATCGAACGAAGAATTCCCATAGGGGGGCCACCAGGCGGCCACTACACACCAGGGCGTTCCAGGCACCCCTAACGCAACCTGATGCATAGTGGGCCACCTGACCCATATATGGTGCCCATCTTTTGGTATAAATTCTCCTTCGAGCTAAAAATAGGATAGGACTTTTGGGATGAAGGGCTACCGTCTCAAGGCAGAACTTGGGCAGGAGCACTTTTGCCCTCCGGCAGAGAGATCCCGCCAGAGGAACTCCCCCCGCCCCCCTGAGGTGGAAATCGAGGCCATCATCATCACCAAGAACCCTCTCATCTTGGGGAGGCCAATATCCATCAACATCTTCACCAGCACCATCTCCTAGGAAAATCCTAGTTCATCTCTTGTACTCAATCTTGTACCGGAAACTCGGATTAGTATGGGGTGTGTCTAGTAGTGTTAATTACATCTTCTAGTTGATGCTTTATGGTTTATTTGGTGGAAGATCATATGTTCAGATTCATCTCTTGTACTCAATCTTGTACCGGAACCTCGGATTAGTACCGGTGTGTCTAGTAGTTACTTTTGTTCTTGAGGCCACGGGAGAAATCATGTTGCAAGGGTCATGTGAAGTTGATATTCGTTCGATATTTAGATGATACGAATGTTGTGATTCCCTTAGTGGTGTTAGGTCAACATCGAATACATAACACTTCACCGTATTTTGGGCCTAAGGGAATGCATTGTGGAGTAGTAATTAGAGGGTGGGTTGCAAGAGTTACAGAAACATAAACCCAATTTATGCACCACTTCGCAAGGGGCTAATTTGGATCCCTATGTTTAATTTGATGATTAGAATTAATTATTAATACTTTTCTTGTAGTTGAGGATGCTTGTAGGCGGGTTAATCATAAATGGGAGGTTTGTTCAAGTAAGCACAACACGCAAGCCCCGGTCCACCCACATATGAAATTATCAAAATACCGAATGTGAATTAACCCAATATGACGGAACTGACTAGATGAAATTCCCGTGTGCCCTCGAGAATGCTTTGCCTATTATAAGAAATTCTTCTGGCATGTCCTTTGCCACAAAAGGATTGGGATACCTTGTTGGACCTATTGTTACTATTGCTACTTATCACTTGTTACACTTATCTTCCTATCAAACAACTTGTTACCACTATATGAGTGCTTGCAGAAATTATCTTGCTGAAAACCACTTGTCATTACCTTCCGCTCCTCGTTGGGTTCGACGCTCTTACTTACTAAAAGGTCTATGATTGACCCCTATACTTGTCGGTCATCAGGACTCTTTTCTTTTGCCATTGCCGGGGAGTGAAGCGCCTTTGGTAAGGGAAAATTTATATTATGTGCTAAAATTTACTTTTACTTCTCACTATGGAAAGTAATCCTTTGAGGGGCTTCTTCGGGGAATCTTAATCTCGACCAGAAATACCAAGAGTTATCACTCAGCCTGCTAAACCTACTGATTTTTGTTACTATCAAATTGCTTCGGGTATGATAGAGAAACTGCTAGCTAATCCTTATGTGGGAGATGGAACAAAACATCTTGGTATGCACCTAATCTATGTGGATGAAGTTTGTGGAGTATTTAAGCTTGCATGTTTATCTATAGATGATGTCAATAAGAAGGTTTTCCCTTTATATTTGGGGGGAAAGCATTGGGGGGGAAGCATCTAGAATCAATTGCAATTGGAGTTTCACCAAAAACATTATCCTATGCATCTTGTTCATCGTGATTGGAAATTTCTCTACAATGTTTTGCCTCGTGAAGGATAAAGTATCTCTCTAGAATGAGGGAGGTTGAAGTCCATGTTATATTCATGCCCCAATCATGAGCTCTCGAGAGAAATTATTGTTAAGAAATTTTATGCTTGGCTTTCTCGTGTTGATCAAACCATGCTCAATACTGCTTGCTCTGGTTATTTTATGAAGAAGACTATTGAATTCAGGTGGGATCTTTTGGAAAGAATTAATCGTAACTGTGAAGATTGGGACCTCTATGATGGTAAAGAGTCAGGTATAAAACCTAAGTTTGATTGTTCTAAATCTTTTATGAATGTCGATGCTTTCAATGCTTTTAGCACCAAGTATGGACTTGACTGTGAGATAGTAGCCTCATTTTGTGAAACCTTTGCTCGTCATGTTGATCTCCCTAAAGAGAAATGGTTTAAATATCATGCACCTATTAAAGAAAAATATTGAAGAACCAATCAAAGTTGAAGCTGAAACTATTATTTATAATGTTGACCCAGTTGTGCCTACTTCTTACATTGAGAAACCAACTTTCCATGTTAGGATAAACGAACATGCTAAAGTGTCAACTGTGGTTAATAAAAGTTATGTTAGAACAACGAAACCCTCTAAGAAAATCAAGGTAGAACCTAGTACCGCTATGGTTAAAGATCTCTTGGTAGACAATATTTATGTGCATCTTATTTATTTATATAATGAAGCTGCTAGAATTGCCAAACCTGACAATAAAGACAAGAACAGATCTGTTGTTGGCATGCCTGTCGTTTCGGTCAAAATAGGTGAACATGGCTATCATGGTTTATGTGATATGGGTTATAGTGTTAGTGCTATCCCTTTTACCTTACACCAAGAAATTATGCATGAGATAGCACCCGCTGAGATAGAAGACATATATGATACTACTAAACTTGCTAATAGAGATACCATAACACCATTTGGGGTTGTTAGAGGTGTTGTAGTATTGTGTGGAAAGGTGAAATACCCCATTGATTTCCTAGTACTTGGCCCACCACAATATTTGTCCCATAATATTTGGTAGACCCTTCTTGAACTCTGACAATGGTCAAACTGACTGCAAAAAGGAATTACGAGTGTTAATTTTTGTGGTACGCCTCGTGAGTTTCATTTCTCCAAGTTTAGTAAACAACCCCATGACAAAGAAATGCCTAGTAAATATGAAGTAATTGGTCTTGCTTCTATTTCCATTCCGCCTACGGATCCGTGAAAACAATATTTGCTAGACCATGAAAATGATATGCATATGCATGAAAGAAATGAAATAGATAATATGTTCTTTGAGCAAAAACCTATCCTTAAACACAACTTGCGTGCTGAAACTCTAGGAAGTCCTCCGCCACCCAAGGGTGATCCTGTGTTTGAATTAAAGCAATTACCCGACACTTTGAAATATGCTTATCTTGATGAAAAGAAGATACATCATGTTATTATCACTACTAACCTTACAGAGCATGATGAAGAATGATTATTGAAAACTTTAACGAATCACCGAGCTGCTATTGGGTATACTCTGGATGGTCTTAAGGGCATTAGTCCCACTCTTTGTCGGCACAAGATTAATATGCAACCAGAGGCTAAACCCGTTGTTGATCAGCAACAAAGACTGAATCCCAAAATGAAAGAAGTGGTGATAAATGAAATACTAAAGCTTCTAGAAGCAGGTAAAATTTATCCCATAACCGATAGTAGATGGGTAAGTCTCGTTCATTGTGTCCCTAAGAAAGGAGGTATTACGGTTGTCCCTAATGATAAAAATGAACTCTTTCCACAAAGGATTGTGACTGGCTCTAGAATGGTGATTGATTTTAGAAAATTTAAGAAAGCTACTAGAAAATATCATTATCCTTTACCATTCATAGACCAAATACTAGAAATATTATTGAATCACACACATTTTTTCTTTCTAGATGGTTATTCTGGTTTTCTCAAATACGTGTGTCAGAACCTAATTAAGAGAAAACCACATTTACTTGTCCTTTTGGAACCTATGCTTACAGGCATATGCCTTTTGGCTTAAGCAATGCACCTGCTACCTTTCAGAGTTGTATGACTCCTATATTCTCAGATTTTTGTGAAAAGATTGTTGAGGTCTTCATGAATGATTTTTTTTCCGTGTACGAAACTTCATTTGATGATTTCTTAAGCAACCTTGATCGATTTTTGCACAGGTGTGAGCAAACTATCCTTGTCTTGAATTGGGAGAAGTGCCACTTTATGGTGAATGAAGGTATTTTGTTGGGCCATAAAATTTCCGAACGGGTTATTGAGGTGGATAAGGCTAGAGTTGATGCAATTGAAAACGTGCCATGCCCCAAAGATATTAAAGGTATCCGTAGTTTCCTTTGTCATGCTGGTTTCTACAAGTGGTTTATTAAATACTTCTCTAAAATTTCTAGGCATCTTACTAATTTATTACAAAAGGATATTCCTTCCGTTTTTATGATGATTGTGTAGATGCCTTCGAAACACTTAGGAAAGCCTTCACTTCAACACCTATTTTTCAACCACCTCACTGGAACTTGCCTTTTGAAATTATGTGTGATGCTAGTGATTATGCTATTGGTGTTGTTCTCGGACAAAGAGTTGATAAGAAACTAAATGTCATTCATTATTCTTGCGTAACTCTAGACAATGCCGAGAGAATTTATGCTACCACTGAAAAAGAATTGTTAGTAGTTGTATTTGCTTGTGATAAATTCAGATCTTACATAGTTGACTCTAAAGTAATTGTTCACACTGATCATGTTTCTATTAAATACCTTATGGAGAATAAAGATGCCAAGCCTAGAATTATTAGGTGGGTTCTCTTGATTCAAAAAATTGATTTGCATATCATTGATAGGAAAGGAGCTGAGAACCCCGTAGCTAATAACTTGTCTAGGTTAGAAAATATTCTTATTGACCCACTACCTATTGATGATAGCTTTCGTGATGAACAAATAGGTGTGATCAATGTTTCTCATAATACACTATGGTTTGCAGATTATGCTAATTACATGGTTGCTAAATACATACCACCTAGTTTCACCTATCAACAAAATGAAAAATTCTTCTTTGATTTAAGACATTACTTTTGGGATGACCCACACCTTTATAAAGAGGGAGTAGATGGTATTATTAGACAATGTATATGTGAGAATGGAAAGGAACAAATCCTTCACAAATGTCACTCCAAGCCTTATGGAGGACACCATGCAAGAGATAGAACTACACACAACGTATTACACTATGTATTTTACTGGCCTACTATTTTCAAAGATGCTCGTAAGTTTGTCCTATCTTGTGATGAATGTCAAAGAATTGGTAGTATTAGTAGACGTAAGGAAATACCTATGAATTATTCACTTATTTTTGAACCATTTGATGTTTGGGGATTTGATTATATGGGACCTTTTCCTTCCTCTAATGGGTATACACATATTTTGGTTGCTGTTGATTATGTCACTAAATGGGTAGAAGCTATTCCAACCAATAGAGTTGATGATAACACCTATATTAAGATGCTTAAGGAAGTTATTTTCCCATGTTTTGGAGTCCCTAGATATTTAATGACTTATGGTGGTTCACATTTTATGCATGGTGCTTCTCGTAAGTTGCTTGCTAGATATGATGTTAACCATAGAATTGCAGCTCCCTATCATCCTCAGTCTAGTGGTCAAGTAGAATTAACCAATATTGAAATAAAATTATTATTGCAAAAGACAGTCAATAGGCCACGAAATAATTGGTCTAAGAAATTAGATGATCCATTGTGGGCCTATATAATAGATTATAAGAATCCTATGGGTATGTCTCCTTATAAAATGGTTTATGGGAAAGCATGCCATTTACCTGTGGAGTTAAAACATAAAGTTTATTGGGAAATTAGAGAACTCAACTACAATTTCAAACTTGCTGGTGAATGTAGCGACCCGACTCGAGACGAGTCAAGCCTCTGGTGTTTCTGTACCATCCCAAGATTATGCTGGTACACACACAGTACATAATGTATATATTCAAGAGTGCAATCACAAAGCTTTATTAATCAAAATCTCATAAAGAGTACTTTATTAAAAAAAAAGGAGTACAGTAAAGTGGCTGAAGGCCAACTCATGAGATTATCTAACGAAGACTAAGCGGAAGCATCAGGTAGACGAGTCCATCCGGCTCCAAGGGCATGTCGCTGAGCGTAGAACCGTACCCTCACTCCTGGTCGGAAAAGTACTCTGCAACATGATACGTTGCAGCCGTGTAGGTCAGCATATTGAATATGCCGGCAAGTCATCAAAGAGAGGGGTAAAATAATAATCAACTATCTCTACATGCATATTTGGCCGGTGGAGCTAAGTTTTGCATAAAGCCAGTTTTATCCTACAACAAAAGGGGTTGAAAGCAAAATTTACTACAAAGTTTGTTATTAACGAGATGGTTCCGCCAACTAGTTCTCGTACCCGAATAGTTGTTAACACCCACACCATTATTAAGTTGTGTCGAGAGTTCAGGGGAAATTCAATGCCTTCGGCTCAAGTTGTCCATGACCGTGGACACGGCTAATCGATTAGGTTGAGTACTCTGCAGAGTTTTGCACACGTTCCCCACAAGATTTGATCGCCTCCGGGTTTGTCCTCGCACTTCAGGGTGTTTGAAGACCGGATGATCAAAACATGGTCTTTCAACGGGTCCCTCTGAATCCCTATCGGTGCCCATCCATTCCTACCGTTCGTCTACATCTGCTAGCACCGCCTGTCCAGAGTCGCCGCGTTGTCCAACCAAGCCAGAGCCCATAATGACTTGTGGCAGTCCAGGTAAGGCTTGAGTCTTGAAGTCTCCGTCCGTCTCTTCGAGCCTGGGTGAAGCTTTCCGCAGGATGACATGGCCTCTCCAGCATCCCGGGCATCCACTGGGTTCTCCAGGGAGCCGATCAACCGTCCTTCACCCAGAGTTGCATTGCGTCCGAGGTCTTGAAAATCTTGTCTTAGTCCGGTCTTGATTATTATATCAACCTCGCATCACTCGTGGAATACACTCAACCGATAACCTGTCTACTTAAGCATAGCAAATAGAATTGTCGTCCCGGGGCCAAGTATCGGGGTTGTTGTGTTCCTACCACATGATACTACAACTTACACTAAAGTTTCCAAGTACCTAGGCAGCATGCAAATTGGGCAAAGAAGGTGATCTACCATGCATCGAAAACATTGTTAAAATAACATGATCACAGATGACTTGCCTTGATGATAATTGTCCTGCTCGAGCGTCTCTAAGTAACACGCTTCGCACTCCGGATGATCTACCGATACAAACACAAAGCACACCATAAGAAATTCAATCATGCCACAAGTAAAAATAACATCACATGCAAAGATTTGCAAAAGACTACGCAAAAGAATTTATCGCGCGCCGGTATGGCAGAAACTTGTTTCTGTTGAAAACACCAGTAAAAATACTTTACAAATTCTGAAACTTCTACCACAGTAAGATTTTATCACTAGAAAACAGTAGCAAAAAGAATCAACTCAATATCATTTTTCAAACTCCTGGAATAGGCAAAACAGTGTTTAAACTAAATCTGCTCTAACTTATATTTAAAGATTTCAAACATAGACAAATTATATGTTTTCAAAAACTACAGGAAATTTTTAAGCTACTGGAAAAAGAATCAATGTCATTCAACTTCGGGATAAAATGTTGTGGCCAAAACAAAATTGCAAGTTTCTGTTTTTTGTGAAATAGACAGAAAAACATAAAACTACTAGTGCTAACAGGGAGTTACACGTGGCAAGTTTCTATTGGCTGCGGTGGCGTTTGTTGAATGGCTTCGGGCAAACGACCGAAGACTAGCAAATCTGCTGGTTAATTCATAAGTGACTAAAAGAACCTACTTGTTTTTTTGAGGTAAACCGAAGAGTTACTAGTGATCTAATCCTGGCCATCCCCTTAGATCCAACGGCTAACGAAAGGGGACAAGAAATAACAAGGAGGAAGACGAACTACCTTGCTGGCAGAAGGGTGCACCGGCGAGGAGGGCTGGCCGGCGAGGATGGGGAAACTCCGGGGTGGTGGGGACGTCGGGCGGCGGCGGTGAGGTTCCTCCTCCTCGGGGGAGGCGGCGGCGGTGAGGTTCCTCCTCCTCGGGGGAGGCGGCGGCGGGAAGACGGAGGTTGGGGGGCTCCTCCTGGGCGAGGCCGAAGGTGCAGCCTTGCACCGGCGGCAGCAGTGGCGAAGCTTCGGGCGGTGAGGGGACGTGGCGGCGGCGACGACTAGGGTTGGGAACGGGGTCTCCGGGGGGTGGGGCTTTATATAGGCTAGGTGGGGTGAGGTAGCTAAGGAAAGAGAGGGAGCTACGGGGAAGGCAATCGCGAGGGAGAGGGGTCGGTCTCGGTCTCTGGTGGAAGAAGGAAGGAGAGGAGGCAGTAGAAGGAAGAAAAAGCTGGCGGGGAGAGAGGCTTCGGTCGCGGGGCCCACGGGTAGGAGAGAGGGGGGGCAAGGTAGGAGAGGGAGAGAAAAATCGGGAGGGATCACGTACTGGGAGGAGTCGGTCTCGGGTGCGGTCTCTGGTGCAGAAAAAAGGAAAGGGAGGGAGGAAGGAGAAGAAGGGGACGTGGGGGAGAGGGGCTCGGGCGGGAGCCCACTCGTCAGAGAGAAAGGGGTAGAGGAGGGGGGTCGGTTGGGATTTTAGATCCCAGGGAAAAGGGGAGATTCGGCCCAAGGCCAATCTAACGCCCAGGCGGCGGTTTGAAAAGAAAATAAAATTCCTAATTAAAACCTTTTTCGATACAGAAAGTAAAAACTAAATAAAAAGGAACTAAAACAAAAAATATATATATAGTATTATATATCAAAAAAATCAGAAAAAGAATCTCTACCCGAATAACATTTTTCTAAAGCAAAAATAAAAACTTTTAATTTTTTTTTTCAGAAATTCCCAACTTACTTTATTTCTTTTTGCAATTATTTTTGCAAAAGAATTTTGGGTTTTCTTTGCTCAAATATTTCAGAGATTTGCCTGCACTTTGGAGGGTCATTTTCCTCCGCTCTCTCTCTTGCGTGCAAGAGAGTTTTCTCCGGGCATTTCTCGCGCGAGGAAAAATGAAAATGCAAATCGAAAAGACGGAAGAAAATTCACGAGCTAAAGTTATTTCACTCAATATGCATAGATGCTTAGTTACAATTTAAACATTCCCAATTGGGAAAATTGGGATGTTACAGTGAAAGAGGTTATTTGATATTAGCTCATTAGATGAATGGAGAACCCAAGCTTATGAAAATGCCAAACTATTCAAAGAAATATTTAAAAGATGGCATGACAAAAGAATCCAAAAGCGAGAATGCAAAGTTGGTGAATATGTTCTATTGTACAATTCTCGTTTTAGATTCTTTGCAGGAAAACTTTTATCCAAGTGGGAAGGACCATATATCATCGAAGAAGTTTGGAGCTATTAGGATCAATAATCCCGAAGGCATTAACCCGAAGGTGGTCAATGGACAAAGAATAAATCACTATATCTGAGGTACTCCAATTAATGTTGACACAAATATTATCCAAACCATGACACCGAGGATCACATTAGAGCGACCTTCCAGAACACTCCAGAACCCTTAAAAGGAAGAGGTATGTGATACGGTAAGTAAACGAACTCAGAAAAATCTTCAAAAATATTTTCTCGCACTTTTGGAATTTTAGAAACTTTAGGAAACTAAGAACACGTGGGAAGGCAACCTAGGTGTCCATTAGACACGAGGGCGCTCTAGGCCCCCCTAGCGCGGGATGATGTCTAGTGTGCCCCTCGGGTACCCTCCTACCTCTGTTTTCTTGTGGAATACATATTTCCTCGTATAAAAATTCTCTATATATATCTCCCGAGAATTTGACCCATGTACCATGAAGAAATCCTCTGTTCTTGTTTTCTGTTGTTTTTCAGTCAGAACTATCAAGCCGAGCATGATCTATTCTTCCTACTCCAACCACTTAGAAGAAGATGCTTGGATTATGAGGATGGATTTGAAAAAGGAGGAACCAAAAGAAACTATCTAAGAGGAATTCACTTCTCCCTTTCAATCTGAGGGCTAGTACGTGGACTTCACGAGCTTAGTCCTGCTAGATTCGGTTAAACCTCCCAATGCCAAATTCATGTCTTATAACAACTTGAGAAAGAGTGTTTCTTTTCCCCCAGGAGCCAAGCTATATCCGTGCGTGGACGGTGCATTAACTGTCACTAGAAAGCTATGTCAGGAAATAATGGAGCTCAAACAGCTAGTTAACAAGCTCGAGGAGGAAAATCGTATCCTCAGGGGCATCATTGCCAAGAATCCCTCATATTCATCACCAAAGAAGGAGACTTGAGTACACGGGTATGTGCACTCCCCTTGTCTTGTGCGAAGCTTGCGGGAGGCGCCCCGGTATCGTATCACCATCACCCTTCTTTATCTTTATCCATCCTAGTTTGATCTTTAGCTATTTTTAAATCTAGGCAAATAAAAGTTTAGTTCAATCGTTTTCTATTGAGTTGTAGTATCATGATCTATCTATCTATCTATGTAATCGAGTGAGAGTTATATAATGAAGTTTAGTTTGAGTTTTGTTCCTTTACTTCCTTGCCACAACCAAAATAAAATAAAATATTGAAAACGATCATATACCAATCTTATAGTAAGTAGTGACATCACATAAGGAAAAGTATAAGTGGTAAAATTTGTTGAAGATTGACAAACATAGCTTTCGGTGATGCAACACATGAAGGAATTAATAAGGGAATAGAATATTTACATGCAAATACACTACCCTTGACATCTTTTATGATTGTGAGACCCCATGAGTTATAATATGCTAAAATTGTTGAGATTGGACAAGGAAGACAACGTAATGATTTATGCTTGTTCGCATTCACATAGAAGTTATAATCTTATAGTTACTCTAATATGTGGTTCTTGGCCAATACCGTTGCTAGGAAAAAACACCGCACTAGGTAGAGATACTAGTTTTGCATCCAAAACCTTAAACCCAAACCTATGTTTCAAGAGTCCACCATACCTACCTATGGATTGAGTAAGATCCTTCAAGTAAGTTGTCATTAGTGCACAAAGAAATAAAAATAGCTTCTCAACATGTTTGATCATTTATAGTAAGGGAAATTAAGCATTGTACAAACTTGTGATGGTGATAATAAAAGAGAGGAACTACATAATAAAGGTCGCCATCACTAGGTGCAATATAACGTAACATTACTTTTCACTAAGATATTTAGCATACAACCTAAAAGCACATGAGAACCTCTACTTCCCTCTGCGAATGGCCTATCTTTTACCTTTATGTATTTACTTTTGTGTAAGAGTCAAAGTATTTTCCTCTACCTCCTTTATCTTCTGTTTGGCAAGCATCATGTGGTGGGGATGGACCTTAACATATATATCCAGCTGAATATGGGTGGCCATGAATTATTATTGTTGACACCACCCTTGAGGTGAATACGCTCGGAGGTAACACTATAAGCCCCTATCTTTCTATGTGTGTGGTTGAAACCTTTTGCTCATATGTATGAGGTGAGTGTTCGCAATCATAGAAGACTAAATGATGGCTGAGTATGTAGACTTGCTTAAAAGCTCGGACATGTGACCCTTCCTCAAAATATGATGAATTGTGTTGCAAAGTTGACTGAGAACATAGTTTGTTAGTTTTCAACAGAGTTTATGCTTCATACTTCGATGTTGTGATGAATTGCTACTTGTTTATAAGAAGCCCTTATGATAAAAGTTATATGATGAGAATGCTATGATGAAGTATTTTATAAAGTTTTATTTGTTGTTATAATAATGAGCATGATGTTGCTATCTCCGTATTTTGTTTTTATCAACACCTATCTCTCAAAGCATGTGGTCATGATTTTTGCTATTGGCTTTCACTTGAGGACAAGCGACGTGTAAGCTTGCGGGAGTTGCTACGTATATTTTGCATCATGTTTTGTTACTACTATTTATAGTGTTTTATGCATTTTTCCACTTGGTGGAGTAATTCGAATGCCTTTTCTCTCATAATATGCAATGTTTATATCAAGTGGGAGAATGTCGCAGATGGAATACTAGACCTGAAAAAGCTACGTCAGAGAAACCTATTCTGCACATCTCCAATTGGGCTGAAAATTTACAGAGATCTATTTTATAATAAATAAAAAATACTATAACGAAGAAGTGCCAGAGGGGGGCACGAGGCGGCCACTAGACACTAGGGTGCGTCAGGCACCCCTGGCACGGCCTGATGTCTAGTGGGCCACCTGGCCCGCCTCTGATGCCCATCTTCTAGTATAAATTCTCCTTCAACCTAAAAAAGGAGAGGACTTTTGGGATGAAGCGCCACACTGTCGAAGTGGAACCTGGACGGGAGAACTTTTTCCCTCCATGGGAGTGATCCCGCCAGAGGAACTTCCCTCCGGAGGGTGAAATCGAGGCCATCATTGTCACCAACAACCCTCCCATCTTGGGGAGGCCAATCTCCGTCAACATCTTCACCAACACCACCTCCTATCAAAACCCTAGTTCATCTCTTGTAATCAATCTTGTACCAGAACCTCGGATTGGTACCTCGGGTGTGTCTAGTAGTTTTAATTACATCTTGTAGTTTATGCTTCATGGTTTATTTGGTGGAAGATCGTATGTTCAGATTCATTATGCTATACAATACCTCTCTGATCATGAACATGTTTATCACTTGTGAGTACTTACTTTTGTTCTTGAGGCCACGGGAGAAACCATGTTGCAAGTAGTCATGTGAAGTTGATATTCGTTCGATATTTTGATGATATGAACATTGTGATTCCCTTAGTGGTGTTATGTGAACATCGAATACATCACACTTCACCATATTTTGGGCCTAAGGTAATGCATTGTGTAATAGTAATTAGAGGGTGGGTTGTGAGAGTGACACAAACTTAAACCCCAATTTATGCACTACTTCGTAAGGGGCAGATCTGGATCCCTATGTTTATTGTTATGGTTAGAATTTATTATTAATACTTTTCTCATAGTTGCGGATGCTTGCAGGAGGGTTAACCATAAGTGGGAGGTTGGTTCAAGTAAGAACAACACCCAAGCACCGGTCCACCCATATATCAAATGATCAAAATACCGAGCGCGAATTAACCCAACATGATGAAAGTGACTAGATGAAATTCCCGTGTGCCCTCAAGAAAGCTTTACGTATTAAAAGAAATTGTTTTGGCCAGTCCTTTGCCACAGAAGGATTGGGCTACCTTGCTGGACCTATTGTTATTATTGCTACTTGTCAGTTGTTACAGTTATCTTGCTATCAAACAACTTGTTACCACTATTTCAGTGCTTGTAGAAATTACCTAGCCGAAAACCGCTTGTCATTTCCATGTGCTCCTCATTGGGTTTGACACTCTTACTTATCGGAAGGACCATGATTGACCCCCTATACTTGTGGGTCATCATGACATATTAAGGAATTCCCACCGATGATGGTGTCAAGGACAAACTTATACCAAGTTGTCACACCAACATAAAAATTATGGAGGAAGGTAGTAGTGGATAGTTTATTAGTAGCTTTATTTTGAGCGTAGCAAATCCTATACCATGCATATTTCCAAGTTTCTTCTCCCGTTTGCTTAAAATTTACAACATCATTATTGGGAGTAACACGAACAAAGGAAGAACTATCCATGACTTCAAACAAGAAGACACTAACAAGCCATGAAAAATATTTTGTATTTTTATTTTTTTCTGAGATAAACTAAATATAACAGAAAATAAAAAGAGGAACAAGTGAATAAAATTTTGTTGGAGTTACTGGCTAGTTGGTTATGATATTCCCCCGCAACGGGGCCACAAATCCTTGTTGATACTTTTGATGTGCATTGGGTTTTCTGTGAAGAGGAACGGGTTATCGCAGCACAATGTGGGTATGTATTTCCCACAGTTATGAAACCAAGGTTTATTGAACCAATAAGAATATAAACCACAACCGTATTCAGTGCTTGCACACAAAAAAACAAACAACTTGCACCTAACATGGGCAAGAGGGTTGTCAATCCTATTGCCTTGTTATTTGCAAGCAGGTGAGGTGTGTAGATAATTTTAGATAGCAAGATAAAATAAAAACAAGTAAATGGTAGCAACATAATGAAGGGTTTTTCAATATGTTGTGAAAAGACCCCGGGGCAATAGTTTTCCCTAATGGCATCTCTCATGAAAAATAGCATAAAGTGGGTGAACAAATTACTGTTGGGAAATTAACAAAAAAGCGAATAGTTATGCGACATTCCCGACAATGATCATGTGTATATATGCATCAAGTCCATCAACAAATAGGCCGACTCCTGCATACACCTCTTACTATTACTCCACTCATCAACCACTATCTAGCATGTTTCTAGAGTATTAAGTAAAATACAGTAATGCATGGAGAACAATGACATGATGTAGACAAAGTAAACTCAACCAATATGAATAAATCCTATCATTTTATCCTCAGTAGAACCAAAAATAAGACGCATCTTGTACCCTTCTGTCACTGGAATATTGAAATTTCCAGGTTGAACCTACCACAACGCACCTCTCTCACCAAAGAAATATCGATCTAGTTGGCCAAACTTTTTCAATAGATCGGAGAGAATTACAAAGCTAGCACAATCATGCACATAAGAATCATATAAGTATTCAGAGGAAACTCAAATATTCATCATGAATAATGTGAAGATAAACCCACAATTCATTGGATCAAAACAAAGGCACCAAACAAAAGGAATTACATCAGATGGATCAAAGCAAAGATGTGATGATCAATGTATTGAAGATTAATGAGAGAGAGGTTGCCATCTAGGTATTGGCCATGGACCCGTATGTGTGCGGTGAACTACTCACACATCATCATGATGATAGCATGGTTGATGAAGAGTTCCTCCGTGATCGATCCCCCCTGAGTAGTCTGCCGGAGTGGAGCTCCAGATGGCCGCCCATTGGAACAGAGACTTGCGGCGATGTAAAAAGTGTTTTGAGACTCCGTGTGGTGTTTTTAGGGTAGATGGGAATTTATAAGCCAAATAACGGAGTCGAGAAGCCCAAGGGGGAGGCATAAGCCATCAAGGCGCCCTGAGGTCGTGCCCTATTGTCTTGTAGGCCCCTCATGAGGCCTCCAGTGTTCTTCCCATGCTCGTTAGTATTCTTATGGTCCAGAAAAAATCACCAAAAATTTTCTGGGCAATTGGACTTCATTTGGTATATGGAAAACCTAAAAAGGTGAAAAACACACAAAAAACAACAATTGGCACTAGGCATTGGGTCAATAGGTTGGTGCTCAAAACTAATATAAAATCATAAATAAATACCCCCAAAATATTCTAGAATGATAATATATCAACATGGAACAATAAAAGATTATAGATACGTTGGATATAGATACTTGTGATCCGCGTTGGGCTTCTCCTCGAAGAGGAGGGGATGATGCAACACAGTTTGTATAAGTATTTCCCTCAGTGAGAACCAAGGTTATCTAACCAATAGGGGGATCACACAACTTCCCGTCTTTAGTACCTACACACAAAATAGCACACACTTGCACCCAACGTGAGCAAGAGGGTTGTCAATCCCCTGCAACTCGTTACATGCAAGCAAATGAGTAGTGTAGGTGATAGTTGATAATTGTAAGTTGCAAAATAAAAAATCAAATAAATGGAAGAAAGGTATTGGTATAATTTGTAAATATTTATGTGAATGGACCCATGGGCCATAGTATTCTCTAGAGGCTTCTCTCTCGAAGAAGGCATACAGTGGTGTAAACAAATTACTGTTGGGCACTTGATAGAAAGGCGCCTACTTGTGCAATATTTATTCACGACAATGATCATGTTTATATAGGCATCATGTACATAAACAAGTAGACCGACTCCTGCCTTCATCTACTACTATTACTCCACCCATCGACCGCTATCCACCATCATCTAGAGTTCTAAATGAAACAAAGTAATGCTTGGATAATAATGACATCATGTAGACAAAATATATCCAATTAATATTAATAAACCCTGTCGTTTTATCACTGGTGGCAGTAACACAAATATGTGTCTTGTCCCCTACTTTGTCACTGGGATGTAAAGCACCGCAATATTGAACCCACTACAATGCACCTCTCTGACTTAAGATAAACCAATCTAGTTGGCCAAACTAAACCGATAGATCCAAAAGAATTATGAAGCTATAATGGTCATTCAAATAAGAATCAAATAATAATTCATAGGAGACTCAAATATTTTTCATGAATAATCTGAACATAAACGCACAATTCATAGGATCCCAACAAACACACCGCACAAAGTGATTAGATAAGATAGATCACCGTGGGAATCATGATGATCTTGTCCATGAAGAACATAGAGAGAGAGAGATCCATCTAATTACTAGCTATGGACCCGTAGGTGTGTGCCGAACTACTAACAGATGACTATGGGAGCAGCAAGGTTGATGTAGGGGCCCTCCGTAATCAATGACCCTCCAATAGGGCACCTGAAGAAGGCTCCACATGGGCACACGACGGAACAGAGACTTGCGGTGGTGGAACAAGTGTTTTCACAAGGCCCTCTAGGATTTTTTTGGATTTATTAGAATTCATAGGACAAAGAGGGGCGTCGGAGGCTAAGGAAGGAGGCCACAATCCATCAAGGAATGACCCCCCTAGGCACTTCCATTGACTCGTGGGGCCCTCGTGCATCCTCCGGTGTTCTCCCAAAGCTTCTAGATCTTATTTTGGTCTAGAAAAGGTCATCAAAAAGTTCCAGTGTATTTGACCTTCGTTTGGTACTGTAAATCTGAAAAGCCAAAAACATGCAGCACACAACAACTCACACTTGGCACTAGGTTAATAGTTTAGTGCTCACAAATAATATAAAAAGAAATTAAATGCCTAAAAAGCATCCAAGAATGGTAATATAATAGCATGGAACAATAAAAAAATATAGATACGTTGGAGATGTATCAGCATCCCCAAGCTTAATTCCTACTCGTCCTCGAGTAGGTAAATGATAAAAACATTTTTTCATGTGACATGCTACCCAACATGTAATGTTTTGCAGGTATGATCATTGAGAAACGATGAATTAACAAAGAACAATATAGTAATATCCATGAACATAAGTAACATAATCATCAATGTTCAAAAGATACGATCCTTAAAGGATGTTTACCCCCATTCATTTTCACATATTAGCATGGCATGGCTAAATCTTCACTAGATAAATACAAATGTCAAGAACCATGATGTTAATCTAGGCAATTGGATCATACTTTTTAACGCACTTCAGCTTTTTATTACTCACTCAATACATGAGCGTGAACCATGGACATAGCATATAGGTGGAAAAGAATATGTTGGTAGGTTTCAAAGGGGTAAAAGTGAAGAAGAAAGTCTCGCATCAACTAGGCATATCAACGAGCTATGGAGATGCCTATCAATAGATATCAATGCAAGGAGAAGGGGTTGTCAAGCAACGGATGGACTAGGTCTATAATTGTATGAAAGCTAAAATGAAGCTAAGTGGTTGTGCATCGAACTTTCCTGCTCATGTAGACCTCGGGCATTTGAGGATGCCCATCATTGGAATATACAAGTCAAGTTCTATAATGAAAAATTCCCACTAGTATATGAAATTGACAGAACATGAGACTCTCTATATGAAAAAGATGGTGCTACTTTGAAGCACAAGTGCGGAAAAACAGGTAGTAGCATTGTCCTTTCTCTCTTTATCTCATATTATTTATTTATTTTCTTTTCTTTTTTTTCTTTTTTTTCTTTCCTCTTTTTTTTTCTTTGTTCTTTTTTTTTATTTTCATTTTATTTATTTGTCATCCAGAGTCTCATCCGACTTGTGGGGGAATCATTGTCTCCATCATCCTTTCCTCACTAAGACAAAGCCCTAATAATTAATAGCACCTCAATTCTATTACCTACAACTCAATATGAAAAGGTACTAATCAATACGACTCTATAAGAATGCCTTTCGCAGTGTACCAGGATGAATGACCTAGCGTAACATGTATGATGATGATGAACGATGGCTTCGCTACAAATACTATGTTAGCTACATGATCATGCAAAGCAATATGACAATGAGTGTACTAGTCATATGATGTGATGCTGGAAGTTGCATGGAAATATATCTCGGAATGGCCATGGAAATGCCATGATAAGTAGGTATGGTGGTTTTTTTAGAAATATATAAGGTGGCTTATGTGCAACAGAGCATATCATGTCGCAGGGTTTCGATGCACTAACAAAGTTCGCTCTGATCCTCGAGGTGAGAATGGGCAATGCACGATACCGAAAAGGCTAGCAAATATGAGGTGTTGAGAGTGCATACATCCATGGATTCACATTAGTCATAAAGAACTCACATACTTACCAGAATGTTTTATTAGCCCTCTCGAAGCAAAGTACTACTCGCATGCCCCTAGGGGGAGGTAATGAGGACATCAACACCATTGTTACACCCACAACACCAGCTGCTATACATATTGGACCAGTTACTAGAGCTTGCGCACGCCAGTTGAATTACCAGGTACTTTCGTTTCTTGGAAATCATTCTAATGTTCATGAACATATGATGCTGCCTAAGTTACATACTATTGTTGTACTTATGAATGAAGGGCCTAGCATGGACAAGAAGGATATCCTTTGGAGCGAGATCAAACATGGAGAAGAAGGTGCACGTGCAAGAAAGAACAATGAAGCTTCCAATGGTGATTTTCGCACTTGAAGCCACCATAAGGAGAGCATGAATGTTTGGACGAAATATTAAATATGCCACTTTATAAATTTCGTCCATAGGCTACTCCAGGTGTTGCGCCACCTTATTTTTGGGCCAGGCCCATGTAATTTCGAAATACCATATTATAGGCTATTTTTATATTCCGTATGTGTGGGGAAACTGAGTTAGGCTTGGTTTCGGACCCCTCCTCCAAGGGGTCACGAAATACCTCCTCTATCCCCCCATATATACAACCCTTAGGCTACCGTTTAGACTTGGGTTTTGTTTAGATTACAAGTTCTCCATCGCTGCAAATTCGCGTTCTTCGTTTGTGTTCCATGAAGAGTTAAAGGCGTCACATAACCCAACTTTCATCAATAAAGCTTTCCTCTTATATTCACAATATCCAGATTGCAATCTTAGTTTCTTGCTTGTTCTTCACTTGCGTGTAGGAAACAGACCCTTGTGGTGAAGTTGATCGTGCTCTGGGGTGGTCAATAACCTATCGGAGTTGGTTTAGTGATTTCTAAGGCACGACATCCTCACACGTTCATAGTCGGATCGTCAAAGTCTACTCCACCAAAACAATAACCACCATCTCATCGAAAGACACGGACATCTTTGCCTCTATCAAGTGGTATCAGATTTCTAGGTTTCTCGGTGAGATTTTACCAGTTTTTCAGAGTTAGATCACATATGTTCTTCATACCTACAGTCCACGAAAAAGCCACCAAAAAATTAGGGTAAGATCATCATATCCGAACCAATCTGAGCCATTGCATAGTCTTTTCAGTATTTTGCTTTGTTGAATTTGCGGTTACACCGTCGTTCCGAGTTGCTGGTCTTAGTGTCTAGTCCTTTAGAGTTTCGAGTTCTATTCATAGGTTGTCACGCCGCCACCATGCCATCTTTCATCGCTACCATATACAACCATCACGCCACCAACATCCATTCTGCCATATATCACCACCACATATCCACCACCACTCCTAGTCCGAGTCCTTGACGTATTAGGTTAATTTTGAGATCCTCTTATTTTCGGTGTCACGTTTCCTTACCTGAGTGTGGCAAACTTCTCATAGCACTTTTTAGGATTTTTAGAGAGTTTTGAGACACTCGCCACCATAGTGATTTTTGTCCCAATTTTCGGTCGTCACATCCCCGAATTGCTCCAGAAAAAAAATTACTCAATTTTTTTTCGTGCCTATCCTGTTTTTAGTCATTCGGAAGAGTTTTGAGACACTCACTATTATAGTGATTTTCCGAAGAAAAAAAGAGCGCAAAAAAACCAAAAAAACACACACAAAAATCAGAGTGTCTCTTCCCTTGATTACGTGTAGTGTCGTGATTTTGTAGGTGTTCTAGGCTCGCATTCTAGTACGGTCTAGCCTAGGACGTACACGGTATCGTCGTTGAGCGTCTTTTCAACTTTGCATCTCCGAACTAATTATTGCTCATCCTTTTTCTACCATATTGTAAGCCTTCGCAGCTCCATATACATCTACATTGTGTGTTTGACACCACCTGGCAATCCCTCTACCCATGCTTTGAGAGTTTTGACTACACCGGTTGCCGATCACCACCTCCTGCAGTAAGAACTCGTAAGTATTTGAGATTTTCGTAATGGATTTGTGACACACCACCACGACCACCACCACTTCCTAGTAGTCTATAAGTTCATATTCTTCTGTCTTCCTATTGCTATTAACCATGTCAGGATCACAATACGACGGGATCGACTGGGAGAGCCTGGCCAACCGGAAGCTCCATGATAAATTTCAGCAAATGATGGCTGACTAGGTACAAGACTTACTGACCAGCCTTGGAGAGGCCACGAAGAAGCTAGATGGTTTGGAGGAGACATTCAACACCAAGATGGATGCCAAGTTCAATGAGTTGTTTTCCCGTCTACCACCACCAGGTGCAGCTGTCGTCCCTCTCCAACAACAACAACAATGACATCAACAAGGATCAGATTTTGTGGGACTAGCGCGACGTGTGCCTTCCGACCGAGCACAAATTTTTGGTGTTGTTGCTCCTCCTACTGCTCCTACTGCTACTACTGATGTTTTTGTGTCTCAGTAGAATGACGATTATGATGATGTGGGAGAGGTTTTCCAAATCAGCACGAGGGACAACAACCGCAAGCACAAGCACTGGTTCATCCACATGGTCACAATCGCAATGGTAGGGCTCCACCACCCCCTCAGGTACGGGATCATGACCATCTCCCTAAACTTAAGTTCAATATTCCTACATTTGATGGTCGGTATGTTCATGATATGTATCTTACTTGGGAGTTATAAACATAGCAACATTTTACATGCTTACAATTTCCCGAGGATAGACGTGTTGCTGCTGTTGCTTGTTCATTCACTAGTTTTGCTTGTGTTTGGTGGTCTGAACATTATAGAATACATCATGCTAATATTCCAACTACTTGGGCTGATATGAAAACTGCTATGCGTACTCGTTGGGTTCCACCATATTATCAATGCGAATTACTTCAAAAATTGTAGCATTTAAGACAAGGAAAAAATTCTAGAGAATAATATTATCACGAATTACTAACTGGCATGAATAGATGTGGTATTGTTGAGGAAAATGAAGCTATGCTTGCATGATTTATGGACGGATTAAATAGAGATATTCAACCTATTCTAGAATTTAAAGATTATGACACTATCACTTGTTTATTCCATCTTGCTTGCAAAGCGGAACGTGAAATGGAGGATCCACAGACATTGGCGAGAACTAACTTTTCTGCAGGTCACACTTCCTCATGGAGGACACATACCTCATCTACTTCCACACATCCTCCTGCATCAGCACCACCTACTTAAACCACCAACTCCAACAGAGATACCAGGAAACAGGCCCCTGCCCCACCCTGTGCCAAGAGCACACCTTCCGGGCTAGCAGAGAGCTCTTCTTCATCCATGGCATCCACAGGGAAAATACATGAGGTTACTAAGGATGGTGGATATTACTCCTCTAGTGATTATGACAAGGAGACTCTAGCCATGCTACTACATTTGTTTGATATGATTTCATATACAAAGAGGTATTATTTTCATTCGAGGACGAGCCTCCCTCTTTCGCTCCGGCCGTCATTAACGTTTTGGAGGAGTTCACTGACATCTTTCCACAAGACGTGCCACCAGGATTACCACCTATTAGAGGGATTGAGAATCAGATTGACTTAATTCCTAATGCATCACTACCCAACCGGGCACCATACTACACCAATCCAGAGAAGACGAAGGAGATTATGCATCAAGTACATAAGCTCCTCGACAAAGCTTATATACGTGAATCTCTTAGTCCTTGTGTTGTTCCTATTATTCTAGAACCCTAAAAGGACGGTACATCACGTATGTCTGTTGATTGTAGAGTCATTAATAATATTACTATTCGTTATCGTCATCCTATTTCTAGGCTAGATGATATGCTTGATGAATTAAGTGGCTCTACAATTTTCTCCAAAGTTGATTTGTGTAGTGGATAGCATTAAATTCGAATGAAATTTGGAGATGAATGGAAAACATCATTTAAAACTAAGTTCCGATTATATGAGTGGTTAGTTATGCCTTTTGGGTTAACTAATGCACCTAGGACTTTCATGCGATTAATGAATGAGGTTTTACATGCTTTCATTGGATGATTTGTGGTACTCTACTTTGATGATATATCGATTTATAGTAGATCTTTGAAGGAACACTTGGATCATTTGCATGCTATTTTATTGCTCTACATGATGCACATTTGTTTAGTAACCTTGGGAAGTGCACCTTTTGCACCGACCGAGTATCTTTTCTTGGCTATGTTGTTAAATATAGGGGAATTGAAGTTGATAAAGCCAAGATAGAACCTACTGAGAGTTAGCCGCAGGGAAAAACGGTCACACAAGTGAGGAGTTTTCTTGGACTCACTAGGTTTTATAGGCATTTTGTGAGAGATTTCAGCACCATTGTTGCACCTCTCATTGAGCTTACAAAGAAGGATGTGCCTTATGCTTGGGGTACTACATAGGAAGAAGCCTTCACGGTTTTCAAAGATAAGTTAACAGATGCTCCTTTATTACAACATCATGATTTTAATAAGACTTTCGAGCTTGAATGTGATGCTAGTGGAATTGGATTAGGAGGTGTGTTATTACAAGATGGTAAACCTGTTGCATACTTTTCTGAAAAATTGAGTGGGCCTAGTCTGAATTATACTACTTATGATAAGGAATTATATGCTCTTGTTTGGATTCAGAAACATGGCAACATGATTTATGGACCAAAGAATTTGTCATACATTCTCATCATGAATCTTTGAAACATTTTAGAAGTCAACCAAAACTGAAGCGTAGACATGCTAACTGGTTTGAATTCACTGAGACTTTCCCATACGTCATTAAACACAAGAAGGGTAAAGAAAATGTTGTTGCTAATGCATTGTCTCATCATTATATTATGCTTTCGCAACTTGACTTTAAAATATTTGGTCTGGAGACCATCAAAGATCAATATGTGCATGATGCTGATTTTAAAGATGTGTTGGAGAATTGTAAAGGAGGGAGAACATGGAACAAGTTCATCATTAATGATGGCTTTTTGTTTCGTGCTAACAAGCTATGCATTCCAGCTGGCTCCGTTCTTCTTTTGTTGTTACAGGAGGCACATGCAGGAGGATTTATGGTATACTTTGGCATAAAGAAGATGGAGGATGCACTTGCTACACATTTCTTTTGGCCAAAGATGCGACGGGATATTGAGCATTTTGGTGCTCGTTGCACGACATGTCAAAAAGCTAAGTCATGACTCAATCCTCATGGTTTATATATGCCTTTGCCTGTACCTAGTGTTCCTTGCGAGGATATACCAATGGACCTTGTTTTAGGTTTACCTCGAAGAAAGAAGGGGAGGGATAGCATATTTGTTGTCGTGGAGAGATTTGCAAAAATGGCACACTTCACACCATGTCATAAAAGTGATGCTGCTGCTAATGTGGTCGATTTGTTCTTTCGTGATATTATTCGCTTGCATGGTGTGCCAGATACGATTGTCTCAGATCGTGATGCTAAATTTCCAAGCCACTTTTGGAGATGTTTACGGGCTAAGTTGGGGACAAAATTGATCCTTAGTACTACATGTCACCCCCAAACTGATGGACAAACTGAAGTAGTCAATAGATCATTGCCTCCTATGCTTAGGGCTTTTGAAGAAAAACCTGATGTGGGAAGAATGCTTGCCTCATATTGAATTTGCTTATAATCGTTCGCTGCATTCTACTACTAAGATGTGCCGTTTTGAAGTTGTGTATGGTTTCTTACCTCTTGCACCTATTGATTTGTTACCTCTTCCATCTTCGGAGAAGGTTAATTTTGATGCTAAAGAACATGCTGATTTGATATTAAAGATGCATGAGTTAACTATGGAAACCATTCAGTGTATGAATGCTAAATATAAACTTGTTGGAGATAAGGGTAGAAAACATGTTGTCATTGCACCGGGAGATCTTGCTTGGTTGCATTTGCGTAAGGATAGGTTTCCTAATTTGTGCACGTCGAAGCTAATGCCACGTGCTGATGGTCCTTTGAAGGTGTTAGAGAAAATAAATGATAATGCATATAGACTTGAGTTGCCTGAAGATTTTGGGGTTAGTCCCACTTTTAACATTGCAGATTTGAAGCCATATTTGGGTTAGGAAGATGAGCTTCCGTCGAGGATGGCTTCAGTTCAAGAAGGGAGGATAATGAGGACATGAACGCCATTGTTACACCCACAACCCCAGCTGCTATATATACTGGACCAGTTGCTAGAGCTTGCGCACGCCTATTGAATTATGAGGTACTTTTGTTTCTTGGAAATCCTTCTAATGTTCATGAAGATATGATGTTTCCTAAGTTATAAACTTTTGTTGTACCTATGAATGAAGGACCTAGCATGGACAAGAAGGATATCCGTTGGAGCGGGATCAAGCATGGAGAAGAAGGTGCACACACGTGAAAGAACAATGGAGCTTCCACTAGTGATTCTCGCACTTTGAAGCCACAATAAGGAGAGCATGAAGGCTTGGACGAAATACATGGGCCTAGCCCAAAAATAAGGTGACACAACACCTATGGACGAAATTTATGAAGTGGCATCTTGTATATTTCATCCAAGCCTTCATGCTCTCCTTATGGTGTCTTCAAAGTGCTAAAATCACAAGAAACCATGTTGTTCTTTCCTACGTTCACACCTTCTTCTTCATGCTTGATCCCTCTACAATGGACATCCTTCTTGCCCTTCCTAGGTCCTTCGTTCATAAGTAAAACAAAAATATCTAATTTAGGCAGCATCATATGTACATGAACATTAGAAGGATTTCCAAGAAATTAAAGTACCTCGTAATTCAATTGGCATGCACGAGCTCTAGTAACTAGTCCATTATGTATAGCAGCA
Source organism: Hordeum vulgare subsp. vulgare (assembly GCF_904849725.1). Taxonomy (NCBI): domain Eukaryota; kingdom Viridiplantae; phylum Streptophyta; class Magnoliopsida; order Poales; family Poaceae; genus Hordeum; species Hordeum vulgare. The sequence goes on from NC_058518.1 coordinate 219,583,394, forward strand.
TGGGTTGTGGGTGTAACAATGGTATTGATGTCCTCATCATCCCCCCTTCTTGAATGAAGTCGTCCTCGATGGAAGCTTCTCTTCCTCACCCAAATAAGGCTTCAAATTTGCAATGTTAAAGTGGGACTAACCCCAAACTCTACACACAACTCCAATTTATATGCACTATCATTTATTTTCTCAAACACCTAAAAGAACCATTAACACATGGCATTAGCTTTGAGTAAAGAAAATCAGCAAATCTATCCTTATGCAAATGCAAACAGATAAGATGTCGAGGTGCAAAGACAACATGTTTTCTACCCTTATCTCTAGCAACTTTTTATTTAGCATTCATACGCTCAATGTTTTCCTTAATTATCACATGCATTTTTAATATTAATTTAGTACACTGTTTAGCATCAAAATTGACCTTCGAAGATGGAAGAGGCAACAAGTCAATAGGTGCACGAGGTATGAAACCATGCGCAATTTCAAAAGGGCACATCTTAGTAGTAGAATGCAATGAATGATTATAAGCAAATTCAATATGAGGCAAGCATTCTTCCCACATTTTCAAGTTATTCTTCAAAATAGCCCTAAGCATAGTAAATAATGATATAGTGACTACTTCAATTTGTCCATCAGTTTGGGGGTGACATGTAGTACTAAAAGCACTTTAGTCCCCAACTTTGCCCGTAAACACCTCCAAAAGTTGCTAAGAAATTTAGCATCATGATGACTAGTACAAAACTTTATTCTTGTACACTATGTTGGGCCTCCAAGCGTAGAGTTTTGTAGAACCATAACAATTTTCCCTCAAGTGGATGACCTAAGGTTTATCAATCCATGGGAATTGTAATATGAAGATGGTCTCTCTCAAACTACCCTGCAACCAAATATAAAAAATCTAATGTGTTCCCAACACACCCTATATACAATGGCAAATTGTATAGGTTAACTAGTTCGACGAAGCGATGATAATACAAGTGCAATATGTATGATAGATATAGGTTTTTGTAATCTAAAAATATACAAACAACAAGGTAGCAAGTGTAAACAACAAGCAAAACGTTCTATAAATGCTTGGTAATAAGGCCTAGGGTTCATACTTTCACTAGTGCAATGTCTCAACAATGCTAACACAGTAGAATCATATGATCATCCCTCAACATGCAACAAAGAATCACTCAAAAGTTCCTATCTAGCGGAGAACAATAAGATGAAGTTGGTGTAGGTAGTAGAACCACCTCAAAGTTATTCTTTCTGATCAATCGTTTGAGCTATTCCTATAAGTGTCACAAACAATCCTAGAGTTCGTACTAGAATAATACCCACGATACATATCAATCAACCCTAATGTCACCTATTTACTCCAGTGTCACCTCAAGTATCCGCGGAGAAATTATGTGACATGCATCAAATAATTTTAGATCTATCATATTGAATCCAACACAAACAACTTCAAGGAGCACCCCAAGATTTCTATCGGAGAACATATTATGAAAACATGCAATCAACCCCTATGCATAGATCCCCAAGGTCACTGGAATCCGCAAGTTGATGTCATACCATATATCAAGTGAATCGCTTGAATATCCCACTGTTACTACGGGTATCCGCATGCAAGACATACCTCAAGTGTTCTCAAACCAAAATATTCAATCCAACATAACGAGATCTCGAAGGCCAAGATTCAATTCATCACAACAAGGGAGCAAGGGAATAACGTGATATGATCCAACTAGATTAACAAGGCCCATGATACATCAAGATCGTGCCATATCAAGAATACGAGAGAGAGAGAGATTGAACACATAACTACTCGTACATACCCTCAGCCCCGAGGTTGAACTACTCCCACCTGGTCATGGCCTCCGCCGGGATGATGAATATGGCCACCGGAGATGATTTCCCCTCTCTAGCAAGGTACTCGAAAGGCTCTAGATGGGGTTTTTCGTCAATACAGAGAGTTGTGGCAGCGGAGCGGAAGTTCTCTCTTCATTTTCTGGGGTTTGTGATATATATAGGATTTTTCAGCATTGGAATCACGCCGAAAGAAGCCATGTGGGCCGCACAAGACATTAGGGTGGGGCATCAGGGGGTGGGGGGTGGAGTGGGTGGGCCCTATTGTCTTGTGGCCCATAGGTGGCTTCGCTCTGGTGGTTCTTCGCTCCAATATTGCTTATTTCCTCTAGAAAAAAGTATAAAAAATTTTTGGGTAATTCCTTGAAATTTCATTTTCTGTACAAAAACAACACCATGGTAATTTACTGAAACCAGTGTCAGTCCGGGTTAGTTCTAAATAAAACATATAAAGTGCATCAAAACCATATAAAAGTATTGAAACATAGGAAAATATGACATGAGTACTTCATAAATTATCAATACCTTGGAGACGTATCAGCATCCCCATGCTTAATTCCTACTCATGCTCGAGTAGGTAAATGATAAAAGAAATAACGTATGAAGTGTGAATTCTATCATAGTATATAAGTTTGATCAATGATAATTCAAATCACTTTCTCTAGCATCATAACCATCAAATTTTTCATAAAAATAAACACGCTTGAGTAGCAATCAATTCACATGTCATGGTTCAAACAATGCATTCTCTTGAAACTCAACATCATATGTTCTTAGTCATAAAACAATTTCAGTGCATAATCAAGTCTAAGTAAGTGGTCCACTTACTCAATTATCATATAGTCTTCTATGATTTCTAATACTCAAAGCAAATTTTTAGAACAAATAACATCCATTGAAGACAGAGAAACATAGGGGCTTAATGTTTCGCCTCCCAACATATTTATCATAAAGATAATTGTCAACAACAATGAATCATGATCAAATATATTTGAGTTGATATATATATATATATATATATATATATATATGTATATGTTTGGATCTATCCCCATCACATGATGCTTCCCAACTAATAGACTGAAGTTGGAATACAAAGTTGACTCAACATGAAAGTAAGTAACATGAAAGTAAATAGATTGTCCCTTCATAGAGGGAATTAGGCATTTGAAGAGGTGCTGGAGCTCATTGTTTTAAAATGGACATGAATACGTAATTTTTGGTGGTGCGCCTTTCCTGTCAATGTCACAACAGAATTTTGAATAACTTCCATGCTAATCACTTTATTAGCGGTTCAGAAACAGAAATTAAATTTTACTCTCCCTGCACCATTCATTCACATTCCATGGCTATCCGTATCCACGGGTGCCTTCCAAACAATCAACTTTCTAGGAGGAGTTCTTATTTATTTATTTTTCTATTATGTAGGACTGAGCATCATTTTTACTAGCCTATCCCGTGCAATGACAAGTAAATAAACACCCATCTTGAGAATAACTCACTTAGAATGGATAATGATTGCCTCATTGCTCCATGAGCGGTACAGGCACACAAAACGGATGTTTATTTGAATGTTTAGAGGTGGCACATGCAAATTTACTTGGAATGGCAGTGAAATACTATATATAGGTAGGTATGGTGGCCTCTCATGGAAGAAACTTGGTTCAAGGATTTGGATGCACAAGTAGTATATCTACTTAGTACGAATTTTTGGCTGGCAAAAGGTTCTAAGCAAGCACCACATGTTGGAGGATCCATAACAATATAACTTAGATGCAAATATACTCAAACATAACCATTATGTTGTCTTCCTTGTCCAACTTGAACTTGTTGATCAAGTTTCAAAAATAATTAATGGGTATTCACAATCATAAAATATGTCCAAGATAATATATTTGTATGTGAAAGTTCTCTCTCTTATACTAGGAAAAATTCATGAATTCCTTGTATGAGCAATACTATGATTGTCGAACTTCAATAGATTTTACTTTCTAGAACCAATTGTTAAATTACAGCTAAGAATATAGGGCATTAATAATTTCATATTTATGATATTTCATTCATTCACAATTTACTCTTAGGATATAAGTGAAGCACAAGAGTAAACATCAAAAGGTATAAGTGAAGATCAATGAGTAGTCAAACAATTAAGTAGCTATGTGAGGACTCTCTCTCAATCATGATTTTTAGGTCTGAGAATTTTAGTTAAACAACAAACTAAACAAAATATATACTCCAAGAATAGTACATATCACGTGCAAAAAAAATTTAGGTTCAACATAGACTAATCGATATTTGTTGACGAGGAGAGGTGGGATGTGTAGCATCCCCAATCTTAGAGACTTGAGACTTCTTATAATATTTATTTGGGGTGCCTTGGGCATCCCCAAGCTTGAGCCTTTTTATCTCGTTCAATCCTCTCATATCCCGGTTTCACCAAAGTCTCAAAAACTTCATCCACACAAAACTTGAAAATAACTCGTGAGATTGGTTAGTACACATAAAAGTAAATCAACACTTCATGTACTACCAAGACAAGTTGCATAATAATTTTCAAACATCTCGTATTGTATACTATGATTTCCATAATTCACATCTACCAATATAAGCCATGAAAACTCTAGGATAAGTAGATAACGAAATTATGACATCAATTTGTCCAAACAGAACAGTCTGTAGCAATCTATAAAAACAATGTACTTTTGTCAGTCCGAAAATTTCGAAAAACTTGGGCATTATAAATAATTTTTATGCAATACTGTGTAAAACATTCAGAAACTTTACACATTCCAGTAAAATGTGATAACTCAAATACTATAGCAAAATTTCCTGTTTTTGTATAGCATGCATCACACATGCAATTCAAGCATTCTAAAAGCCATTCTTGGAACTTTTTATTGAAAAATATATATTATAAATAACATCTAACCGAGAACAAAAAAATGACGCTAGATACGTCTCCAACGTATCTACAATTTTTGATTGTTCCATACTGATATATTATCATTTGAGAATACTTTTGTGGTATTTATTTACCAATTTATATTATTTTTGAGCACTAACCTATTGAACAAGTGTCTAGTGAGAGTTGTTGTTTTTTGCATGAATTTCCCTTTTCAGGTTTTCCATACCAAATGAAGCCCAATTATCCTGAAACTTTTTGGTGAGTTTTTGTGGACCAAAAGAAGACCGAGGAGTATCCTAAGAAGGCTGGAGGCCGCATGAGGGGCCCATCAGCCAATAGGTTATGGCCTGGGGGTGCCTTGATGGCTTGTGCCTCCCTGTGGCCCTCCCGACTCTATTCTCTAGCTTATAAATTATCATCTACCCTAAAAACATAAGAGGGAACCCCTAAACAGTTTTTACGCTATCGCAAGTCTCTATTCCAAATGGAGGCCATTGGAGCTCCGTTCTCGCACCCTGCCGGAGGGCGGATCGATCATGGCAGGCCTCTTCATCAAAATTGCTACCCTCGCGATGATGCGTGAGTAGTTCACCAGAGACCAACAGGTCCATAGCCAGTACCTAGATGGCAATATCTCTCTCTTTAATCTTCAATACAATGATCGTCGCATCTTAATTTGATCCACATGATGTAATTCCTTTTGTGTGATGCGTTTGTTGGGATACGACCAATTGTGCGTTTATGTTCAGATTATTCATGATAAATATTTGAGTCTCCTCTAAATACATATATGATTATTATGTGCATGATTATGATAGCTTCTTAATTCTCTCTGATCTATTGAAATAGTTTGGCCACCTAGATCGATATTTCTTTGATGAGAGAGGTGCCTTGTGGTAGGTTCAACCTAGCAAATTTCTATATTCGAGTGACATAAGGGGACAATATGCTTATTTGTGTTGCTGCTAAGGATAAAACAATGGGGTATACTCATATTGCTTGAGTTTACTTTGTCTACATCATGTCATTGTTTTCCATGCATTGCTCTGTTTTACTTAATAGTCTAGATGCATGATGGATAGAAGTCGATGAGTGGAGTAATGGTAATAGATCCAGGCAGGAGTCGGCCTATTTTTTTATTGACGTGATGCTTATATACACATGATCATTGCCGTGAATATTGCATAACTATCCGCTTTCTATCAATTGCCCAACAGTAATTTGTTTACCCACCGTATGTTATTTTTTACAAGAGATGCCATTAGGGAAAGTTATGCCCCCCAGGGTCTATTCACAACGTATTGATGAAACCTTCAATACCTTGCTGCCATTTACTTGTTTTTATTTTATCTTGATATCTACAATGACAAGAGGATTTACAACCCTCTTGCCCGTATTGGGTGCAAGTTGTTTGTTCTTTTATGTGCGACCGCAGAAGACGATTGTGGTTGATATTCCTATTGGTTCGATAAACCTTGGTTTCTAACTGGGAAATACTTACCCATGTTGTCCTGCAATAATTTGTTCCTCTTCACAGAAAACACAACGTAGAGCACAATTATCAGGAAGGACTTTTGGCGCCAATGCTTGGGAATATCATCACCAACTACGAAGTAACTCCAAGCAAATTTTCATTCACTTGTTCTCCTTTTTATTTTCTATTATATTTAGTTTTTCTAATATGAAAAATAAAAATATTAAAAATATTTACCTTTGCCTGATTAGCTTGTCACTAGTTTCCATCTTCGCCTTCTAGTTTACGTGCTTAGCTATGCTATCTTTATGTTTTTTGTACCAAAGCATAAAGTAAAATGCAAAGATTAAGATAAATGGATCCCCATCCACTAGAAAATCTTTTCAAAAGACCAGTTTGCATTGAAACAATTGCTAGTGAGAGTGCACTAGATTATGTTTATGAGGTCTTGCTTGAAAATCATGAATCCAAAAATTGTGAAATTTATAAAGTGATTCATAATAGTTCCTTGAATGAAAAGCATGAATTCTATATTCTTGAATTTGAATATGATGTTATATGTAATCATTACGAGACAGGAAAATATGGTTACAGAAATTTTCATGTTACTCACTTACCTCTCTTGATATTCAAATTGTGAATGCTTCATTCTTCCTACTTGCTTATGCCACACACTTCTATTGTCGATAAATTGTTTGCTTATAAAATGCCAATGCATAGGAACTATGTTAGACTTAAATGTGCTTGTCACATGTTTTATGATGCTCTCTTTGTGCTTCAACTCTTGTCTTTATCTACGCATCATTTTTACCACACGCCTATTTTAATGACTATAAAGAAAGAGCTTGTTGCGAGACTACCCAATAGTTGTCATTTATTTCTGTCTGTTTGTGAGAACATGATTATTGCCTCTACAATGATTGTGTTTTTATGTTTCAATTAGTGTTTGTTCCAAGTAAAGCCTTTGGGATTATTTGCATGATGAGTAGAATTGATACGGTGCAAAAACAAAAACTTAGACGTCTAGTGAAGAATTTCTCTGATTTTACTAGAACATCTTTTTACGCTGATTTTTTTACATTGTATTGGTATAAAAATTCCTCATATCGTCCCAAGTTTACAGAATTTGTGGATTTACATAATTATAGGTCCATTATAGATTACTACACTATTCTGTTTTGGTCAGATTTTGTTTTTGCTTGCATAGTTTGCTTGTTTTAATGATAGTATGGATTGTATCGGGGGGTATAATCCATGGAGGAGTTAGGATACAGTACCCTATCCTAAATTAAAATAAGAATCAACTAATAAAAGCAGCTGAAAGTTTTTGATATGCTGCTTATACTAACGGATATCACGAAGTTTTGTTGAGTTTTATGTGATTAAAGTTTTGAAGTTCTCGGTATTATCCCGATGGACAAAGGATTTAGATGCAGCAAAAGCCTAAGCTTGGGATGCCCAAGGCACCCCAAGGTAATATTCTACGAAGACTCAAGCGTCTAAGCTTGGGTATGCCCCGGAAGGCATCCCCTCTTTTCCTCTCAATCCATCGATATGTCACTTGATGCTATATTTTTATTCATCACATGATACGAGTTTTGCATGGAGCGTCGTTTGCTTTTGTTTGTTTTTTTACTTTAAATTTTCCACAATCATTGTTTGTCGGACACACCTATTTGAGAGAGATACCACATCATCACAATTTGTTGGAATAATCTATGTGCTTCACTTACATTTTTTGAGCTTAGCAGTTGCTCTAGTACTTCACTTATATCTTTTGGAGCATGGTGGCATGTAGATTCTATAGAAACTCATTCTTCACTTATATTTGTTTGAGAGCTGGACAAATAGTGACAGTAATTCGCATGGTTCATAAGACTAGATAAAAAGTAATGGGTATTCAATGAGTGATAATCAAAACAATCATGTAGTACATATAGAGAGATTGTGGGTTAATGATATTGATGTGGTAATATGAAAAAGGGGTGAGCGCATCATTGTTGATTCGTAGAAGTAGCATTATTAGAAGGTTTTAAATCAGGGAAAAAGGTTTGTGTGCATTATCATTAATTCAGGGAGGTGTAGATATTAAGAGATATTAAACTTCTTGTTCATCTAAAAAATTAAAAGGGCATGGTGATGATCTATGAGCATTTCTATTCCTCATTAAAATCCTAGTGTTGTTTTCAGTCGGAGTCGCGCGGTGGTTAATTCCTACCAACCCTCTCCCGGGGGGCATGCGAGTAGTACTTTGATTTGTGATAAAACTAATAAAACTTTGCAATAAGTATATGAGTTCTTCATGACTAATGTGACACGATGGACATACACAATCCCACCTCCTCATATTTGCTAGCCTCTTCGGTACCATGCATCGCCCGTTCTCACCTTGAGGATCAGTGCAACTTTCGCTGGTGCATCCAAACCCCGTGACATGACACGCACTGTTTCACATAAACCTTTTTATATCCTCCTCAAAACATCCATCATACCTACCTATCATGGCATTCCATAGCCTTTTCAGGATATATGGCCGTGAAAATGCCATCCTCACTTCACATGACTAGTTCGTTCATGTTCATAATGATTTGCATGACCATATAGAGTTGACTAGTACTTGTGGCAAAGCCACCGTTCGTCATATTTTTGATACATGTCATGCGAGATCTTTGCACATCATGGTACACTACTAGAGGCATTAATACATATTGTCCTATCAGTTTTCATATTGAGTTGTAAGTAAATCAAAGTGTGATGATTATTATTATTAGAGCATTGTTCGAGTGAGGAAATAAAAATGGGGAGGGGGCAAATGAGCCCACCATAAAAAAATGAAAAAAATGAATGAGACAAAAAGAGAGAAGGGACTTTGCTACTATCCTTTACAACACTTGCGTCTCAAAGTGGCACCTTGTTCTTCATATAGATTGTCTCATGTTATATCATTCATATGCTAGTGGGAATCACTTTTTCATAAACTTGGCTTGTATATTTCGATGACGGGCTTCCTCAAATACCCGAGGTCTTCATGAGCAAGCAAGTTGGATGTACACCCCACATAGATTTATTTTAGCTTTCATACACTTATAGCTCTTGTGGATCATTTTCATGGGTACTCCTAGTTGATGTGAGACTATCTTCTCCACTTTTACCCCTTTGAAATCTACCACCATATTCTATTCCACCTTTATGATATGTCCAATGGTTCACACTCATGTATTGCGTGAAGAATAAAAAGTTGATGCATATTGAAAAAGTACGATCCAATTGCCTGACTTGGACACCGTGGTGCTTGACATTTGTATTAATGTGGTTATGATTGAGCAATGCCTTGCTAATATAATAAGATGAATGGGTTAAAACCATCTTTAAGGATCGTATACTCTCAAAGATTAATGATTTTGCTGCTTATACCTATAAGCATTGTCGTGTTAATGCTTGTTAGTTCATCGTTTCTCAATGAGGATAAATGCATAAGGTTACATCATGGATAGCATGTCACATATTTTGTTTTGTACTTATCATTAACTACTGGAGGACGAGCAGGAATTAATCTTGGGGATGCTTGATGTGTCTCCAACGTATCTATAATTTTTGATTGTTCCATGGTAATACATTATCATTCTAGAATACTTTTGGGGTATTTATTTTCCAACTAATATTATTTTTGAGCACTAACCTATTGACCTAGCACACAACGCCAGTTGTTGTTTTCTGCATGTTTCTCACATTTCATGGTTTTCGTACGAAATGAGGCCCAATTGAGTTGAAACTTTTTGGTGAATTTTTCTGGACCAAAAGAAGAAGGCCGGAGGCCGTATGAGGGACCCACATGAGAATAGGGCGCTCTGGCTTATAAATTCTTGTCTACCCTAAAAACATCAGAGGGAGCCTCAAAACACTTTTTACGCCACCACAAGTCTCTATTCCAACGGGGGGGGCATCTGGAGCTCCGTTCCGGCACTCTACCGGTGGTGGATCGATCACGGAGGGCCTCACAAGGATGTGTGAGTAGTTCACCACAAACATATTGGTCCATATCTTGTACCTAGATGACAATCTCTCTCTCTCTCTTCGATCTTCAATACAATGATCATCGCATTTTCGCTTTGATCCACATGATGTAATTCCTTTTGTGTGGTGCCTTTGTTGGGATCCGATGAATTGGGGGTTTATTTTAAGATTAATCATGATAAATATTTAAGTCTCCTCTAAAAAGTTATATGATTCTTATGTGCATGATTATGATAGCTTCTCAATTCTCTACGATCTATTAAAATAGTTTGGGAAACACGATCGGTATTTCTTAAGTGAGAGAGGTACGTTGTGGTAGGTTCAACCTCGCGAATTTATATATCCCAGTAACAAAAGGGGATGGGATGCATCTTTGTGTTGCTGTTACTAAGTATAAAATGATGGGGTTTATTCATATTGCTTGAGTCTACTTTGTCTACATCATGTCATTGTTCTCCATGCATTAGTTTGTTTTACTTAATACTCTAGATGCATGCTGGATAGCGGTCCATTAGTGGAGTTGTAACATCCGAGATGCGTCATTGTCCATATTTGGGGACGAGGCCTTAATATTGATCGAGGCGCATCTCGGCGTTTCTCATGTGTAGAAATCATTGCACATACCTTTATGAAGAGATGAGTATATGGAATGTCTTACACTCGCCACATGATAAATTGCACACAACATTATTTCAATCATCCATAAGAGAGGGTACGGCTACAGCCGAAAACAAATGATAAAATTGCTATGAGTTTGTTTTGCTAGCCCAGGAGGCGACAAAGGTCCTCTACTCGTCGAGGTACGTCACGTGCATGTGTCCGCTTCCCTTTTCGAACTCCCACTGGAGCTGCGAAGCATCGAACGTCTCTAGATTTATGGTACCTGGATTTGTGGTTTTGTAGTAATCTATGAGCCACACGGACTCAACAACCTGGTTTTACTTTGAGGGAAAGAGCGCCAAGGAGGTAGAAACCAGGGGGATGTCTCTCGCTGCTAGTGGGGCCCGGACCAGCACCCACGTGGAAAGGCGACGATGAGGACGTCACGGGCTTGCTGTGCGCTATTTGTTGGGCCGCTGGTTTACTAGCTGCTACTGGGCTGTGCTACTCCGGGCTGCGAGGGAGGGGAAGCTCTCGTTCTCGCATTTATTCTCCCAGGGGAAACCCCTAGCATTTTATTCTAAAACCAGTAAAGGCAAAAACCAAACATAAAATTAGAGGAAGGTTCGGAACAAAATCAAATATGTTTTGCACTCCCACAATAGGCCCTATTTAATACAACTGATGTGACATTTTTTAGAGATAGAAAATAAATGCCCTTTTATCCCACTAGCACTGGTTTTACAATGTTTTAAAATAGCACAAAAATTAATAACACAGTTGAAGCTTGCATCTAAATTAACAACAAGATATTTACAACATTTGCAACATTTTTAATGAAGGTGTTGGACAAGGTAGTAAACCACCACATTGCTGATTTTGAAATAAAAGAGAGAGGGAGGTATTTTCAAGTATTTGCATAGTGGGGGCTTTCACTCGTGAACAACTTTTGGAAGCAAACACACAACACAACTCCACACTCCATTGAATCACCACATAAGCAACACGAAAAAATAAAATGAAATGAATGCCATGATGCTATGATGACATGACGCAAGAGTAGACATGAAGCACCAATCTTATTTTGTGAAAGCAAGATTGTCATGGCATACAAGGTTGAACATGCAATTGTTACACGGAACACACTTGGGGTGTTACAACTCTCCCACACTACAAGAGGATCTTGCCTCGAGATCTAGGATTGAAAGAACCAAGGATATTTGAAATGGAGAAGGTCCTCGCGTTCCCATGTGGCTTCTTTATTGGAATGGTATCACCAATTAATTTTGAGGAATTTAATATATTTGTTGCGTGTCTTGTGGTCGGTCTGTTCAAGAATAGCAACTGGATGCTCATGATAAGAAAGGTGTGCTTGGAGATTAATGTCTTGGAAGTGAACGGTGTGCTCAGGATTCTTGAAACACTTCCGGAGTTGAGATACATGAAAGACATCATGCACATTGGAGAAATTAGGATGAAGCTCTAGTAGATAAGCAAGGTCACCTCTTTTGCCAACAATATTGAAAGGACCCACAAAACCTGGGGCAAGCTTTCCTTTGATGCCAAATCATTGAGTACCTTTCATGGGAGATACCCAAAGGTAGACAAAATGGCCGATCTTGAATGCAAGTCACGATATTTGCTATCACAGTAACTGTTCTGACGTGATTGAGCAGCTTTAAGATTATCCCGAATGACACAACACATTTCTTCTCCTTCAGTGATCACGTCATTCCCAAGAATTTGACGCTCACCAATTTCAGACCAATTGAGCGGGATATGTCACTTCCTGCCATAGAGAATCTCGAATGGGGCCTTGCTTGAACTTGCTTGAAATCTATTTATGTGGGAGAATTCAGCAAAAGGGAGGCAGTATTCCAACTTCATGCGGAAAGAGATAACACAGGCTCTAAGCATGTCTTCAAGAATTTGATTGGCTCTCTCCACTTGACCACTAGTCTGAGGATGGAAGGTTGTATTAAAAAGGACCTTGGCGCCCATTGTAGGCTTCAAGGAATCTCAGAACTTACAAGTAAAGATGCTTCCTTGATATAAAGAAATAAGCTTAGGAACACCGTGCAAACAAACTATCCTTTAAGTGTACACGTCTGCCAGCTGAGCAGGCGAGATAGATTCTTTGATCGTAAGGAAGTGGGCAACCTTAGTCAGCTTGTCAGTGACCACAAAGATGGCATAGTTTCCCCTCTTGGACTTAGGAAACCTAGTGACAAAATCCATCTCCACATGATCGAATTTCCAATCGGGTATAGGCAAAGCATGAAGAAGATCTGCTGGACATTGATGTTCCGCCTTCACTCGGCGACACACATCACACTCGTTCACAAAACTGAGTAATCTCACGTTTCATGCGAGTCCACGAGAAGGTTTTCTTAAGATCATGATACATCTTAGAACTGTTGGGATGTATCGAGAGGAGATAATTGTGGACTTCATCCTTGATAACTTTTCTGAGCTCTCCTTTTGGAACCACAAGGCGATCCTCAAAGAACAAAGTATCTTTGTCATCAACACGAAACCACTTATACTTTGGAATGCTCTTTGCCAACCCTATCTTCACTTTCTTCACCATGGCATCAAGAAGTTGAGCTTCACGGACTTGATCTTCGAAGGTAGGAGAAATGTGAAGGTTGGCTAGACATCCTTGAGGAACTACTTGAAGGATGAGCTTTCTGAAAGACTCACACAGATTAGGTTGGGATTTCTTGAGAACGATATTACTGCAGTAAGCCTTCTTGTTCAAAGCATATGCAGTAACATTTGCATTGCATGGAGTATAGTCAATGATTGGATTATAATCTTGGATTATCTCTAGCCAACGTGTTTGATGAAGATGGAGATTCGATTGAGTGAAGATATATTTCAAACTCTTATGGTCGATGTGGACTTCAACCTGTCTTCCCAACAAGAGGTGTCTCCAAGTTACCAAAGCATGAACATCTACCACCAACTCAAGATCATGAGTGGGGTGGTTTTTCTTACTTGGCTTCAACTGCCGAGAGGTATAAACTACCACTTCCTTGTCTTGCATAAGAACACCATCAAGACCTTGCGGATATGCATCATAGAAAACTTAGAATGGCTTGGAATCATCATGAGGACAAAAACCGGAGCTGAGGTGAGCTTCTCGTTGAATGAATTGAAATCCAAATCACACTCGGGAGTCCAGACATATTTTACACTCTTCTGAATAAGGTAGGACAGAGGCTTGCAAGCCCGAGAAAGCTTTGAAGCTGCTTGACATTCTGAGGATGCTCCCACTTCACAATGGCTTGAACCTTTTCAGGATCCACCTTGATGCCCTTGGCGGACATGATATGCCCAAGGTACATCACTTCATTGAGCCAAAATTCACATTTTGAGAACTTAGCATAGAACTTATGCTCTCTTAGCTTATGAAGAACAAGCCAGAGATGTTCTCCATGTTCCTCCTGGGTCTTGGAGAATATTAGAATGTCATCAAGATACACTAAGAAAAAATCATTCTTCAAGGGAGAGAAGACATAATTCATCATGCCAGAAAAATTCGGAGGAGCATTGGAGAGACCAAAAGGTATCACTTTGTACTCATAACAGCCAAAGCTTGCCCCGAAAGCAGTCTTGGAAATATCTTCTTCACGAATGCAGATTTGATGATAGCCCATCCAAAGATCAATCTTGTAGAAAACCTTGGCCCCTTTTAATTGTTAAAACTATTCATTGATGGTGGGAAGTGGATACTTGTTTCTGATTCTTATTCAATGGATGGCAATCGACACAAAGCCGGTTCATGCCATTTTTATTCTTGACAAAAAGAACACCAAATCCCCAAGGAGAATAACTTGGTGTGATCAGACCCAGACGTTCTTGTTCATCTAGCTGCTTCTTCAACTCTTTCAGCTCTTCGGTGCCAAGTTTATAAGGAGGCTTGCAAATTGGTTCAGTTCAAGGCTCGAGTTCAATCACAAACTCTATTGTCTGGTGAGGAGGCATTCCTGGCAATTCTTCTTGACAGACATCTTCATACTCAAATATAACAAGAACTTGAGAAATGGATGAGATTTCACCCTTCTCATTGAGAGAAAATAGACGAATCGTGTCTTCGCGAGCTGGGAAAATGATCACGTCTTGTGAAGGATGAGTCAATTTTACTTTTTAGCCGCACAATCAATGTACACCTTGATGAAATGAATGCCATGATGCTATGATGACATGATGCAAGAGTAGACGTGAAGCACCTATCTTTTTAAATGAAAGCAAGGTTGTCATGGCATACAAAGTTGAACATGCAATTGTTACACGGAATGCACTTGGGCTATTACTTGAGAAATAGTAATAGGTGCAAGCAGGATTCGACCTATTTGTTTATGGATGTGATGCATATATACTCATGATCACTGCCGTGAATATCGCATAACTATCCGCTTTTCTGTCAATTACCCAACAGTAATTTCTTTACCCACCATATTCTATTTTTCATGAGAGATGTCATTAGGGAAAGATATGGCCCCCGAGTCTATTCACAACATATTGATAAAACCTTCAATAACTTGCTGCCATTTACTTTTTTTTATTTTATCTTGCTATATACAATTATCAACACACCTCACTGGCTTGCAAATAACAAGACAAGAGGATTGACAACCCTCTTGCCCGCGTTTGATGCAAGTTTTTTGTTCTTTTGTGTGCAGCCGCTCAAGACGGTTGTGGTTGATATTCCTGTTGATTCGATAAACCTTGGTTTCATAACTCTCGGAAATATTTACCCAAATTGTGTTGTGATAACTCGTTCCTCTTCATGGGAAACCCAACACATATCACAAGTATCAACGCTCCAAGCAAAACACATATGAGTGATGAACAAATATAACTCCAAGTAAGACATACCAACAATGTTGGAGACGAAAGAGGCGATGAATTTCGGGGCATCCCCAAGCTTATACGCTTGAGTCTTCCTTGGATTATTACCTTGCGGTGCCTTTGTCATCCCCAAGATTAAGTTCTTGCTGCTCCTTATTCTCCTTATATCGGTATCTCACGCAAACTTGAAAACTTTAATCACACAAAACTTAATGGACTTCGTGAGATGGGTTAGTGTAATAAAGATAGATCATTCACTTAGGTAATGTTCATACAAGATTCATAATTGTTCTCACATGATACCTATTGTATTATATCATTCACATAATTTAAATTACTAAATAAAATCTATGTACACGCTAAAACAAGCAAACTATGGATGCAAAACAAATTCTGTCAAAAACAGAACAGTATGTGAAGATCTAAATGATAACCTTCCCTGACCCTACTAATTCTAAAAAATAAGTACAACATAGAGAATTTGCATATCAAAACCATCTAAAAAATTCAGAATTTGTTAACGCTCCAGTAAAATCAGAGAAATTCTGCACTGGATGTAAAAGTTTTTGTTTTTTGCATGGAATCAAACAAACAAGTATCCACACTATTCCAAAGGCTTTATTTGGCACTTTATTGAAATAAAATCTATAAAACATGATTATCGCAGTATATTAATCATGTGAACACACAAAAACACAAATAAAAACTATTGGATTGTCTTCCAACAAACACTTTCTTTAGTGCCTTTTAGCCATGCATGATGATTTCAATGATGCTCGTATAAAAAGTAGTAACTGGGGCATCCAAGAGAGCATCATTAATCACATGACAAGAACATTTAAGTCTAACCCACATTCTATGCATAGGGATTTTTAAATCAAACAATTTATTGTAGCAATAATCAAGTTGCATAGGAAGGAAAAAGAAGCATGACTTCAAAACTTTGAACACATAGGGAGGAAATTTGATATTATTGCAATTCCTACAAGCATATGTTCCCCCCTCATAATTATTTTCAGTAGCATCATGAAGGAATTCAACAATATAACTATGACACAAAGCATTATTTTCATGATGCACAAGCATAGAATTTTTATTACTACCCACACAAACAAAATTCTTATCATTCATAGTAGTGGGAGTAAACTCAACAAAATAACTATCATGAGATACTTTATTGATATAATCCATGTGAAAAATAAAATCATGATGACAATTTTCATGGTTATCCTTACTCTTTATATTATAAACGTCATCACAATAATCACCATATATAGGAGGCATGATTGCATCATAATAAATTTGCTCATCAAAACTTGGGGGAATAAACATATCATCTTCAGCAAACATAGCATCCCCAAGCTCGTGGCTTTGCATATCATTAGCATCACAGATATTCAGAGAATTCATACCATCAATATTGCTATCATGATCATCATTAAATGATTTCACATTAAGAATTTTCATAAATTCTTCCTCTAGCCATTGAGCAGAATTTTCCGAACCATCATTTTCACGGAAAACATTATAGAGATGAAGCAAATGAGGCAACCTAAATTCCATTTTTGTAGTTTTCTTTTATAAAACCAAAATATTGAAAAACAAGAAACTAAAAGATTTAACTGCAAGATCTAAAGATATAACTTCAAGCACTCACCTCCGTGGCAACGGTGCTAGAAAAGAGCTTGATGTCTACTACACAACTTTATTCTTGTAGACTATGTTGAGCCTCCAAGCGCAGAGTTTTGTAGGATAGTATCAAATTTCCCTCAAGTAGATGACTTAAGGTTTATCAATCCGAGGGAGGTGTAAGATGAAGATGGTCTCTCTCAAACAACCCTGCCATCCAATACCAAAAATCTCTTGTGTCCCCAAAAAATCCAATACAATAAAAAACTTTATAGGTGCGGTAGTTCGGCAAAGAGATAGTGATACAAGTGCAATGTGGATGATAGATATAGGTTTTTGTAATCTAAAAATATAAAAAAAGTGAGGTAGCAAGTGTAAAACAACATGCAAAACATTGTATAAATGCTTGGTAATAAGTCCTAGGGTTCATACTTCCACCACTACAATCTCTCAATAATGCTAACATAGTAGAATAATGTGATCATCCCTTAACTTGCAACAAAGACTCACTCAAAAGTTCCTATCTATCAAAGAAAAATAAGGTGAAATTGGTGTAGGTAGAAGAACCGCCACAAAGTTATTCTTTCCGATCAAAATTTTGAGCTATTCCTATAAGTGTCACAAACAACCCTAGAGTTTGTACTAGAGTAACACCCATGATAAATACGAATCAACCCTAATGTCACCTAGATACTCCAATGTCACCTCAAGTATAAGTGGGTAAATTATGTGGCATACATCAAACAATTTCAGATCTATCATAATTTATCCAACACAAAGAAATTCAAGGAGCACCGTAGGATTTATATCGGAGAACATAGTATGAAAACATGGAATCAACCCCTATCCATAGATCCCCAAGGTCACCGGGATTCGCAAGTTGATGCCATAACATATATCAAGTGAATCACTTGAATACCCCAATGTCACTACGGGTATCTGCATGCAGGACATACATCAAGTGTTGTCAAACCAAAATATTCAATCCAACATAATGAGATCTCAAAAGCAAAGATTCAATTCGTCACAACAAGGTAGCAAGGGAATAACATCATATGGTCCAACTAGATTAACAAGGCCCGTGATACATCAAGATTGTGCCATCTCAAGAACACGAGAGAGTGAACACGTTACTACTGGTACATACCCTTAGCCCAGATGGTGAACTACTCCCTCCTCGTCATGGATTCCTCCGGGATGATGAAGATGGCCACCGGAGATGATTTTCCCTCTCTAGCATGGTACTGGAAAGGCTCTAGACGGGTTTTTGTCGATACAGAGAGTTGTGGCTATGGAGAGGAAGTTCCCTCTTTACTTCTGGGGTTTCGAATATATATAGGATTTATCAGCGTTCAAATCACGCCAAACGGAGCAATATGGGCCCCACAAGCCATCAGGGCGTGACCTTGGGGGCACCATGTTGGCCTGTGGCTCCCCTCCCGTGGTTCTTTGCTCCAATATTGCATATTTCTTCCACAAAAAAGTATAAAAAAATCGGGCGATTCCGAGAACTATATTTTTCTGCACAAAAACAACACCATGGTAATTCCGCTCAAAATAACGCCATTCCGGGTTAGTTCTAAATAAATCATATAAAGTGCATGAAAACCATATAGAAGTATAGTAAACATAGGCAAACATGGCATGAATCTATACTACTAATAAAAGATCAAACGAAAACTTCTCTAAGTACACACAACTATTACCCCCACAAAAAACAAACACCAATCACCACCACACAATTAGTCAACAAATTACAATCTAACGGCCTTCCACCATCCATGCACCACGACGGTGTGCAGTTACCATATTAAAAAAGGCTGACCGTGCTCCACCTCCTCCTACAACGAACAACTGTTGCACCTCCCTGAAAAAAAACGAGCCAATCAACTACAGGAATTTAGGCAGAATTAACGGCAGCCACACGCCCTGTCCCGCACCATCGTCGTCGCCTCCGCCTCCGCCTCCCCTCCCCGTCCGCCTCTGCCTCCGCCTCCCCCTCCCCGTCCACCTCCGCCTCCGCCTCCGCCTCCCCCTCCCCGTACGCCTCCGCCTTCTCCGCCGTCGCTCCCGCCGATCCGGGTGTCCAAGGACACCTCGCGCTTCGGCTACACCAACCCGACGGGCCACCCTTCTGGGATCCGGATCGCGCACATCGCTCCCGAGGCCGTGCGACTCGTCGGGGGTGGGGGCGCGCGGTGGGTGGTGCTCGTGGACGATGACACTGTGCTCTCCCCGGACAACTTGGTGGTGGTGCTCGGGAAGTACGACTGGAGGGAGATGGTGTACATCGGGGCCCCGTCGGAGAGCCACTCGGCCAACAACTACTTCAGCCACAGCATGGCGTTCGGAGGCGGAGGCGTCGCGCTCAGCTTCCCCCTCGCCGCTACGCTCGTGCGGACGCTCGACGTGTGCATCGAGAGGTACCCCAGGCTGTATGGAAGCAACGACCACCTCCATGCTTGCATCACAAAGCTTGGCATGCCCCTTTCACGCGAATATGGATTCCATCAGGTGTGGAGCTATATCTTTCAACTTTTGTTCGACACTCAACATTTTTTTTGCTATTTACAGCGCTTATCTTATTTGTAGAGATCTTATCAAATGGCTATAAATCTCATCAGAGCAACGCAATTGGGTCGCTTAGCCTGTCGTGCTATGTAGATTCTGCTAGCAAACTGTAGTTCTCAGGCGTGCTCCTCCCCCCATTCCATGTTTCATTAGTACAATGTGACATGCTCTTCATGTCGACTGAACGAATATGGGGATTGCTGAGGAATTAGCCCCACCGTAGATCTTGCTTTCCAAGTTTTGATGCTGATGTGTTGTTTTGAACTTTACTATGGGTGTCATGCTTGATTCGTTATGACAGAAAGAAAGTTGATCCTTTCTTTGTGGTACCACCCTAGATGTGTCCTGTTTTGTTACCTCGCTGGTTGTAATGCATGTACAAAAGTAGGACCTTGCCAGAGTGTTTATGATAGTGAAAGCAAGTTTGGTTGGGCTTGACTGGTGCTTCGTTCTCATAGAATTTGCTTGCTTGTCTACTTTTTTTACGGTACTATCTTTGTACATCTCTCTGTTGAATAATCAGTGCATCATTAGAGAAAGAGACAATTACTGATCAAGCTGTTTTTCTTAGTGTGGGCAATCGACCTTTGACTACATATTTTGATTTTCCAGTTCATTTATGTATTATGGATTTGGAATTTTGAATACATCTCTCTAACCTCCCTGCTCTCCTAATGTATGTACTTTCTCTCTGATGTTGTAATCAGTGGGATATCAGAGGCAATGCCCATGGTATATTGGCTGCTCATGCAATCGCTCCTTTCATCAGTATCCACCATGTGGAGTTTGTGGATCCTATATATCCTGGATTGAACTCTCTTGAGAGCTTGGAGCTTTTTACGAAGGCTATGAAAACAGAACCCATGAGCTTCTTGCAGCGCTCAGTTTGTTATGATAAAAAGCATAAGCTTACACTTGCCATCTCTTTGGGTTATGTTGTTCAAGTGTACCCCAGTGTTCTTCTTCCTCCTGAATTGGAACGATCCGAGCGGACTTACATTGCTTTCAAAAGGATGAGCCAGAGAACTGAATTCGATTTTGACACCAAGGAAATTCAGAAGTCTATGTGCAAGAAGCCAGTCTTATTTTTCTTGAAGGATGTTTGGAAGGATGGGAACATAACTAGAGGCTCCTACATAAGGTCAAGTGAACGGGATGACCTCAACAGGAAGGTGTTTTGCTTTAGGTCACCTCCTTTATCTGACATAGACGAGATTCAAGTTTTTGCGTCCCCATTAAGCAAAAGATGGCATCTGGTTCGTTCTAACATTCCTTAGCAAAATCTCCTCTGCTCTTTCAACCTTCACAATTGCTAACCATCATTATTCTGATAGAGGCACCAAGACGGTTATGCAGTGTTGTGGAAGGATATGTTAATGGTACTCTGTTTATGTTTGTTCGGCAATGTGGACGCGGAGCATTCGGCTCAGCCTCTGATTCTCTTGATTGATGGAGATCAGAGATGTATATTTTCTATCCAGATGATACATGCAAGATGTAGTTACCATCCTACATTCTTTGGATCAAGTGTTCTGGAGGCTCTTTTTCTGCCTCAAGCACTTGGCAGTAATTGGCTGGTTCTATACTACTGTTAAACAAGCAAACAAGAACTTTCTTACGTGTACCCAGCAATTATTTTTTCTTATTTTTTTGTTTCTGCTTTCTTTTATTATTTTCTTCTTTATTTAATTTCAGCAACTATTCCCTATAGCAAAAATGTGTGACATGGTCCAACACATATCTTACAGTACTTTAAATGACCACAAAAATAATTGGGCCAATTGGAATATGTTTGGATTTTTCCATGGAATTTAAGAGCACTTTTAAATGCAAAAATGACTCTGTTTTGATGGTGGGGTCCACACCAACATCGAGGGTGATGTTGTTTTCCTTCATAATAATTGTTTTAGATTATTCCACAATTGTGCAACATTTTTCCGATGTTGTTTGGAAAATTATTTTATTTCCATATAATTCAAGTGGCTTTTTACGTGGAATTTGAAAATAGATATGAATTTCAACTTGATCATATGCAATTTAGCAAAATGATTTGTTGCTGATCATGGTCATCATTGTAGCTTAATTACAATGCTTACTGTAGCAGAAGCTGAGGATGTCACAAGACCGGCATACATAAGCCACAATTCTTCACCTGTGAGGTAGCTCTAGAAGCTTTAATTTCACGTCAACTGGTTATATATGTTGGGACTGTTGATATTTTTTGTGATTTGCAGTTACTCACAACGGATTTCTGTTTGATTTTTTGGAGTTTCTCCAGGTGATACCTCAACCTTTATATGCAAGTGCCAAAATATCTCAGGTTGTATATATTTCCTTTGAAATATCAGGTTGTGTCCTGTTCTAATGCCAGATTATCTGTATTTTAAGCCTTTTTTCAAACATCGAAGCTAGATATGATGCATCAAGTGAAGAAGTTAGGATTCATTCCAGCTTGCTGCAACCTTCAAGTGAGCCCAATGTTTCTCCTTGTCTTATGTTACTCCTAACATTTTTTCCATTATTCCACTGAATACATTTGTTTCAATTTTTCAATGGAGTGCAAGTAATGTGTATATTGTGTGTGTTAGTATATATATATATATATATATATATATATATATATATACTAAAATGTTAATATAAAAAGCAATTTATAAATTATTCGATTAGTCGTGTGTTTCACGTGCATGCTAACTAGTACTTCATAAATTATCTATACGTTGCATAGGTATCACATCACGATCTGAAACAATCGTATTTGGCACACCATGCAAGCGAATAATTTTACGAGCCACCAAATCTGTAACATTAGCAGCATCATCATTTCTATGACATAGTATAAAGTGTGCCATTTTTAAAATCTATCCATGACATATCCTCCCAAGGAACAATAGGTACACGCAAAGGCATATATAAACGATGAGGATTAAGTCGTGACTTCGCTTTTTAATGTGTGGTGCAGCGAGCAACAAAATGCTCAACATCCCATCTCATGTTTGGCCAAAACAAATGTGTAGCAAGTATGTCCTCCATCTTTTTCACGCCAAAGTCTATGGTTCAGTTTTGCTTGATTATTAATATGTTTCAAAGATTCATGATTAGAACGTATAACAAATACTTTGGGCCATAAATAATGTTGCCATGTTTCCAAAGTCCGAACAAGAGCATATAATTCATTATGACAAATAGAATAATTCATACCAGGCCCTCTCAATTTTTTAGAAAAGTGTGCAAAATATTTACCATCTTGTCATAACACGCCTACGAATCCAATTCCACTAGCATCACATTCAAACTCGAAAGTCTTATTAAAATCAGGAAGTTGGAGTGAAGGAGAATGTGTTACCTTATCTTTCAATATCGTGAAGGCTTATTCCTGTGCGGTACCCCAAGAAAAAGGCACATCCTTATTAATAATATCATTGAGAGGTGCAACAATGGTGCTGACATCTCTCATAAAACGCCTATAGAAACGAGCGAGGCCAAGAAAACTCCTGACTAGTGTGACCGTTCTGGGCTGCTGCCAACTCTCAATAGCTTCAATCTTGGCTTTATTAACTTCAATTCCCTTTCACTACTGGAATCAGAGAATTTGACATATGTCAGTTCTTTGCCATCTACCAGCAGATGACAAAGAAGGTTTTGCGGCGAGCTTCCAAAAAACACACGACAAAGAAAGGATTGATGTCAAATAAGGTATTTTCCATCAGGCCTTTCTTTGTCGTCTTCTAGATGACGGCAAAAAGCCCAAAAGCAGACGACAAAGGACACACATGGGCCCACTGGGCAGTGGACCTGGTTAGATCAAATGGGTGCCTTCTTTGTCGTGTGCTAGCAGACGACAAAGCACACAGCCAACCGCACGATCATTAGTGGCCCCGACCCCTCTCTCGCCCTCCCTTACATCCCCCTCTCCCTCCCTCCCTCCTGCTGCCCCCCGATGCCCACTGCCCGCCACCCCCACCGACCGGTCGCCCCGCCACCATGCAGTGAGCCCCCGCTCCTCATGTCCCCCTCTCTCCCCCTCTCCTACGCCGCCCAATCTCCCCCACGACGCCCCACCTCATCCCTCCCACCGTGGGGGCGCCCCACCTCCGGAGCCAGCCCCTCCCTACGGTGAGCCCCCCTCCTTGCGGTGCCCCACCTCCTCCCTCCCACCACAGCTAGACCCCCTCCCTTGTGCCGACCCTCCTCCATCGCCCCTCCTCCAGTGAGTCATTGTGCATCTTTTTTTCTCCTTTTTTCATTCCATTGCATCTGTTAGTTTAGGTTGCTCTTAGTGTTAATTAGATTATTGCTAATTAGGTTACTATTTGTTTATGTTAATTAGGTTAACACAAAAAGAAAAGGAAAATGAAGAAGAAGAAGAAGAGGAGGAGGAGAAGAAGAAAATAAGAAGAAGAGGAGGAGGAGAAGGAGGAGAAGAAGAAGAAGAAGAAAAAAAAGAAGAAGAAAAAAAGAAGAGAAGAGGAGAAAAATAGGTAAAGGGCAAATAAGGAAGAAGAAGAAGGAAAAGATGAGAAGAAGAGAAGAAGAAGAAGAATAAGTAGAAGAAGAATATAAAAAAAGAAGAGAAGAGGAGAATAAGAAAAGGAGAAGAATAGGAAAATGAAAAAGAAGGAAGACGAAGAAGAAAAAGAAGAAGAGGAGGATAAGTAAAGAAGAAGGAGAAGAAGAAGAAGAAGAAGAAGAAGAAGAAGAAGAAGAAGAAGAAAAAGTGGAGTAGAGGAAAAGAATAGGAAAAATAGAAGAAGAGGAGAAAGAAGAAGAAAAATAGGAGAAGAGGCAAAGAAGAAGAGGAGAAGAAGAGCAAAAACAGAAGAAGAGGAGAAAAAGGAAGAAAAAGAGGAGGAGAAGAAGAGGATAAGAAGAAGAGGAGAAGAAATGAAGAAGAAGAAGAAGAAGAAGAAGAAGAAGAAGAAGATGATGATGATGAAGACGAGAAAATAGAAGTGGAAAATTAGTTCTCTATATAGATATTTTTCTATCAGGATTGAATATTCGTATTGATCGGGTTGATTTAATTGTGTAGTTGTTTCGTCGCTCCGAGGGTCTGGTGTTCGACGACCTCCCCGTGCGTTCGACGAGCTCCGCCCCTGCATTCTTCGGTCAGCATAAATGACATGTCCTCCTCCCCCATCATTTTCTATGTTTCGATCTTCGTGCTGATGAAACTTGCTAGTTGTAGGTAGATTAAATAATCAGAATGCAATACCAGCATGCGTCTCCCGTTCAAAAGGGTTACAGTTATAAATATGCATGCATTTCCATATATTTATAACCGTGATTCTTTCGAATTGTCCAACGTTATCCATGGACAGCCCGAGTATGTATAGACTGGGTTCGTTTTCTCATATGCTCTGCTCCGAATATGATGCATAATTTCGTCAGTGTCTCCCTGTTGTTCTTCGGGTACACATCCTCTTTGTTTATTGCCAAGACGTGTATCAGGAGAAAAGTGGGGAGGTGCCACCGACAATTTGCGTCCGATCCGGAGCGGAGCATGGGAAAACGAACCCAATCTACACATATGCGGGTGGATTAGGACCTAACTTTACCTATTAGGGTGTTGGTTGCATGGATGTAATACAACTGACAAACTTGATTAAATGATGAATATATATGCTGAATTATATATATATATTTCTTGTGTTCTTACTAGATTGGCAAGATGAGTGACCGTGTGTGGATGTACACCAGTCAAACTAGTGAGAAATAGATGTCCAAAGAATGGTTAACAAAAACCAAGGGGTTTGTGACAGACGTGATTGCAAATGGCCCGAGAAAAACCGGGTGCCCCTATCATAGGTGCGACAACTTTAAAAAGATGACACAGGATGAAATGGGTAAACACCTGCACAAGAGGGGTTTTACATCTGATTATATGGTGTGGACATTTCATGGTGAGTCTGCCCAACGTACTAGAGCTGAGGTGGTTCGTCGTCGCACCGATGAGCATGGTACTGGGATCGAAGAGACGGTGCAAGTCTTTGATGATGCTTGAGGTTCAGATGATGAGATGGAGGAATCTACAAAGACCTTCTATGAAATGTTGGAGTCATGAAAAAGTCCTCTCCACGAGCACACTAAGCTTTGTCAGCTGGATGCCATCGCACAAGTAATGGCTCTGAAGGCTCAGTTCACCTTGGGTAGAGAATGCTACGATGCGATGATGACACTATTTGGACACTTTCTACCCAAAGGCCATGTCATGCCTGCAAAATTGTACTAGTCGGACAAAATACTCTGTGTACTTAAGATGCCCTAAGAGAAGATAAATGCACGTGAGACAGGATGTGCCTTATTTAAGCTTGAGTATGTGGACTTGAACTATTGTCCCATTTCCATGTCTTCCATGTATGTTGTGGTAGACAACGGTATGGGTGAGAAGAGCCAGACCAAAACCCAGTTAATGTTCTTTGGTATATGCCGATCATACCAAGACTTCAACGTCTTTTCATGGTCGAAGAGATGGCCAGACAGATGACATGGCACAAATTGGGCAAACGAACCGAACTAGATGCAGAATGGAATAAGATGTCAGTACACACATACGATGTGGAAGTGTGGAAGCATTTCGATGCATTACATCCCGATAAAGCGGTAGATCCAAGGCATCCTCGAGTCTGCGTCGCCACGGATGGGTTCAAGCACTTTGGTATCAAGACAACCCATTACAGTAGTTGGCCTGTATTTGTCATTCCACTCAATCTCCGCTCGGACAGATTATGCAAAGAAAGAACATATTCCTGACGTTGATAATTCTGGGGCCCAACTATCCGAGGAAGAATATGAATATGTACATGCAACCACTTAAGGATGAATTGTCAGAAGCTCGGTATAATGGGTTAAAGGCATACGATGCCGCTAGAAAAGAAAGCTTCAAAATGCATGTATGGTACATGTACTCGATGCATGACTTGCTGGCATATGTGCTATTTGCTGTCCTGTGTGTGCATGTGATATTCGAGATCACCGAAGGGGGCCATGGGCCTCCCAGGCAGCCTGCTGGCACGGCCAGGCTCCAAACCGCGCCAGGAGGTCGCCTGGCTGGGCCCCATATCCTCTGGTGCCCTCCTTTGGCCTATATTTAGTGTTCCGTGAGGAAACCCTTGCAGACTTTCTGGAATCGCGGATTTCTCCACCGTTCCACCGCCGCAGCGCTTCCGAGATCGGGAGCGTCGGGAGACCTCTTCCCAGCACCCTGCTGGAGGGAGGATTGACCTCCGGGAGCTTCTCAACCACCATGGACACCTCCCGAATGTGCCGTGAGTATCTTACAATGGACCATGAGTCCATGGCCAGTAGCTATGTGATGTCTTCTCTCCAATCTTGTCCTTCAATGGTTAGTCCTTGTGAGCTGCCCTACATGATCAAGGCATCTATGTAATTCTCTTGCTATTCCTATGCTCGGTTTGGTGGGATCCGATGGATTATGAGATTATATTTAGATTTTTATGAGTTATATATTTGATTATCCTTTTATATTATGTTCCTTAGTGATTCTTGCATGTTCTCCATT
Organism: Hordeum vulgare subsp. vulgare; assembly: GCF_904849725.1. Taxonomy (NCBI): domain Eukaryota; kingdom Viridiplantae; phylum Streptophyta; class Magnoliopsida; order Poales; family Poaceae; genus Hordeum; species Hordeum vulgare. Next base: position 219,610,811 of record NC_058518.1, read on the forward strand.
GCTTTTTTATTGCTTTGGACAAGTAGTAGATCGTAACTCCAAGGGGGAGCGTTATGCATGATTGTGGGTTCGGGCCCCTTGATGTCTACGTTGAGTGAAAGAAACATGAGACTAGGGATGTGCTTGTTGCCACCTGGGAGAAAACAACGGTTCTTGTGACCAATGTTGCAAGTATTGTTTACCTTAAGCATAGTTCATTAATGCAGTTGTTCGTTGCTTTGAGTTTACACTTTGGATGGGGCTCGCAACTTAATACCGGAGAGATGTTCTAGATAGATATCTCAAGGTGGATGATTAGTAAGTAGATGTTGATGAATAAATGGTCTACTTGTTACGGCGTCTTGCCCATTACTATTGAACCTCTAACTATCAAGGAGCATAATTAGCATTGCAGTGCGATCATAATTCTGTCAATTGCCCAACTGTGATTTGTTTACCCTAGCATAGTTGTTTATCGTCTTTTGGTAGACAGACATCACTAGTGAACATCATGTTACTCCAGTCCATATCACCATCATTGCTTACACCTCCTTGATTTACCGCTTTCTTTACTTTTCCGTTGCAATCACTATGACCTTCCCGCTTGTGTTTTGATCCTTTGAAAATTACAAGGCCGGAGAGATTGACAACCTCTCTGTACTCGTTGGGAGCAAAGTTATTTGTTGTGTGTGCAGGTCCACGTCTTCTGCTAGCCCCAGGGTGGAAAACACCTACTTGTTGAGCCTAGGAGTCCTCTTGGTTTGATAAACCTTACAGTCTCCGTGCAAGGGAAATTTGTTGTTGAATACATCTCCACCTTCCACCTGGGCTCCAACGTGGGGCGAGAAGCATATACATCAGCTATTCATCAAGTGAATTTATGGCGCCGTTGCCGGGGACTCCACTCTTCAAGATAGGGGAGTTGCACACTATCTTTTACCTTTGCTTTTTAGTCTCGTTAGTTTGCTTTCTAGTTTTTGCTTTAGAGTCTTATACCCAAAAACAACAAAAAAATTAGTTGATTTGCTCTTGCTTGTTGCTGCTGCTATGGGTTCCACTAAGAACACCAAGTTGTGTGACTTCACTAGTCACAACAACAATTACTTTATCTGCACTCCTATTGCTGCTCCTGCCACTGAGGCCACGTCCTATGAGATTAAACCAGCTTTGCTGAACCTAGTTATGAAAGATCAATTCTACGATGCTAAAGATGATGTTGCTTTACACTTGAACAATTTTGTTGAGCTCTTTGATATGCAAAAATATAAAGAAGTAGATGTTGATATTATGAAACTTAAGCTTTTTTCCTTTCACCTTGAGAGGAGGAGCTAAAGTATGGCTTCAATCTTTGCCTAGGAATAGCATAGATTCTTGGGATAAGTGCAAAGATGCTTTTCTTGGATAGTATTACCCGCTTGCTAAGATTATCCAGTTGAGGAGTAACATTATGAATTTTAGGCAACTGGATAATGAACATGTTGCTCAATCTTGGGAACGAATGAAATCTCTTGTTAAAAATTGCCCTACTCATGGTTTGACTACTTGGATGGTTATCCAAACTTTTTTACGCAGGATTGAACTTTACCTCAGGGAATCTGTTAGACTCAGCCGCGGGAGGAACCTTTATGTGAACTACACTTGGTGCTGCCACAAAACTATAGGATGAGATGATGACAAATTATTCTCAATGGCACATAGAGAGAGCTCCAACAGGTAGGAAGGTAAACTCTGTTGAGGAGATCTCCTCCCTTAATGATAAGGTTGAAATGATTATGACTCTACTTACTAAGCAAGCTCCTATTGATCCTCATGATGTTCCTTTAAATTCTTTGGTTTCTCAAGAAAGAAAGCAAGTGGATGTTAATTTTATGTCAAGGAACAACTTCAATAACAATGCCTATAGGAGTAATTTTGGAACCAATCCTAGACCGTTCCCATCCAACAACAACGGGAATAGCGACACTCCTAATGATAAAACAATGCCTAGTTATGAGAAACTTTTAGAGATAGAGAAGGCTATAAGAATTATATGCACACCCAATATGAACAAAACAAAGTCTTCTCTAGACAATTAGATGAGCATACTTCTATTTTGCAAAACATTGGAAAACTACTTGGGAGCGTGAATAGTGAGATTTCCAAACTCCAAACTATACTTACCACCATGGAGACCCAAGTTTCCAATATGTCTCACACACATGCCACTTTCATAAATCAAATGGCAGCCAGTCCCGAAGTGATTGTATCTCAAGGAGAGTAAGAGAGAATTAAGAGCCTTCCTACACACACTACCATTGCTACTATACAAGTTGTTGAGGATCTCAAAACTTTTAGCACCCATCACACTCCTAGTCCAAGTGGACCTATTAATGGTGATGCTAATACCTCAACTATAGGACAAGAAGGTCCTATTAATTTAGAGACTATAAAAAGAATGAGCCTAGATGACATTACTACCACTTTAATTAATGGTAGTAACCTTAATTTTGACAATTGTAGTCTCTCCGAAGTCATCAGCTTTTTGCAAAGAATGGCTAAAGACCCCCACACTAGCACACTCAATATTGCCTTCACCGAGCATATTACCAATGCTCTTATCAAAGATAGGGAGGAGAAGCTAAGTCTAGAGACTTCTATTCCTAGGAAGCTAGAAGATGGTTGGGATCCTATTGTCAAAATTAAATTGAATAATTCTCTTGCTTTGCTTTGCTGATGTTGGATCTAGTGCCTCCTTTCTGCCCAAAAGAATGTATGACATGCGTGATTGGAAACCTTATGATCCATGTTCTTTTGGTGTTCGTATTGTTTATTCTTCCATAAAGAAACCTTTAGGGAGAATTGATGATGTAATTATTATTGTCAATGATAATTATGTGCCCGTTGATTCTCTTATTATGGACATTCAATGTGATCCTTCATGTCCAATTATTTTGGGACATCCTTTTCTCCGCACCGTTGGTGCTATCATTGCTATGAAAGAGGAAATTATTAAATTCCAATTTCCTATTAAAAAGGGAATGGAACATTTCCCTAGAAATAAGATTAAGTTACCTTATGAGTCTGTTACACGGGCAAGCTATTCTTTTGGAATTGATACAACTTGATCTTCTTGCATTATCCCTATCTCAAAGGCATAAAAGAAAGCGCTTGTTGGGAGGCAACCCAATATGTTTTTACTTTCTGTTTTAGTGGTCTTGATGTGTGTTACTACTGTAGCAACATCATTGTATCTTTATTTTTAAGCTTTGTGCCAAGTTATAGCCTCCGATTGCAAGAAAGTTCAAAAATTGTGACATGCTGTCGAGAAACAGATTATGTCTGCTTGACGGAAAAAATCACAAAAAACCACCAGATCATCTTTTTGATCTGATTGTTTTTACAGCATGCTCTATATAATTTTATTTCTGTCATCTGTTCTGAGTTTTTTGATTTGAGTTGCAGAAGTGCCCCGAATAAATTATTTACTACCTGTTGTTCTGTTTTTCACAGATTCTGCCATGTTTTGTGTTTTCATTGTTTTGCGGATCCTAATCTTGCTTTTTAATTGCAAAAATCTTTTGGCATTCTTGAGAATCTGTATGTTTTCATTAGAATCTTTATTTCCAGCAGGCATTGTAGTTTTTTCTTAAGGGAACTAACTACTCTAATCAGCTTATGATGAGTTTTGTAAGAAGGGAGTTTTCAAGTATTGCGATGGGAGAGATGATGGAAGAAGATAAAGGAGTATCAAACGCTCAAGCTTGGGGATGCCCCCATGCATCCCAAGAAATATTCAAAGGAGACTCCAGTGTCTAAGCTTGGGGATACCCCCATGCATCCCCTTCTCTATGAACAATCATCAGGTCGTCCATCCCCATACTATATTTTTATCACTTCAGATGATGTGTGCTATGCTTGGAGCATACTGCAATTTTCTTTTTAGTTTCTTTTATTTTTGCTTGATGTTCATAACAAGTCGGAACCTATCCTACCTTGTTTGGGAGAGACACCCACTCCATTCCATTCTAGAACACAACATAGGTTGTCATGCTTATTATGTTTGTGTGTTCTTCATCTTTTCGTAGCTACTGTCGTGCTTAGCTTGCAGCTTTCATGCTTATATTCTAAAGAGCTTTTACTTAGGTTGATTTTGTAACTCTTTTGGGTTATCATGCTTATCTTGTTTAGAGAGTTGGCTTGTTGCATTGAGTTGTGTGTCTTGCATAAGTAGGTAACTTAGGTTGCTATTTAAGTATAGTAGTAACTAGCAATAGTTTTGAGGTATTGATTTGTGTAATGTTTGGACTATTGGTGCCAAGAGCTTGAGCCTATTAGTGATAGTTGTCGTATTTTGGGAAATCCATGTGCTTTTCGAAAACTAAAAATTAGTTGAGAACTCTAGCTACTAAATTGATCGCTAACCTCTCGAGGGGTTGGAATATATACAGTACCCTCACGTTACCATGAGTCGAGGATGCGCAAGGATAACCAAACCCCCAAACATTCCTCCTCGCGGTACTTGTCTTTTTATGAATTTCCTCACTAGATAGAGAGTTACCGATAATAAGTTTATGAGTTCTTCGAAGTAATGTGAGTATTCGATTGTTGGCACTTCCACCATCCATATTTTGCTAGCCTCTTCGGTACCGTGCATTGCCCTTTCTCACATCGAGAGTTGGTGCAAACTCCGTCGGTGTATCCAAACCCATGACATGATACGCTTTGTCATAGATAAGCCTCATTATATCTTTCCTCAAAACATCCACCATACCTACCTACTAAGGCATTTCCATAGCCTTTCCGAGATACATTGTCATGTAACACCAATCATCTCATGACTTGATCTTCATGTCATACATGGTTTTGCTTGATCATAGAGCCGCATGATAGTTGGGCCTTGCCCTCATTACTGCTATATGACGCGCTAGTATCACTTCATATCCTGCTACACTGGCAGAGGCATACATTTGCATACATCATAATAGTTTTCACATGTCTTTATGTTGAGTACTCCTTATAAAGTGTGATTATTTTTGTTTCTATTCATGTAAAATATAGAGTGTCGCCCTTAAGTGAGGAAAAGATCCCAAAGAGGTTAAACAAAAGATCCCAAAGAGAACAAATGAGAGACAAAAATAAAGAGCCAAAGAGGCCACAAAAAAATAGAGGGAAAGGGGCAACACTACTATTCCTTTTGAAAGATCCACACTCGTACTCCATTGCTATATTGGTACTACATAGAGATTATCATTCATGCATAACTATGTGGGGACCCTTACACTATAGAACTTGGTTTGCATATTCCAATGATGAGCCTCCTCAAATGAGCTCTAGGTCTTCGTGAGCAAACAAGTTGGATGCAACCCCACTAGTTCCATTGGAGAGCTTACCTTAGCTCATATGTGCATCCGTTACATGGCAATCCCTACTCCTCACATCATATCTATCATTTGGCTTTCTCTCGCCTATGGTTGTCCTCGTTGATGTGAGCCTTTCACACCTTTTTGTCTTCCTTCCCCATCATTATTTTATTTGCCATTCTAAGTGCCAACATATCTTGCCTACACTCATCCATTGCATGAGTGCTCAAAATCGATGACTTGTGCCTCACAAGTGGTCTGGGGATGAGTCAAAATAAGATTCCGAAGGAGACTAAGTGTGAGGTTTAGTAGATTGAGTTCTAAATTAAAAATATATATTTTATCTCTAAACCCATCTCCCACTTCTTCCACGCAAACTACATTTGGAGACATTCGAGTCACGGACAGCGAGAGCTCTTGCACCTTTATGTTCTTACTTTGCTAAACTCAATACTAGATATAGACTCTTGCTTGTTATTGTCTTTACTTGAATTGCATATCTCACTTGCTTTACTTTCAAGTTCTTATATGTGTGTTAGCATGTCACCACATAAATTATTGTGTTATCATTTATCTACTCAGGAACAAGCAGAAATTAAGCTTGGGTATGTTGATACGTCCCAAACGTATCTATAATTTCTTCTTGTTCCATGATCTTTTGGGTGACATTGTTATATGTTTTGCTACACTTTTATATCTTTTTACACATATTTGTACTAACCTACTAACTCAGTGCAAGCAGTGCCAGTTTCTGTCTACTGATGTCTTTTTTGTAGGGGCTTTTACCCAATTTTTCGAAGCCCGAAAAAATCCAGAAAAATATATAAAAATTACAGCGAAACAGAAGCTTCGGGATCACCGAGGGGGGCCAAAGGGGGGCTAGGGGCCTCTCAGGCGGCCTGCTAGCGCGACCAGGCCCACGCCGCGCCAGGAGGTCGCCTGGGTGGGCCCCACCTCCTCTGGTGCCCTCCTTTGGCCTCTATTTAGTGTTCCATGAGGAAACCCTCGCAGACTTTCTGGAATCGCGAATTTCTCCATCATTCCGCCGCCGCAGCGCTTCCGAGATTGGGAGTGTTACGAGACCTCTTCCCGACACCCTGCTGGAGGGAAGATTGACCTCCGGGAGCTTCTCCACCATCATGGATGCCTCCCGTATGTGCCGTTAGTAGTTTCCCTTGGACCATGAGTCCATGGCCAGTAGCTATGTGATGTCTTCTCTCCAATATTGTGCTTCAATGGTTAGTCCTTGTGAGCTGCCCTACATGATCAAGGCATCTATGTAATTCTCTTGCTATTGCTATGCTCGGTTAGTTGGGATCCGATGGATTATGAGATTCTGTTCAAATTGTTATGAGTTATATATTTGATTATCATTTTATATTATGTGCCTTAGAGATTCTTGCATGTTCTCCGTTGCTTTTTATTGCTTTGGCCATGTAGTAGATCCTAACTCCAAGAGGGAGCATTATGCATGATTGTGGGTTTGGGCCCCTCGATGTCTAGCTTGAGTGACAAAAACATGAGACTAGGGGATGTGCTTGTTTCCACCTGGGAGAAAACAATGGTGCGTGTCACCAAGGTTGCAAGGATTGTTTACCTTACGCATAGTTCATTAATGGAGTTGTCCATTGCTTTGAGTTTACACTTTGGGTGGGGCTTGCAACTTAATACCGGAGAGATAATCTGGATAGATATCTCAAGGTCGATGATTAGTAAGTAGATGCTGATGAATAAACGGTCTACTTGTCTCGGCGTATTTCGCATTACTATTGAACCCCTAACTATCAAGGAGCATAATTAGCATTGCGGTGCGATCATAATTTTGTCAATTTCCCTAGCATAGTTGTTTATCGTCTTTTGGGAGAGAGACATTACTAGTGAACATCATGTGACTCCGGTCCATATCACCATCATTGCTTACACCTCCTTCATTTACCGCTTTTTGTACTTTTCCATTGCAATCTCTATTAGCTTCCCGCTTGTGTTTTGATCCTTTGCACATTACAAGGCCAGAGAGATTGGCAACCTCTCTGTACTCGTTGGGAGCAAAGTTATTTGTTGTGTGTGCAGGTCCACGTCTTCTGCTAGCGCTAGGGTGGAAGACACCTACTTGTTGAGCCTAGGAGTCCTCCTGGTTCGATAAACCTTACAGTTGAGTCCACCTTCCACTTGGGGTCCAACGAGGGGCGAGAAGCATATACATCACCTCGTCATCAGCATGGAAGGATCCTGTGCCCCACATGCGAGGAAGCTCTTCAGTTTCATTGGCTACACGCAGGTTAGAAGTATTCTTGCTTTCAGTTGCATAGACAGTTCGTGGATCCTTGCCATCAGTTCGGAAAAGGTGAGAAGAACTTTATCAAAGGTAAAGATCCAAAAACCTTGGCACCACCTGCGTTGATAGGCCAACAGATCATGGATCGGGTAAATGATCTCGAGCCTGATCCATAGCAACGAGGGTATTTCAAGGGGCATAATTCGGAACACGCCTTGACTCGCAAGACATGCTTGTAGGATCTTCCTTACTTCAAAGACCCACTTCTTCCACACAATATCGACATGATGCACACTTCAAATAATATCGGAGAGGCCATTTTTGGTACATTGTTCGGCATATAGGGGAAGTCAAAGTATAATCCTAAGGCTAGAGTCAATCAGCAGACTCTATGTGTTAGACCATTACAAAACATGCAACAATGAAAATAAAGTAGAATTGGTCAAAGCCAAAGGCCTGGTTCAATCTAAAAGGGGGAGCTATGAGTGAAATTATCTTGTGGGTCGAAATGCAGTTGATGTTCCCCGACGGGTATGCAGTGAATCTAAAGAGGGGAGAGAGTATTGAAAAATTGAAAATATTTGATCTCAAGAGTCATGATTGGCACATATGGCTTGAGCGGGTAATGTCGGTGATGTTGTGTGGCTTAATTCCTGAGGATGAATGGCTAGTACTAGCAGAGCTCAGCTATTTCTTCCATGTTCTTTGTGCGAAAGAACTATCGCGTGGTGTGGTAGATGACATGGATGAGTTCGCACCGAAGTAGCTCCGCAAGTTAGAAATGATCTTTCCACCAGGGTTCTTTAATCCAATGCAGCATTTGATTTTACATCTCCCGACTAAGGCAAGATTGGGGGGCATGCAAAATTGTTGGTGTTTTTCAACTGAGAGCATGGAGAAGACGGTTCGAGCAAAATGTAAAAACAAATGTAGAGTTGAAGCATCAACGGTCGAGACATTCATTGTTGAGGAGGTGGCAAACTTCATGACAGCACACTACGAAGCCAGAAATCATCATTTGCATAATCCAGAGCCTCGGTACAATGATGGAGACCCTAAAAAGGTGAATCCAACCTCACCCTATTGAAAGGGAAGATCGCACCAGCCAGTGCTTCAAAAGCAATAATGTTGGATGTCGAAGAATGACAGACCATTTTGTTGTGTATCTTCAACAACCTAACGGAAGTGTGGCCGTACATTGAGTAAGTTCTCATTACATTTTTTTGCAAATTCTAATTTCTTTGAACCGCTCATATTCCCATATATTACATACAGTTAATGCGTCGCCAAATTATCGAATGGAGCGGTGATCCAAAATGATTCCGTCAGAGAGTATGAGCTTCAGGCAAAGCTTGGAGGCGGCTATCCCGGTTTCATCTCTTGGTTCAGACTAACGGTAATTATCTATAATGGACCATTTCATTTCTTGGTCTAATTTGTGGCTAATGCAATAGTCCTTTCATATTAAACTTGTCGGCTAACTCACAGTCTATGGACACCGAATTGAGACAAGCCTCTAACGGTTTTGACTGTAAGATCCGTTCATTAGAGAAATACAACATCAATGGGTATCGCTTTGGTACCTTTGGCAAAGAGCTATCTATGCCCGACCGGGAATCTACAAATTTTGGTGTCTCTGCTATCGCCGAAGGAGGTACCGAGTATTATGGACGAGTTGAAGCAATTTATGAACTTAAATTCTATGGTGAAAACCCACCAATTGTCGTAGTCTTCAAATGTTATTGGTTGCAGCCGAAGGATACTAGGACTCATGAACATATAGGGCTAGTCGAAATAAAATAAAGCACACATTTAGATGTCCCCTATGTCTATATTATGGCTCAACAGGCGGCCCAAGTTTTCTATCTACCGTGGGCTTGCCAAACTGATGAGAATCTGAATGGTTGGGATGTTGTTTAAGAAGTGCCGCCACAAGCTAGACCACCTCCCCCAATGAAGAGGATTATGAACCTTACATTAACCCACACACATATGATGGAGAATTCTTCCAAGAAACACGTCTTTGCAAGAAATGTTTCAAGAACCACTCTACTTCACACCAGAACATGGAAGTACACAGCGACAGTGAATTCGACTTCACCCTTGAGCCGGAACCAGCAGAGGCGGAACTAGAAGAGTTACTGTTGTAGATGACATGTCAATGCTGGATCGATTACAGAAAGGTCCTCCACATGTTGATGCCGCTGAACCCGATGAGCACGTCATTCATGACAACACGCGTGATAGTGATGATAATGATGCACTGATTGATCCGAGAGCATATATAGATGATCAAGACTATTATTAGTTTATCGACATCCGAATTCAAATTATATGTGTACATATTATTATTCATGTCAGTTATTCAATTTTTGTTTTCGTACTAATTTCTTTTACTCTTTGTTATGGAAGGTGTTGAAAGATGGTGGGCTTGTGTCCAGATCTCTCCGCGGGCACTTCTTCGTCGGTGGCCTGTGGGAGGGGTACTTCCATTCCACCCCTCTCTATGGATCAATGGTAGACAGGCCGGGGACACCCGCAGGCGCTTATTCATCGGTGTCGTTGCCCATCGGGAGAGGATGTCAAGGGTACATGACGTGGCCGCAGGAGAGGTAGGTGGACTCCTACACCATCCTCGTCACCACCCCCACCTCATTCACCCAAGCACAAGACTACTAGGGTGGACCCGTTTGAGATGGATGCTATGGGGACTCCTGAACACGAGCCTCGGGTTAACGAGCCTTTGGCCCGTGATACTCCGGTCCCAGAGGCTTCAACCCACAAGACTCTTGTGCCATGGGCTACATCCGAGGAGCCTCCGATCCCACAGACTTCGGCAAACGAGACTCGACATCTAGGGGCTACGTCCCAGGAGATGTCCGGATGGGGTACCTGACCAGATCGGACCGATGGATCGGGTGGCCATGGTGATAGTGGCAGGGATGAGTCTACTGATAGTGAGGGCGAGGTGGTTGAGGGGGTCACCGTGTACCAGCGTGTGGTACATGTCTCCCGCCCATGTCAACGACCCAGGAGCAGAGGCTGATGATTAGGCCTAATGGGGAGAAGTAAGATCATTTACTCTTTTTGTACCTTTTGCCATCATGTTTCTTCAAATATTTAATGCGTTGACCTTGTCATACTGTAGGGTGGGATCACCCCCATGGAGTCCACAAGCCGAACAACATCCTTGGTGTGCTATGCCGACAAAATTTCCCAGGTTTGTCACGTTGCCCAGTGAGCGTCAGGTCCCTCAACTAGGATTTAGCTGGGAGCACTACATGGCTGCCCAAGCCCCGTCAGAGGAGATGATCGATGTTGTCTTGTGCCACACAAGGGCCCAGATGGTGATCAACAGCTTTTGGAAAATTTCTCCTCTTACACAATCTAAAATTAACAATACAACTATTTATTGTACTAATCAGTGTTGTCTCGTTTGATTGCACAACTTCTACATGTGTGAGGAGGGATACGAGGAGGCGGCGGCCAAGATTATCGATACCGAGTGCAAGCGCCTATTACAGAGTTTATGCCACGAGGCTCGGATGGAGGTTGTTCAAGACTACTACGCATCGCATAGTATTAAGGACAAGTCATCGTGCCGCGAAAAGTTTTTTAGGAAGGTTAAGTACATAAAGGTAATTAATTACCTATTCTTAAGGCCTTGTACTTAGTTTCCTTGATTTGATTTGTAGGTGTAGCACTCCAATTTCTCTTTACTAACTAATAGGTGCCCCCGAGATGGTGTGCGAATAAGATGGATTGTTGGGAGGCATTGGTGGATGAGTGGTGCATAGGCCAATGGCGAGCCGTCCACGACAATGCGAAGGACCAGTGTGCCCAAATGGTTTTTGTTTCACACCGTCAAGGTAGCGCCAACTTATTTTAGTTTGGGCGGAACTGGGTATGTGCTTTGCTTCACCATTCCTGCAATTAATTCTTCATGCTAGCTTGAGCCCTTTACTAATACTTCGTTCATCTCTTTTAGGCGCATCAAAATAACACGGAGGTGTCACAGGTGTACGACCTCTATGCCATGGACCATATTGCTACCTACAAGAAGGTCAAGGCATTCTCTAATTCCGACCTCAGTCATCGAGAGAAGTTCACCAACATCTCCTCCCACCACAAGCTCGTGCGTTACAAGGAGGCGGGGAAGGCAAGGAAAGGGGATGACTTTAACCCATGCCAACAACCTTTGGATCCAGAGCTGGTGATGATATCTACTGGCGGGAGGCCCCATGGCTTGATGGCCATTGCAGGTGGGGTGATACGTTTTCCTCTCACTCTCCGAGAAATCAAGGCGTGCCAAACAAGCTCCTGTCCTAAGATAAGGCCTCGTCCATGGCCAGTCGATCTCGCCATTGAGGTTAGTTATACGGAGTACAAAACTTTCCTCCATTACATTATGTATGTGGCCATCGATGATTACAATGATAACGAGGAGTGGTGTTGCAGGCTCCTCTTCAAACAGAGATAACGACAACCCAGGCTGCTCTTCACGAGTTTCTGCAGGAGGGGGAACATGTGGTGGCGGAGACGGCTCGGGACATGGAGGAGAAGATGGCTCGGTTGTTGGAGGAGCACAGGCCACATAATGAGGTGGCTAACCTGGCCATGTATGAGCTGCTTGTTGTATGTTTCTTTTTTCATATTAGCCAAATCATGCATGTAATGTCTGTTTCATTACTAACTAATATGACTGACTCGTCGAAACCAAATGTGCAGTCTATGTGTGAGAAGACCGGCCAAACCCCTCCGTCGATGCTAGTCATGTCTGCGGTTCGAACAGAGAGTTTCATTTGAATAATCATTAGTTACAAGTATTAACATTTTAGTGTTATCATGCTAACGAGACGTTGCAAACGATCTTTGGTGCAGAATAATTCCTGAGCCACATCGCATAACCCTTCTCCACGGCAACCTTATCCACTTGAAACCGCCCCGCGCAACCCTGGTGCTTCACATCCGCCATGACGACGCCGGTAAGGTTTATCTAGTATTCTGCTTAAAAAATGCATATTTAGCTTCGTACATGCTAGTTAGCCCTATTATGCCACCTACTTAGCTAATTTTCCTCAAGAAAGATATACTTAGCTAATTATCCTCCAAAATGACATAATTAGCTTATTTAGTTCATTGATGACATAAATAGCTTAGGTAGGTCAAAAATGGCATAATAACCTTAGTTAGCTCATAAATGTCATATTCCTAGCTTATTTTGCTCTAAAATGACATAATAAGCTCAAAAATAGCATAAAATAAAAGGAAAGAATAGAAGAGGAAAGAGGAGAAAAATAAAATATAAGAAGAAGAATGAGCGTCTTCTTTCTTTTTTCTTATTTTTTCCTTCTCTTTCTTCTTCTTGTTGTTTTTCTTTGTCTTCTACTTCTTCATCTTCTTCATCATCATCATCATCTCATTCATCATCATCATCATCATCATCATCATCATCATCATCATCATCATCATCATCTTCTTCTTATTATTCTTCTTCTTCTTCTTCTTCTTCTTCTTGTTCTTCTTGTTCTTCTTGTTCTCCTTCTACTTCTCCTTCTAAATCTCCTGCTCCTCCTCCTCCTCCTCCTCTACTTCTTCTAGTTATTCATCTTGTTCATCATAATCATCATCACCTTCCTCATCATCATCATCATCATCATTTTCTTCTTCTTCTTTTTCTTCTTCTTCTTCTTCATCTTATCCTACTCCCCCTCCCTCTCCTACTCCTCCTTCTTCTCCTTCTCCTTCTCCTTCTCCTTCTCCTTCTTCTTCTTCTTCTTCTTCTTAGCTAATTATCCTCCAAAATGACATAATTAGGTGATGTAGTTCATTTTTGACATAATTAGCTTAGTTAGGTCAGAAATTTAATAAGAACCTTGCTTAGCTCATAAATGTTATATACTTAGCTTGTTTTCCTATAAAATGACATAATTAGCTTACTTAGGTAAAAGATGGCATAATAACCTTGGTTACCTTGTAAATGTCATATACTTAGCTTATTTTAGTCCAAAATGACATAATTAGCTTAGTTACGTCAAAAATGGCATAATAACCTTGGTTAGCTCAAAAATGACATATACTTAACTTAATTTCCTCCAAAATGACATACTAAGCTCCAAAATGTCATATACTGTTCTTCTTCTCCCAGTATTCTTGTTCTTCTAACTTTCTTATTCCCATTTTTCATATTTGATTTACTACATGGAAGCTGGCATTGATGGAGTTCTTTAGTTTTGTTTTGATTTGTGTTGATGAACAATGTGGAACTATATGTATGTATATATGGCTGAACAGTGTTAAACTTTGTGTGGTGAAGGTTCTTTTAATATGTATTGGTTCTTTCAATCTGGCCTAGCTCACTATATACCATATATGTACTCCAAACTATATATATATATAACATGTGTTGAAAATGCAAGGAACCAATAGAAAATAAATAAAAACAAGGGTAATATATGCACTTTGCCGTCTCCCAGCCGATGGCAAAGGCCTTTGCCATGTGCCAACCGATGGCAAAGTTGCCATGTGGCAGCTACCTATGCAACCTCGGAGCACTAGGGCTGACCTATTTGATCGCTTTGCCGTCAGCTAGCGCCAGGAAGATGGAAAAGGGCCTCGAAGGCTGACGATAAAGTACGTAGTAGGCAAACGACAAAGGGCATGGCAGGCAGCTGTCAGCCCCGTTAGGGGTGACGTGAGCTAGCTGATGGCAAAGGCTGCCGTTAGATGGCGGACGACAAAGGCTCCCATTAGCCACCTCATAGGGATAACAACTAGCCGATGTTGTCAAGCCCATTTGTCGTTTGCTGGTCTAGACAGACCGACGACAAAGATCTTTTGTCATCAGCTTCCTCCCGGCAGATGGCAAAGAAGGTCTTTACCGTGAATTTCAGTGCCGATTTTTTTTCATCTCCAAGTGGACATTAAACACCATTGCTGTCAGTGGACTGGTCCTTTGCCGTCCGCTATGGCAAACGGCAAAGAAGCTGATTTCTATAATTTATTGAGTAGCAACATAACCAAGATAAGATACTCGGTCGGTACAAAAGGTGCACTTCCCAAGGTTACCAAACAAATGTGTATCACGTAGAGAAATAAAAACGACACGTAAATGTTTTGAGCTATCATAAAAATGGACTACAACGAATCGTCCAATTAAAGTACTAGGTGCATTAGTTAACCCAAAAGGCATGACTAATCACTCATACAATCCAAACTTAGTTTTAAATGTTGTTTTTCATTCATCTCCCAATTTCATACGAATTTGATGGTATCCACTACGCAAATCAACTTCGGAGAAAATTGTAGGCCCACTTGATTCATCATGCATACCATATAGCCTAGGAATAGGATTATGAAAACAAATAGTAATAAAGTTTATTTCTTTTCCACCATTATTTCACATTCCACGGCTAATCGTATCCACGGGTGCCGTCCATACCAACACTTTCCAAGGAATTTATTAATTCACAACATAAAATATTTTTTTCTTCTTTTTGGGACCGGGCATCTCTATTACTACCATACTCTCGACCAATGACAAGCGAATAAACACTCATCTTGATAATAACATATTTAACATGGAAGATACCGGCCACCCCACACCACTTCATGAGCTGTATGGGCACACAAAACAGAATTTTATTTGGAATTTTAGAGTTGTTACTTGCAAATTTACTTGGAACGGCGTTGAAATACTGCATATAGGTAGGTATGGTGGACATGACACAAATTTGTGTTTAGGATTTGGATGCACAAGCAGCATTCCCTCTTAGTACAAGTGAAGTCTAGCAAATAGATTGAGAAACGCCCAACCAAGGAAGAAAAATCATCATAGGTGAACATTAAACATAACTAACACATAGTAATGCAACACAAGTAGGATGTAATTTCATAGAATAATTATTGACTTTATGTGCATGCATAGGGAATCACAAACCTTAACACCAATATTCTTACTAGAGCATAATTACTCATCAACATAACTCACATATTACTATCTTCATATTGCAAAACTATTGCAAATAATCAAGCTTAATATCAAATAATATTCATCAAAGTTTTCATTATAACTTTCCTGGATATTCATCAATTTGGGACTACTTTTCATTTATGGCAAATTGCAAATGCAAATAACAAGCTCTCAAACAAGTATAAGTGAAGCACAAGAGCACAAGTTTCTTTAAAATTTTCAACTCTCAAAATTGTATAAGTGAAGCAAGAGAGGATTTATTTAAAATTTCAGCAACTCTCAAAATAATCTAAGTGAATGTTGAGAGAAAATTTCTTCGAAATAATAGCACCACCGCACTCAAAAAGATATAAGTAAAGTACTTGAGAAATTCCATGGCTCAAAAAATTTGAGTGAAGCATAAAGTGCAATTCTAACAAATCATAGCATAATTTAGCTCTCTCAAATGGGTGTGTCCAGCAAAGGTTTATTATGAAAACTAACCAGCAAATAAAACAAAGACACAAATTGTCGGGAGCCCATTCTAAGCCATACGAATCCAACATGTAACACCTCACATCACTTTGCGGCCTCATGCACGGTAAACTCCACAGCTCCCAACTTACGTTGGACGAGACCGTTTGCGTCTTTTGGCTCACGTATATGAATGTGTCGCTAGCAATCATAGGTCAGAGAACCCAGGTCGACATGACTACGTATAGACCCAAGTGGCACAACCATACAAAGACATGTATATATAACCCAACAATGCAGGTGTCGGTCATCAGCGTGTGTAGATGTGAGTCGTACCAAGCTACATGGACTCCATTATACCGCGTGACATTTCCCCATGCGGACAAACACAGGAGCAAAGAAAGGTACATGCCGCTCAATCAATGTGTCTAGAGAAGTAGCAAGGTACCAAGGCTCAGTGGAAGCACAATGAGGCATTTCCCCATAAAGAAGGCTACTAAAGGCATACAACTAGGTATCGAATCCCACACATACCAATGCATTTCAAAACATACACACAATATGCACGATATGTGTAGATACAATATGGTATCACAACACAACACTATGACTCAAGCATTTATTAAACACTCATAAGAGTCAAGATAGTGTGATATTACAAACATGGGTCACATGACCCAACAGTCAAGTCATACTGATCAAGCGGAAGCATAACATGCCTGGGTAGAGACATCTACTAAAAGTGTCTACAGGAGCCCGAAATCTACAATGACCCTACCAAAGAAGCCATACGTCTATGTGGAATTCCCAAGCTAATCTGATCAACGTCAAACTTCGTGTAGAAACCCTTAATAAGAGTAAGGTCTCCTTTGCAAAAACATAAATAAGCAACCGTGGGTACAAAGGTACTCAACAAGACTTACATTAGAACTATCTACATTTGCAGCATTGTCAACAAAGTAGTTGTGGAGTTTAATTGCATCAAGCCAGCTTTGACTCTTGGCTAACTTGTACTACGACCACGAACACTTTCTTTTAGGTGGGGTAGCACACACGAGTCCACATATTCACCAAATCAATACACCACTATGGATCCATTCCCGTCTCCCTACGAGAAGGCCATCCATGGCACTCACACTTATCTTGCGCATTTTAGAGTATCATTTCAAGTTGTATCTATACCACATAATGTTTCCAAGTAGTCCATATCCGAGGACGCTGCTATTTGAACATATTCATAACCCTGCAGGGTGTACTTCTTCACTCATGCTCTCACCACTTACCACCATATGCACATCATGCATCTCGGCAACCTTCAAGCGGAAGCACTGGCATGGGCGTCGGCCAAACCATTAACCACACATGACCCTAGTCCAGGTTTATCGCCTATTTGAGACTGAACCTGCAATGAAGTCCGGCCGAAATTTCCTCAACGGCCTCAAACGATGTGCGTAAGGTTCCACAAGCCCACCATCTGAGTGCCACTGTCTATCTACCACACAGAGGCCTACCCCGTTGCACAAAGCTAAGCACTGGCATGGGCGTCGGCCAAACCATTAACCGACGGAGAACAACCATCGACAAACAAGAGGGAACAACATTCAATTCATGCAATGCACATGGATATGGATTATATGTCATGTTAAAGCATTGAATTGACCTAATGCAATATATAGTCATATTAAGTGAAGTGGAATTCAAATATATATTAAATTCCAACTCCAACATTATTTATCAAATTGTCCTAACCATCACTTCCCCACTTGGTGATGTTATCTTGTTCAAACATGCATGCCCATGGCATAAATAGATTCCTTGCATTTTTCTGATAATTTTTCATATATAATTTATTTTCATCCGAGTTTTAGTTTATTTTCTATCAGTTTTCAAAGTTTCAACATTTTCTGGAATTTCCTAAATAGTTTTAAACCAGAAATTACTAACTGCATCATAATTGGGTCACCATGATTTCAGTAGGTCAACTGACCCTGGTCTAGGTCAAACTTGACATGTGGGCTTGACACGTCAGTGACACAAAGGCTAACGGGGTTTAACTAAGACCTAACTAAAGTTATTAACAAACTAGGGCCTACTATCAGTTGCACAGCGATTAAGTTAACAGGTCATTACACCTTAATCTAATCTTTGACTAACCGGGCCACATGTCATTCTCTTAGGGACTTGTCACATAGGTCATTAGGGCCTAATCTAATGGCTGATACGTCGGCCACCGGTGGTCTAGCCGCCAGCGACCACTCATCGCGGCGGAGTCCACGTCGGGTATGCGCTATAGGCCACGGTTTTGGGTGTGGTTTGGCTCTTTGGGAAGCACGTTTTTGCGAACATCCAATGCAGCAAGCGGTGGGAGCTGGGGTGTTGTGCAAAGACAGCTACGACGACGTCTGCGGTGGCGGGAGATGGGATCGATGGGGACTAGGCTGGGGTGCACAGGGAGGCCACCTAAGCGACTCGGCGGCACCGTGGGATCAACAGGAGGACACGGGGCGCGTAGGTTCGAGCCGAGGAGCTCGAGAGCTCAGAGCTCGTCAGCCATTGTAGAAGTTAATCATGTTGTTTCTTTAGGATTAGGAAAGAAAGCCAAACCGAGTCCTAGTAGTATTAGGATTCCTAGTCCTAGTCTATTTCCATAGTCCCTTGTGGACGTGTATAAAAGACACCCTAGGGGTGTTGATTGTAACACCATAAAAACGAAAAGCAATACAAAGTAAAGGCTCGACACGGGCCTTTAGCCATCAAATCCACCGATCAGTTTTATTCGTGTCGCTACTTATGCAAGTTCTGTCAAGTAGCCGGCCGCAGCAAGAATCGCGTAGGCACGCCTGGGCAGCTGCATACGCACGTTCAAAAGCCAACAATTGGTATCTAGAGCCTCGATGATCTACGATCTATGATGACAGACAACGATGCCGAGTCGGTCAAGTCCGGTAGCGGAGGTGCCAAGGCGAACAAGAATGGCGACAAGGTGAAGAAGGGCGTCAAGTCGGCAACCAGTGGTGGAGGAACGAGCGGCGCCAACGTCCAGGCGCATCGCAACATCCCCATCCAGTACCCGATGCTCACCGACGCCAACTACGGCGTGTGGGCGGTGAATATGAAGATTATTCTTCGATCCCTTCGAGTGTGGGAGGCCATCACGGATGATGACATCGACGAGGAGCGCGACGAAGGTGCCATGGCCGCCATAGCCCAGTCTATGCCGGA
Source organism: Hordeum vulgare subsp. vulgare (assembly GCF_904849725.1). NCBI lineage: Eukaryota > Viridiplantae > Streptophyta > Magnoliopsida > Poales > Poaceae > Hordeum > Hordeum vulgare. Next base: position 219,630,051 of record NC_058518.1, read on the forward strand.
TTCCGTGCTGATGACACTGGCGGAGTTCGAGACAGCAAAAGAGGCGTGGAACGCACTCAAGGAGATGAGGATCGGAGAAGATCACGTCACCAAGGCACGGGCACAAGTGCTGAAGCGCCAATTTCACAAGTGGCAGATGGAGGAAACTGAATCGGTGAACGACTACGCCATGCATCTTCTACTCTGGTGGGAGAGATCCGCGCGCTTGGTTCAAAGCTCGAGGAGACCGAGATCGTGGAGAAGTTTTTCAGTTCAGTGACTGATAAATTCACGTACATCATCGGCACGCTCGAGCAGCTTTACGACATCGACGACATGACCATAACGGAGGCGATCGGACGATTGCGGACATGGGAAGAGAATGCTCGTGGCTGTCGGAAAGGCAAAGGAGGAGGTAGTGACCAACTCATGTACTCGCGCGCAGATTGGGAGGCCCAAAGTAGCAAAGGAAGGCGTGACGGTGGCGAAGGCTTAAGGAACACGAAGGGCGATGGACAAACCGGAAAAGGCAAGGGAAAAGGCAAACCACAAGGTCGTGGTAAGGCGCGCCAATCTAAAGAGCAGAAACCACGGAACTTGGACTTGTCCGAGGTCAAGTGCTATAACTGCAATAAGATGGGTCACTTTGCGAAGGATTGTCCAAAGCCTAACAAGCGGGAGATCAAGGCAAATTTGGCAAAGCAGGAAGACGAAGGTCCACGTCTTTTGATGGCCGAAGTTTGTGATCTCGCTGAAACGGTGGTTGTGAAACCAAGCCGGAAGGTGCTACTTCATGAGGAAAAAGTGACACCAAAGTTATCCGATGATCAGAACGTGTCGTGGTATATTGACACGGGTGCCAGTAACCACATGACGGGGTGCAAGGAGAAATTCCTCGAGCTGGAATACAATGTTGAAGGCTCGGTCAAGTTCGGTGATGGTTCAGCTGTGGAGATTTGCGGGCAAAGATCTGTCCTCTTTGAGGGTCTCACAGGCGAACATCGCATACTCACCGGAGTGTACTACATCCCACGGCTGCGCAACAACATCATCTGTATTGGGAAGCTTGACGGCAATGGATGCAAGGTGAATATCGAGAGCGGAGTGATGACGATCTTCGACAACCTCCAAAACGTGCTAGCTCGTGTTAATCGCACACGGCTCTATGTCCTCAACCTTGATCAATCTCAACCGGAGTGTTGGCTTGCCAAGAGTGATGATGATTCGTGGTTATGGCATGCTAGATTTGGACACGTTAACTTATACGCCTTGAAGAAGATGTCAAAGATGGAGATGGTATCCGGGATGCCAGTTATCGACCATGTTGATTGAGTATGTGACGGGTGCTTGGTTGGAAAACAACACCGCATGCCATTCCCTGCTCAGTCTACCTATCGTGCAATGATGCACTCGAGCTGCTCCATGGTGATCTATGTGGCCCTATCACCCCGGCAACTCACGCTGGAAAGAAGTATTTCTTCCTTGTGGTAGACGACTACTCGAGATATATGTGGGTCATTCTCCTACGATCTAAAGATGAGGCGTTTGAAGCGTTCAAGAAGTTGAAGGCTCCAACAGAGATGGAACACAAGCTGAAGGTTCGCGCTCTACGGACAGATCACTGCGGAGAGTTTACGTCGAATGAGTTCAATGACTACTGCGAGAAGATTGGCATAAAGAGGTTCCTCACGGCACCTTACACGCCGCAGCAGAATGGGGTCGTTGAAAGACGCAATCGAACCGTCGTTGACAGGGCAAGGAGTTTACTCAAGAGCAAGAACCTGTCGGGGACTTTTTGGGGAGAAGCTGTCTCGACGGCGGTCTATCTTCTCAACCGGGCTCCAACGAAGGCGGTGATCGGCAAGACTCCGTATGAAGCAATTTACGGACGTAAGCCGAATGTGTCTCATCTATGGACGTTCGGGTGCGTGGCACATGTGAAGACGGCGGAGCCACATCTCTCAAAGCTTGTCGATCGTAGCACCAAGATGGTGTTCATCGGATACGAGAGCAGTTCTGGCACCAAGGCATACCATTTCTACGATCCACAAACCAAGCGTCTACGGATTTCACGCGACGTCGTGTTTGAAGAAAACCAAGCGTGGAATTGGAGCACCGCAGCCGACGATGCTCCAAAGAGTAACATATTTGCAGTTGAATTTCCAACTGATGATGATGCAGGGGAGGATGTCCAGGTGATTGGCAAGACGCCCAACCAAGGTGACCACAATGGTAGTGATCATCATGGTGCCGACACCGACGTCGACGCGCATAGGTCGCAAGGAGATAGCAACAACGACGCGCACGACACAGGCAGAGATCTCGACGACAACATCGACAACGAGGCGCATAGTGACGACGACAATCAAGATGATGGTCACGGTCAAGATGACTACGCCGAGGACACGGATGTCGATGACACGCCCGGGTCTCAACCATCTTCCTCAAGTGCATCAACACCGACACAATTTGTGTCGCCTCCTTCGCAAGCCACAACAGACTCCTTAGGGCCTCGTCGCGACAAGACCCTCAAGAAAGTCTACAAGTACACAAAGCCAGTTACGCTCGAGTACTCCGGACTATGTCTGTTCGGAGTTGAGGAGCCGGCGAACTTCATAGAGGCGAGCAAAAGTCGTAGTTGGATGCACGCCATGGATGAGGAGATGAAGGCGATTGAGAGCAATGGCACGTGGACTTTGGTAACCCGACCTCCAAACCAAAAGGCGATAGGTTTGAAGTGGGTTTACAAGTTAAAGAAGGACACGGAGGGTGCCATTGTGAAATACAAGGCAAGACTCGTTGCAAAGGGCTACGTACAACGTCAAGGAGTAGACTATGATGAGGTGTCTGCACCAGTTGCTCGAATCGAGACGGTGAGAGTGCTCCTAGCTTTGGCAGCACAAGAGGATTGGAAGGTTCATCATATGGATGTTAAATCCGCTTTCCTCAACGGCGATCTCACAGAAGAAGTGTACGTGGAACAACCCCTGGCTACGAGAAGAAAGGTGAAGAAGGGAAAGTTTACAAGCTCAAGAAGGCACTTTACGGGTTGAACCAAGCGCCAAGAGCTTGGAACTCAAAGTTAGACCGAAGTCTGGTCTCGCTCGGGTTCAAGAGATGTCCCCTCGAGCACGCAGTCTATACAAACAACTCCAAAGGCTCAAACATGCTAGTTGCAGTTTATGTCGACGATCTGATTATCACCGGGGATAGCGTACAAGAAATTGAACGTTTCAAGGCGCAAATAAAGAACAAGTTTAGCATGAGTGATCTAGGATTACTCAGCTATTACTTGGGCATCGAAGTGAAGCAAAGCTCCGGGGAGATTTCCCTATGTCAATCGGCTTACGCGGTCAAGTTATTGGACAAGTATGGCATGTCAGATTGCTACGCGACACAAGTTCCAATGGACCAACGTCACAAGTTGAGCAAGCGTAGCTCAAATCCGCCGGTGGACACCACAATGTATCGAAGCGTTGTGGGTAGCCTAAGATACTTGGTGCATACCCGACCTGACTTGGCTTATTCAGTCGGGATCGTGAGTCGTTTCATGGAGAATCCGACAACCGAACACATGAGCACAGTCAATCAAATTCTACGCTATGTGAAAGGCACAATTAATCTTGGTTGCACGTACAGAAAGGGAAAGGAAGGATTGATCCTTCGTGGATATTCAGATAGTGACATGGCAGGTGATGTTGATGACCGAAAGAGCACAACGGGCATGGTTTTCTACCTTGGCCCGAATCCGATTAGCTGGAATTCTCAGAAGCAAAAGGTGGTGGCACTGTCTTCATGCGAGGCAGAATACATAGCGGCAAGCACGGTGGCTTGTCAAGCAGTGTGGCTGAGAAGACTCCTAGCTATTCTTGCAAAGCGGGAGGTGCAGAAGGTGTCATTAAAGATTGACAACCAAGCTGCAATCTCATTGTGCAAAAATCCGGTTCATCACGAAAGGAGCAAGCACATAGATACCCGGTTGCACCATATCCGGGAGTGCATTGAAGAAGGGTTGATCGAGGTTCAACATGTGAACACGAAAGACCAACTTGCCGATATTTTCACCAAGTCCCTCGATCGACAGAAGTTCATCGGGATGAGGAGGAAAGTCGGAGTGCAAGAAGTGAAGTCAAGCAACAAGATTAAGGAGGTGAATGTAGAAGTTAATCATGTTGTTTCTTTAGGATTAGGAAAGAAAGCCAAACCGAGTCCTAGTAGTATTAGGATTCCTAGTCCTAGTCTATTTCCATAGTCCCTTGTGGACGTGTATAAAAGACACCCTAGGGGTGTTGATTGTAACACCAGAAAAACAAAAAGCAATACAAAGCAAAGGCTCGACACGGGCCTTTAGCCATCAAATCCATTGATCAGTTTTATTCGTGTCGCTAGTTACACAAGTTCCGTCAAGTAGCCGACCAAAGCAAGAATCGCGTAGGCACGCCTGGACAGCTGCATACGCACATTCAAAAGCCAACAGCCATGGTGGACGGCATCTCGAATGCTCAGCGAGTCATGGCTACAGGACGAAATCAAGCACGTGGAAGAGGGAAGAAGGACGAGAGGCTCATAGCAGTTCTCGAGGAGGAAACGACGAGGTCGGAGAAGCCATGAGCACGGCAAATCATCGAGGAGGGTCACCGGCACCCGAGGTGGAAGATGGGGACGCTGGCGGGAGAGCGAGAGGGAGGCGAGGGAGAGGAAATAAAGGGGAGAGACTGATCCACGCGTCTCCCTGGGTCTATCAAAATCGCTACACGATGGAAGAGATGCAGGAGGTGGCGATGGAGCTCGATGATCTCGCCACGCATGTCCTCCGCCCACTAGCGCGAGGAGCAAGACGACACGGGGAGCGGCAGTGCTGGTCTAGGCCACCAGTTTGCACAGGTAAGAATCCGAGGTTCCCTATTTTTCTATTTTGTTTCTTTTCTCATTTCTTATTTCTGTTATTATATATTTGGCAAAAAATCCTAAAGTCAATAATCTTGAAATGATTTCTGGGGTTTATACATATTATGTCTAGGCCCCACGTTAATTTTTAGAATTTTTTAAATAACTAAAATATTTATAATATGTTATTTCTCATTTCCACCAACCTTGATGGTTTATTTAAAATGCCAAATGGTTTACTAAAAAATGGATCACCCCTAGTATGTTGTTGCCAATATTTATCACACAGGTTGAATATTTTTTAAGGCCATTTTTGGTTCATTGAAAAATCACAATTATTTGAATTTGTTTATCAAATGAAGTGCTAGGGTTTTTTAATAATCATTTCAAGTTTAAGAAAAAAATTATACATGATGCAACACTCATCCTAGCACAAAGCAATGAATCATCTAGGGATGTGACAACTCACCCCCACTAAACAAGAATCTCGTCCTTCTCAAAGATGTTGATACATTGCATAGGGTAAGAGGACACACGGGGCACTAGCTATTACAATCTTCATGATCCAATTGCCCTTCTCAAAGATGTTGATTTATTGCATCATGTTGATCTTCACATTTTTGTCCTTGAGGTCTTCACCTAAGCACCATTAAAAAAGAAAACAGAAAGCTCTACGGAAATTGATCTTCATGAAGATCGAACAACTCATGATTGACTCATTGAATGAGATGTAGGAACGTCCCTTGAGGTGGGACACAAAACACATAATAGAAATGAGGAAATGAGGCATATGATGAAGATCCAATTGGTAGACAACAATTCCACGCCTAATATAGATGGTGAAAAGGTTTCAATGTAGCGAGGAGTGAAATTGCCCTTCATACCATAACGGGCACCTTAGGAAGGTGACTCGTGAAGTTATTCCCTTAGGTGGCAACAGAATTACTTTGGATGCAAAGATCATTAGAACCCTTCGAAACAGCCTAAGGCAATCGTCAAATGATCGTTAGAAGGATTTTGAAACAATGGCATAATCAGTTGGGAAGGAAACAAGAGTTATAGAACAACTCGGCAAATGGAAGGCACATTCCCATTGATACCGAGGATATAACCTAGTGTCTGAGCATGCTCTCAAGAACTTGAGCATTTCCATAATCATCAAAGTTTTAACAACATCTATCCCAAGATCTTGGTGCCTCATCATACTACCGTGCTGAATAGTGATGGAGGATGCAGATGCAAAGGAACACAACACTTTCTCAGATTTCACTTAGCTATGCCAATGGAATGAAATATTTATGATCAACCGAGATACATTTAGCACTCTGCTTCTAATGTTCTCCTTGATGTACAAGAGTTACCCAATTATAGTTAACATTTGGTACCTAGAACATCAAATAAAGGTCAGACTTCGGGGTCTAAAAGGGGGTCCATGAGGAACAACTTCTAGAATAAGTCATAAATAATGCTCATGGGGAAGTGGCTAATATTGTGATACAAGAATAATAGGTCATCTAGCTAGGTGTATTATCCACGACATTACTTTACCGTGTTACAAAAAGACCAATGTTATAACTCTTGGGTAACATTCCAACCATTATATCGGTCTGGGATTCAGATATGGTTGCTGTCAGGATACTTCGACTCAGCATGGCCGGAAGGAGATTTTGCAACACAAATCGACGAGATGATGTTGCGAGATCCTCATGAAATGAACTGAGGAGGCCAACTCTAAAACATGAGCAGGATTGCAAGATCCACGTGAACACACTGTCCAAGGCAATGATGACCACATGGAAAGTTTTACGACAAAATACTACTGAGTTCTGGGTGGGAACCATCATTGCAGATAACGAAGCCATGTGCAAGTCCGTCTAGGTCCTTCAGGAATAACACTTAAACTATTTTCCTTTAAAAAAGCAATCATTGGCTTGGGGTGCTAGGAGATACATATGGAATGGACGTAGCTAATCTCTCAAACCATAGAATACTTCGCACGTGCATGACTGACTTGGGATGATTCCGAATAACACAAAATAACTTTTCTCAAATTCATGGTGGTACCTTGCATCAAATGCACATGAATTAGAGGAAGTCATTTATTACACCTAATATATACTTCATGTATGAGACATGAAGATAGTGCATATGAAAGTTTACAATAGTAGCATGTTGTTCAACAAATCATGGAGAGGATAAACAATGTTATCGATGCGCTCAACAACAGTTCCTCAAGGTTTCCATATATAAAGAAATTCCACTACTATGTGAACAGTGTGGTAGCACTGGCCAGAACAACATATATAATGGTGTACGCTTGAGAAAAACAACCACAAGTAAGAAAACATTAAGAAGATCTTTGATTCTGGTTTTAATTTGACGATAGACCATACTCAAATCAAAAATTGGACAAGACAACAGATGCAACAATTTATCACATGAATCAACCGATGATAATATCATCTTTCTTCAACACTCGGACACACACACACACACACACACACACACACACACACACACAAAGATATCCCTTTGGAATGAACCAAGTTAGGCAAATCTTTTATCTTTTAGCTCTCCAAGTTGTTGTTTAGCTTAACCAACTAGATTCAGGGGTATCCAACATGGATTCTTGGAGAAGGGGTGGTTTATAGGAAAACAAACTTGATCACGAACTCAACATAACAATGAGGGAACAACCTGGTAAAACTTATGAGAAGATATTCAGAAATTCACGATCCATTGACATGTTATTGAGCTCGAGAACAATCTTTCTTTTCAGGGCAAGAGGATATGATCAAAGTAGCGAACGATTGACACAATCCTAACTCATTGATCAAAGAGTGCACTAGTAAAAATGGACTAGGTAGCATGATCAATATTTAGAATGATGATTCAGTAACCAACATGTTAGAAATGAAATTATTGTCCAGTAACTTCCAAGGCAACAGGATTTCTAGGAGTATTGATTTCACACATGATGGTTCACTTGTTAGTATTCCAGTTACAACAAACACGGAGACCGATAAATGAATAATGATGGCGAGAATGTAACGCCCAAGATGCGGTCATATCCTTATTTTGGCGCGAGGGCCTCGACAGGGATAGAAATGCATCTCGTCGTTTCGCAAGAATGGATATCGTTACAAGTACATGTAATGTAAAGATGAGTATAAGGAGTTGTCTTACACTCGTGACAAGATACATCAGAGTCACATCAGTACAATTCATACAATCATCATGAACAAGAGCAGGGTCCGTCTACGGAAGAAAACAAACGATAAAAGAACGACGTCCATCCTTGCTATCCCAGGCTGCTGGCCTAGAACCCATCCTAGATCAATGAAGAAGAAGAAGAAGAGACTCCAAATAGCGCAAGCATCGCGCTCACGTCATAATATCACTTTAACTCTACCTGCAACTGGTGTTGTAGTAATCTGTGAGCCATAGGGACTAACCAATCTCATTTCCAAAGGATCAAGACTAGCAAATCTTAATGGGTGAGGTATGGTTAAGTGGCGATGCTGTAGCAAGAGACTAAGCATTTATTGAGGTGGCAAACTTACGAGTACAAGAATAAAAGAGGGGGGTGATCTACGCATAGCGGACGTGAACTACTAATGATAAAATGAATGATCCTGAACACCTACTTACGTCAGACATAACCCCAGTTTGTCCTCTTCCGAATACAAAAATCATGAGAAGAGACAGTCACGGTTACGAACTCAGTTGGCAAGTTTTAATTAAGTTAACTTCAAGTTATCTACATCCGAATGTTAAACAAAGTTTCCACGTTGCCACGTAATCGTGGGCACATCTTTCCGAAATATTTAACCCTGTAGGGGTGCTCCAACTAGTCCATCACAAATTACCACAAGCCGCATAGAAATCCTCGATCACCAAACTCGCGATCTCGTCGGACTCCTTAGTGGAAAAACCTCAAATCTGAGATTACACAAACTATCACCGGAATCCTGATGCACAAGATATTTCGTAAAAGGTAAAACTAATCCAGCAAAGCCGCCCGGCATGCCGACTGTCCCGATAGGAGCCACGTATCTCGATCTTAGGGCACGACCAGATGGGCAAGACGTCGGGTTGGCTAAACCCCGGGTGACCAAGGGGTTGATTAATTATCCACAGGGGCCGGAAAGAACCTGCACAACTTTATTAGGTTGTTAGGCAAATGTAGTACCAAAGTTGGGCCTTGCCACACCAGTTTTCATCTAAGATGAATTATCAAGGGGTCCCTATAACAACCCTTATCGTGTTAGGATCACTCAATTATGGAATATAACACGGGTTGCTGAAACTAGGGAATCAAAGGTGGAACAAAACACCAGGCTAGAAATGCCGAGCCTTCCATCTTTTACCAATTATATTGGTGCATTAAATTAAATAGCATTTAATATGGCGATATAACAAGGAACCCATGTTATCACATGGAAGCAAATGCACCTGCAGCTAGCAAGGCTAACACATGGTTAAGCAAGCGATAACATAGCCAATCAATGGTTTGCTAGGAGTGAACAAGTTGAAGGTTTTCATGGCAATGTTGAGAGTCTGACAAGTGATAGGCAGTGAGACATATCGAAAGAAATGAGACAACTAGCATGGCATGATAGTAATGGTATCTAGGGAAACGATCATCTTTCCTGAGATCCCTCTTGGAAGAAGAATGACTCCGTGAAGCAGACGAACCGACATAGTCGAATGGGTCCTCACATTCCGACATGCTTGTGGAACTCTATCTAGACGAAGCAAACTGGAGCATCAACACACAATATTCACCACACGCATTCATGATATGATGCTCAACACATATGATGCATGACGAGTTTAAATTATGAAGGCATGACATGGCAATTCACAACAATCAAACACTACACGTTAAGTGAAGCTCAATATGCAACGAGTTGCATATTGACGAAACTCCACGTTTAATTATTTAGTTCACTCCCGTTAAGGTACACAACAATATTAAATTTTGTTAAACATGACACTAGGTGAAGCACAAATAATCTACCTATCTAGGTATTTTAAATGATACCGGAAACGACATATAGCATCTCCAAACTAACCCCACACGTTAACTTTGAAATCTGTCCAGATCTGTCCTAATCACATTTTATGTTTGTTAAACGGCAAAAAAAGTGGTTCACATGATTCTACTCACCATTCTAGTCCATATACATATATGACTCGTATCCAATGGAGCTATGGTTAAATAAATACAAACAAAACCGTTTCTATCAGGTCGACACGCAAATAAATGCAAACAACATGCTAAACAACTTTAAATATGCATGAGAGCTGGAAAATATCATCTATGCAAAATTCTATATGTTTTACATATATAACTTGTCGCGACCCGACGCATGGTTTAAAAAAGTACGAGCGTTTTAAAATCAATGCATTTTCTAAAAGTAAAGAAAATCGCACGTCCTAAAAAATACTAAACGGGCCAAATGTGTCTAAGGGCCGAATCTAACCATGTGCACAACATAGTTATCTCATGCCTTAGGTGCAGGATAAGAAAAGGGGGGTCTGGATCTCTCCTTGGGCTGGCCCGGTGGAGGGAAGAGCAGGCCGAAGGCTGCTGGGCCTGGGACTGGAGGAGGCCGGCGGATGGGCCATGAAGGGCGAAGCAGGCCGGCTGGACTGCGCTGGGCCTGGCCATGCAGCGGCCCATGCTATGGATCGTTGAGTGGGCGTCTAGCAGGGCACGGTTAACGTCGCCATCCTCCCCATCCCAAGCCATGGGAAGCAGCAGGAGACTACGACGCTGGTGAGCGCGAGCGGAGCTCCTGTGGGGCGAGCATGGAGGGGAGGCGCGGATCTGGCGGCGGTGGGTCAGGGGCGGCCGAATCCGGCGGGGACGATGGTCAAGCATTGGAGCTCCGGGGACGGCCGGCGTGGGGTGCGAGGCGGCCTCGGGTTGCGGCAGGAGGTGCGGCTTGCGAGGAGGAGGAACGGGAGCTCGCGGGCTTGCGGCGGCGGGGCTCGGGAGCTCTAGCACGGCAGCGACTGGATTGGGCCCGGCCGGGCCATGGCGGCGGGGCAGGAGAGAAGTTTGGCACGCGGGCTACCTACACTATATAAAGACCGCACGCCAAGTTTCAACCCAATTAGAGAATATTTTTCAGACATCTTTAAAATAATATTTTATCGATGCCGCGGGGGCGTGCATGTGTGGTCGGGCTCAAAACGGTCAATGACGAACACGGGGAGAACCGGCAACTAATAACGGATGCGAGTTTTGAAAACTGGCGGGAACAGAGTGCCGATGCAATGCAGATGATGCGCATGATGCAATGATGAACACGACAGACAATCTAATCGCACGATGGCAACGGAGTCAAAGGGGAATCTTCTGGAGCATCGGTCTCGGGCTGTCACAACTCTCCTAAGATCTCGCCCCGAGATCTAAGAATGAAGAGTGGAAGAGGAAGCGAAACAACAAGAGGTAAAACTTAGTTGCTTCATTGTCAAATGAGTGAAACCAATGATCCTTGAAAGTTGCAAAGATATGAAGAATGATATGAGAAACAAGCAAGAATTCGCACAAAATTTCGGCAGCTCTCCGGTTGGAAAAAGAGGAATTTTTTTGATAAGATGGCAATACCTTGACAAGATTCAAAACAAACCAACTAAATTGACAAGCAAGGAAAGAACATGATCTTGACAACCAGAGATGATTCAATAACAAGAGCAACATCACAACATCTATGAAACAAGAGAATATAATCTAGATCATTGGGAAGAAAGAATGGAGAGGAAAATGACAACTACTACCATAATTGAATTTGATGAACATCTTACAACAAGGATCGAATGGAGTTGTTGGAAAAGTCAACAACTAAAAGAAGATGCTTGTAGTGGGCTTATGGAAAAAATCTCAACAATTATAAGGTGACAACCAGCCACTAATAGCATTGACTGGGAGAAACAAGATATGCACAACTTGACTGGGAGAAACAAGGATTGACTGGGAGAAACAAGATATGCACAACTTGTTACGCCAAAAGGATACATTGAGAATGTGGATCAATGATAATCACCATAATAGCTGCCATCCTTAGCAAAGCTTAAGGTGAATCTAAACCAAGATAGCTCAATGAAGAAACCACAGGTTTGAAAATATCTCATGATCAATGAATTGGTGGATTTAAAAATCTCATTCTGGAAATAACTCCCTTGAAGGATCCTCCACTAACAAGAATGCTATAGGACCACCTCAAAGGATAAAGGACGAAGAATTGCACTTTGAAATGCAAGACAAAGAATACTTGAGGTTCTCCAACAAGAATCTTGAAGAACACCTTGCAAAATAAGAGATAATGATCCACCCAAGAGAAAAACTTGAACAAGACACTGGAATAATTGAGAGACGAACGAAGAGACAACAATTGAGAAGAATTTGAGGATGAAAGCTGAAAGCTGAGAACGAAGAAATCTTCTGAGATGATGGCATTCGGAGGATCGAAAATGAAATAAAATATGAAATGCACCAGATAGATATGGAAGGGATTACTCACCATCGGAAACATATGAGAGGATAACACGAAGGTGGAATGATGAATCTTCAAGACAATGGACCAAGATTTGAGTGAAACACCCCTTCGGTCTTCCAAGCTAGAAATGATGAGGAGAACATATCCAAGAATAACTGAGACACTCAAGAATAATGAAGAATGAAAGGTTGGGCCAAAGATGAGAATTAATTTTGAAGATTGAATGAGAATTTCCAACACATAAATCATATAGGAAGAATAGGATATGAGGAACACCCAGAGCTTGAACTGAATTCACCGGAAAAGAGAACAAGAATGAAAAATGATGAACTTAGAACTCCTGAGAATTTTCACAATGAATCACTACATACGACACACAAGATAAGATGGCGGAATGAACACTGAAAGGAAAGGCACTAGGATGATAATGTAATTCCTGAAGAAAAGGGCGGGGGGGACAAAGCAAAGACAACTTGGGACATATAAGATGAACTCCGGAAAGAAATGAGATATTGATCTTGTCAAATATTGGAGAGGATTGAATCCACTTAACGAGAAGCACACCGAATGAAAAGAATTGACATGACGACTCCGGTTTGACTAGAATTGATGGGCAAAAGAATTGGCACTCCCATACAAATATGAGAATAACTCTTGGAAAGATATCAAATCACCACTTGACATCAAAGCAACTGGAATTACTATATACCAACAATACAAAGGATGAGCCTTACAAAACAAGCTAGAACAAATTCATTATAGAGATTTCGTCTGATATTTTCATGGATAGGATCGCACGGGCTCTATCCTACAGTAGACATCATGTACAAGGCAGTGCACACGATATAGGAAGTGTCCCCGAGTCGGAGCAAACTACAAGGACTCTTTAAGACACAACGAGAACCGCTGTAAGTTGACCGTGAACAAACGAATCCACTAGATGTCGAACCACAACCTCACATCATGCATCATTTGGAAGATTGTCCTATAAGTAACTACTTGAATTCCCACCTAAGAACTTTCGAAATTTTCTGGTCAAGCAATCGGGTCCATGGATACAAGGAGTAAAATCCATCACCCAACTCCTAGCAATAGCACTACCCGTCCAGTGTATCACATCCGTCAACACATTACCAGAGATCTCGGGAACTCATCTATCTCAGATCATCGAAAACACAACGATACTAATTATGGCGGTACCCCCCGAACTCTTTGCACCATTACCTGGGATGTCGTGGTTATCTCGTCACTACTAGTATTGAATCAATTTCAAACATCCTCCGTCCTGAGATACTATGAAATCTGAATGATAACGATGTGCTCAAGAGTTCCCTAGAGCTCAACTCCCCGGAACAAATCAAGTCAGATAGGAGGCACAAAGCCGGAACACCGTCACATCAACATCATATAGATTCCAAAAATATCCGCGTGATCCTAAAAAATTTGAGTAAGAAGAGGAGTAGAATTAAACTTCTTACATCAAGATTCCTTACCACAGGATAGAACAGGAGAAAAAACAAACCTACTCTCCGATATAACTAAGACTCAAAATAGTTTTTCACTAGACTCGACTCGGCCAAGTTCGATCAATCAAGGGGGCTCCTAGGTTGGTACTTCTCTGATACCAACTTGTAACACCCAAGATGCGGTCCTATCCTTATTTTGGCGCGAGGGCCTCGACAGGGATAGAAACGCATCTCGCCATTTCGCAAGAATGGATATCACTACAAGTACATGTACTGAAAATATGAGTATAAGTAGTTGGCTTACACTAGCCACAAGGTACATCAGAGTCACATCAGTACAATTCATACAATTATCATGAAGAAGAGCAAGTTCCATCTACGGACGAAATCAAACGATAAAAGAAAGACGTCCATCCTTGCTATCCCAGGCCGTCGGCGTGGAACCCATTCTAGATCTATGAAGAAGAAGAAGAAGCTCCAAATAGCACAATCATCGTGCTCATGTCATAATATCACTTTACATGTACCTGCAACTGGTGTTGTAGTAATCTGTGAGCCACACGGACTCAGCAATCTCATTTCCAAAGGTATCAAGACTAGCAAAGCTTAATGGGTGAGGTATGGTTAAGTGGTGAGGCTGCAGCAAGCGACTAGGAATTTGTTTGAGGTGGCTATCTTACGAGTACAAGAATAAAAGAGGGGGACGATCTGCGCATAGCGGACGTGAACTACTAATGATGAAATGAATGATCCTGAACACCTACTTACGTCAGACATAACCCCACCGTGTCCTCTTCCGGATATAGAACTCAGTAGAGGAGACAGTCACGGTTACACACTCAGTTGGCATGTTTTAATTAAGTTAACTTCAAGTTATCTACGACCGGAGTTAGACAATGTTACCACGTTGCCACATAACCGCGGGATCGACTTTCAGAAAGATTTAACCCTATAGGGCTCCTCTGACTAGTCCATCACAAATTACCACAAGCCGCATAGTAATCCTCGATCACGAAACTCGTCATCTCGTCGGACTCCTTAGTGGAAAAACCTCAACTCTGAGATTACTCAAAGTATCACCGGAATCCCGCTGCACAAGATATTTCATAAAAGGTAAAACTAATCCAGCAAGGCCGTATGGCGTGCCGACAATCCCGATAGGAGCCGCGTATCTCGTTCTCAGGGCACAACCGGCTGGGCAAGAAGTCGGGTTGGCTAAACCCCTGGTGACCAGGGGCGCCGGACATCGCCTGGTTTGGACCAACACTCATGTGGAGCACTGGCCCGGGGGTTGATTAATTATCCACGGAGTCAAGAAAGTCCCATGCAATTTTATTAGGTTATGATGCAAATGTAGTATCAAAGTTGGGCTTTGCCAGACCTGTTTTAATCTAAGACGAATTATCATGGGGGTCCCCATAACAACCTCGATCGTGTTAGGAGCGCGCAATTATGGAATATAACACAGCTAGCCTAAACTAGGGTGGCAAAGGTGGAACAAAACACCAGGCTAGAAAGGCCGAGCCTTCCACCTTTTACCAAGTATATAGGTGCAATAAATTAAATAGCATTTAAAAGGGTGATATAACAAGGAACCCATGTTTTCACATGGAAGCAACTACACCTGCAAGTAATAACTCTATCACATGATTAATCAAGTGGTAACATAGCTAATCAGTGGTTTTCTAGGTTCTGATCAAGTTGAAGGTTTTCATGGCAATGTTGAGAGGCTGGCATTTAAGTGGTAGGCAGGGAGACATATCAAAAGAAACAAGACAACTAGCATGTCATGATAGTAATGGTATCTAGAAAATGATCATCTTTCCTGAGATCCCACTTGGAAGAAGAACAACTCCGTGAAGCAGCCGAACCTACATCGTCGAACGGGTCCTCACATTCCGACACGCTTGCAGTACTCTATCAAGACGAAGCAAACCGGAAACAAGCATCAGCACACGATATTCACCACACAAATGCATGATATGATACTCAACACATATGATGCATATATAACTTGTCATGACCCGTCACACGGTTTAAAAACTACGGGCGTTTTAAAATCAATGCCTTTTCTGAAAAGTAAAGAAAATCGCACGTCCTAAAAAAAATACTAAACGGGCCGAATCTGGCTAAGGGACGAATCTAACCATGGGCAGGATAAGAAAAGGGGGGATGGATCTCACCTTGGGTTGGACCGGTGGAGGGGCGAGCATGCCGAAGGCTGCTGGGCCTCGCGCTGGAGGAGGCCGATGGCTGGGCCACGGGGGGCGAAGCGGGCCGACTAGGCCGTGCTGGGCTTGGCGAGGCAGCGACCCATGCTGCGGATTGGCGAGCGGGCGCTTGGGAAGGCACGGTCAATGTTGCCGTCCTCCCCATCCCGAGCCACGGGAAGCAAGAGAAGACTACGATGCTGGCGAGCGCGAGCGGAGCTCCTATGGGACGAGGATGGAGGGGAGGCACGGATCTAGTGGCGGTGGGTCAGGGCCGGCCGGATACGGCGGGGGCTGGTGGTCTGGTGCCGAAGCTCCGGTGTCGGCCGGTGTGGGGTGCGAGGCGGCCTCGGGCAGCGACAGGAGGTGCGGTTTGCGGGGACGAGGAACGGGAGCTCGCGGGCTTGCGGCAGCGGGGCTCAGGAACTGTGGTGCAGCGGCTGCTGGATCAGGCCCCGGCAGGCCTTGGCGGCGGGGGAAAAGGGAGAGGCAACAAGGTGGTAGTTGGTGCACTAAGGAGGCGTGGATCCCGAGGTGGAGCTAGGGTTTTGGCCAAATTAGGCAGGGGGTTGTCTATTTATAGGCAGGGGGCTAGCGTTAGGGTTTTTAGCACCGATTTCAATCGCACTATCGAGAACAGACACCTCCGAACACGAGGTGAGGCTAGGCTAGGTTAGTGAGCTGTGTAGAGTGGTGCTGGCTAAGGAGAGAGGGAAGTTTGCTGGCCGGCACAATATTTAAAACACTCAAAAACGTTCGATAATAACCGATGACGGTGCCGCTACGGTCGACCATTTGGGTATCAAACGGACTCTGATTGCGATGAATTTTGGCACGCGGCTTACCTACACTATATTAAGACCGCATGCCAAGTTTCAACCCAATCCAAGAATAATTCCACACGCCTTTGAAAACAATATTTTATCGATGCCTGGGGCGTGGGTGTGCGGTCGGGCTCAAAACGGTCAACGAAGAACACATGGAGAAACGGCAACTAATAACGGATGCATATTTTGAAAACTGGTGGCAACACAGTGCTGATGCAATGCACATGACGTGCATGATGTTGTGATGAATGCGACATACAATCTAATCGCACGGCGGCAATGGAATAAAAGGGGAATCTTCTAGAGCATCGGTCTCGGGCTGTCATTGAAAAGTATCACTACATCAAGAGTTCGTAGGAGATGGTGCAACTCTCACAACATTGTTGACATTAGAGGGTAATACTCCAAGGTAGAACAAAGCAAAACTAGACTGTTATTTTTATCTGCGGAGTACAACTACTTTGACCCAATCCTCGAAATGGATGAGGCACTAGAGTTTGCTTCTCCTAGACATTCTGAAATAGAATGGCTTGAAGGACCATAAGAATAATATGCATCAGTGCATCCAGATGGACAACACTCTTGACTATCCACTGATAGCTGAAGGTCAGAATACGATTGAGAAGAGACAACTCAAAGAGCACATAATTTTGCTGAGTTGTGGATGCATAGATTAGCATGTCGAACGAGTTCAACATATTCCGGATAACCCATGCAGAAAATAAGGATTAGCAGAGTCACCAATATGGAATGGAGAACTCATCACTAGCACTCATGTTGTGATCATTCGCTCAAGAAGAACTACTGTTGCAGTTGGTTCATGGCATTGTAAGAATGATAAACCACGAACGTTGAAGACTATTACAAAGGTTTCTAATATCCTAAAGGAACGAGCAAACTCTATCAACATTAGTAAACCGAATGAATCTTGGGTTCAAGAACCGAGAAGAAGAATATCTACTAACTAAATAACATCACATGATGCTTTCGATAAAGAGGGCCAGAATTATCACACTCAAAGACACAAAACACAAATAGACTATTGGGTGTTTTTCCTAGATAACCTGGTTTTCTAACACTTCAACACATACGTAGAGGTAATAGAATACGTCAACACAACCATTACTGTGCTTTGACTGGCCCAAAAGACATCGGAAATAGGAGGAAGGAATTTGCAATTGCATTAGATTTTATAACCTTTGGATAACTTGGACAACATAACGGTTGTATGGGCATGAAATATTAGGCAACCTTGATAAAACTGACAACAAAAACACGAAATTCTAGTGGGGACACTAATCTAGAAAGGCAACAACTTTCCTATAAGTCTGCAATATAGTAACCCATCATACTGATAGATAGATGAGAAACCTAATTACTAAACCACGTAGAATAAAGAAGTGGGTAACCCAGAATTAGAATTACATAGGGAAAGTGAAAGCACAATTGCTCCCTAAGGTGGTTTTGGTAATTAATCACGAAATATGCATCATTGGACTAATGAATTTTTCCAAGTATATTTCAGAAAAGTTCAAAAGATGCCTTGGCCATAGGATTGAGTGGAGATGCCCCCTCATGAAGGAAGGAATAAGATTGGCTTAAGCTTCAAGCAATAAGACTCTTCATTTTACACTTTGTGAGAAATCACATTTAAGTCCATAGGAAATCTAATACTATTAAAAAGGGACGAGGTGTTATGATGGATTGGTTGCTCAAGTGATTAGAGTTAGCCACCAAAAATACTCAGCCACTCTTGCACAAGCCAAATATATTTTCCCAAGCCAAATATCCAAAATCGGTGCCACCAACAATTCCTACTCGGCCCTACCGATTTTAGACTTACACAGATCCTAGCCAAACCCTACCACTTCGGTGCAACTCAAACTCCATCGGTACTACCGAGTTCATGTGACCAACTTTCTGTTACCTCAGTACACAAAATCAGAATTTCTGAGTTTGAGTATCAGTTTCACTGAGTTGTCGCATCTAACCATTAGTCACTTTTTCGGTTCCACCGAGTTGTGTATATCGGTTCCATCGAGTTTGTAACTTCGGTGTCAACGAGTTGGTCAATCACGGTGTAACGGTTGGATTTTGTGTGCTGCCTATTTATGCCCCTCCACCTACCTCTCATTCCTAGAGGAAGCACTCAGAACACACACTTCATTGCCAGAATCATTTTTCTGAGAGAGAGCCACCTACTCATGTGTTGAGATCAAGAGATTCCATTCCAACCATTTGAACTTTTATTTCTCGCCTCCCCAAGTTGCTTTCCACAAGATCAATCTCTCCTACCCCTGTGAAGTCTAAGAGAGCGTGATTGAGCGCTGATGAGACTATCTTTAGAACCACAAGAGCAACGTTCTACCACATCTATTACCTTTTGGAGGGTGGTGCCTCCTAGATTGGTTAGGTGTCGCTTGGGAGCCTGCTACTTCATGTAGCAGAGTTGAACCAAGATGTTTGTAAGGGCAAGGAGATTGCCTACTTTTGAAGATCTACTGCAAGTGAGGGTAGTCATGTGTGGACGGAAGCCGCGATGGAATAGACAAGGCCGCTTCTTTGTGGATCCCTTGTGGGTGGAATAGTCCGTGGCCTCTCGCACCCAGTACCCTCTGTGGGTTGAAGTCTCCACTAACATGGACGTACGATAGAGCCACCTAACAGAACCATTCCAAAAATCGCCATCTCAACCTCATGCATTTGATCTCCCTACCCTTCCTTACTTTACACTTGCATGTTTTACTTTCCGCTGCTATATACTCTTAGATGTGCATGTGTAGGGTGTACTTGACTAGTCATAATTGCTAAAACTGGACCACACTAAAAATTGGGAAAAGGCTAAGTTTTATCTTGTCAAGTAGTCCAATCACCCCCCCACTCTAGACATACTTTTGATCCTACAGAAATGAGTAAAAAAATCTTACGTTACCTTCCATAATCAATTCCCTTATATAACTAAAGAATTTCTAGACTCCATATCGACCAGTTTGGATTGGTTATCCTACAGGAAGTCAGGCTCTGATACCAACGCTATCGGGGCTCCAATTCTAAGCCATTCAAATCCAGCATGTAACACCTCACATCACTTTGCGGCCTCACGCATGGTAAACTCCACGGATGCCACCTTACCTTGGCCAAGACCGTTTGTGTATTTTGGCTCACTTATATGAATGTGTCGCTAGCAATCATATGTCGGAGAACCCGGGTCGACATGACTAGTTATAGACCCAAGTGTCACAACTATACATAAGCGAGCAATGCAGTTGTCAGTCATCAGCGTGTGTAGACGAGTCATAGCAAGCTACATGGACTCCATTACACCGCGTGACATTTCCCCATGGGGACAAACACAACAACAAAGAAGGATACAAGACGGTCAATCAATGTGTACGGGGGAGTAGCAAGCTATGAAGGCTCAGTGGAATAACAAAGAGGCATTTCCATGTAAAAGAAGGCTACTAAAGGCATACAACTAGCTATCCAATCCCACACATACCAATGCATTTCAAAACATACACACAATATGCACGATATGTGTAGATACAACATGGTATCACAACACAACTGTATGACTTAAGCATTTACTAAAGACTCATAAGAGTCACCATAGTGTGATATTGCAAACAGGGGTCACATTATCGAAGACTCAAGTCATACAAGCATCTAGTAGAAGCATAACATGTCTGGGTACACACATTACCGAAAGTGGCTCGAGGAGCGTGAAATCTAAAATGACCCTGCCAATGGAGCAAGACCTCTGTCTGGAATTCCCAAGCTAATCCGATCAACGTCAAACTTCATGTAGAAACCCTTAATAATAATAAGGTCTCGTCTTCAAAAACATTAATAAGCAAAAGTGAGTACAAAGGTACCTAGCAAGACATACATCAGAACTATCTACATATGCATCATTGTCAACAAAGTTGTTGTGGAGTTTAATTCCACCACGCCAGCTCTAACTCTTGGCTAACCTGTACTACAACCATGAACACTTTCTTTGAGGTGGGGTAGCACACACGAGTCCACATATTCACCAAATCAATACGGTACTATGGATACATTCCCGTCTCCCTACGAGAAGGCCATCTATAGCGCTCAGACTTATCTTGTGCATTTTAGAGTATCCAGTTCAAGTTGTCTATGTACCACATAATGTTTCCATGTAGTCCATATCCGAGGACGCGGCTATTCGAACAGATTCATAATCCTGCTGGGTGCACTTCTTCACACACGCTCTCACCACTTACCACCATGTGCACATCATGCATCCCTGCAACCTTCAAGCGGAAGCGCTCGCGTCGGCGTTGGCCACGACCGTTAACTACATAAGATCCTAGTCTAGTTTTATCACCTATTTGAGACTGAACCCGCAAGGAAGTCCGACGGAAGTTTCCTCGACGGCCTCAAACGATGTGCACAGGGTTCCACAAGCCCACCATTCGGGTGCCACTTGGTACACCGTGCCACAATGTATCTACCGCACCAAAGCCTGCCCCATCAGGAAGAGCTCAACACGGCCGCTAACACTTTTCCTACAAGGACAAGAAACTAGTTGCAACTCATGGACAGAGATCTAGGCAATTTATAAGCCAAGAGGGTCAATTAAGTATCCCAATGCATGGTAGTATCTTCTCTTGGATAACATACACATAAATCCGTTTTTAAGGATGGTCCCAATGAGACAAACCTCCATGTACTCGTACATGGCCTCTCATTGCTACATTTACCAAATCGTGTTCACACACTTAACTCTTACACAGTGGGACATGATCACAACCATTCTGATTCATCATCCAAATGGATCAGACCCGACACGACTCTAAGCATAGCAGGCACATTAAGCAAGCATGGATGAGTAAGAAAAACAAGGCTCAAGCAGTTTCTACTCATGCTAAGTGTTTTCAACTATTTACTGTGGCAAAAAAAGTCATGGAGAGGAATGGTTTCAACTACCTAAACATGTAGCAATTGAATCGTTGTTGTCCTAATGCAATAAAAGAGAGCAGGAGCGAGAGAGTGTGTTTATATCAGTATGCTCAAGGGGGGTTGCTTGCTTGACACTTCTGAAGATAACAATGAGTCTTTATTGGTGACATCGATCACAACATCATAACCATCTAACGAGGGAGAACAACCACCGGCAAAAAAGAGGGAGCAGCATTCAATTCATGGAGTGCACAAGCACATGGATGACATGTCATGTTAAAGCATTGCATTGAACTAATGCAATATATAGTCATATTAAGTTAAGTGGAATTCAAGTATATATTAAATTCCAACTCCAACATTATTTATCAAATTTTCCTAATCATCACTTTCCCTACTTGGTGATGTTAACTTGTTCAAACATGCATGCCATGGCATAAACAGGTTCCTTGCATATTTCTGATAGTTTTTCATATTTGATTTATTTTAATCCGAGTTATAATTTATTTTCTATGATTTTTAAAAGTTTTCAACATTATTTGAAATTTCCAGAATAATTTTAAAACCAAAAATTATTAACTACATCAGCATTGCGTCACCGTGATGTGAGCAGGTCAACTGACCCACGTCCAGGTCAAACCTGATGTTTGGGCTCCACATGTCAGTGGCACACACGCTAAGGCGATTTAAGTAGGACCTAAGTAAAGTTATTAATAGGCTAGGGCCCACTGTGAGTTGCACAGGGATTAAGTTAAGAGGTCATTAGACCTTAATCTAATTTCTGACTAACTAGACCCACATGTCATTCTTTGAGGGGCTGATTCAATAGGTCATTAGGGCCTATTCTAATGGTTGACACGTCGGCCACTGGTGTATAGCCTCCGGCGACCATGCACACTGGTGGCGCACATGTTGGGAATGGGCTATAAGCCACGGTTTTGGGTGTGGTTTGACTCTACGGGAAACATGCGCTCGCGCACATCCAATGCAGCAAGCGACATCAGCTCGGGTGCTCTGCAACGACAATGGCCATGGTGTTCGTGACGGCCGGAGCATGCGATCAACGGGGACAAGGCTGAGGTGCGCGGGGAGGCGATATAAGCGGCTCGACAGCATCGTGGGATCAACAAGAGGACACAGGGTGCGCAGGTCTGAGCCGAGGATCTCGGGAGCTTAGAGCTCGTCAACCATGGTGGGGGATGCATGGAAGTTCGGCGAGCCATGGCTACGGGAAGAAATCGAGCATGGGGAAAGAGGGAAGAAGGACCAGAGGCTCATGGCAGTTCTCGAGGAGGAAACCGCAAGGTCGGAGAAGCACTAAGCATCGTGAATCATCGAGGGGGGTCGCCGGCACCCGAGGTGGAAGACGAGGCCGCTGGCGGGGAGAGCGAGTGGGAGGGGAGGGAGAGGAAAGAAAGGGAGAGACTGATCCAGGCGTCTCCTCGGGTCTATTCAAATATCCAATTTGATGGGAGAGAAGCAAACAGTGGCAATGGAGCTCGGTGAGCTCGCCACGCATCTCCTGTGCCCACTAGCGCGAGGAGGAAGACGACAGGGGGAGCGGCATTGGTGGGCTGGACCACCACTTTTCCCAGGTAAGAGGCCGAGGTTCCCTATTTTTTCTAAAAAAATTCTAATTTCTTATTTCTGTTATTATATTTTTGGCAAAAATTCCTAAAGTCAATAAACCTGAAATAATTTCTAGGCTTATACATATTATTTCTAGGCCCCACAATAATTTTCAGAATTTCATAAATAAATAAAATATTTATAATATATTATTTCTCATTTCCAGCAACATGTTTGGTTTATTTAAAATGCCAAATAGTTTGATAAAAAGTGGATCACCCCACGTATGTTGTTGCCAACATTTATCATAGAGGGTGAACATTTTTAAGGCCATCTTGGGTTCATTGAAAAATCAAAATTATTTGAATTTGTTTATCATAAGAAGTAATAGGGTTTTTTAATCCCCATTAAATTTTAAGCAAACTTTAGACATGATGCAACACTCATGCTAGCACAAAGGAAAGAGGTAAACTAGGGATGTGATACAAATGGTACAAGACGCTCCAAGCAAAACTCATGATATATGACGAATACAAATATAGCTCCAAGTAAAATTACCAATGGTTTCTAGAAGAAAGAGGGGATGCCTTCTGGGGCATCCCCATGCTTAACTTCTTGGTACTCCTTAGATATTGCCTTGGGGTTCCATGGGCATCCCCAAGCTTAGGCTTTTATCACTCCTTATTCCATCATCCATCGTGATCTCACTCAAAACTTCAAAACTTCAATCACACAAAACTTAACAAAAATCCATGACATCCGCTAGTATAAGATAACCAAACTTTACTATAGGTACTGTTGACAACCCATTGCAATTTGGATTTTGCTTTGTGCCTACTTTATTCTAACTTTACCATGGCTTGTGCCATCCGATATAAACCATAGAATCATTAGAATATGCACATAACACAAAGAAAACAAAATCTAAGAAAAACAGAACAATTTGTAAAGATTCGAAATTTACTTACACTTGTGTAACTCCAATTTTTTCGAAACATTTCGACAACGTAGGTAATTTGTATATAAACCTTGCGTAAAAAATCAGACACTTTTAACGTTTGTGTGATTTTTAATATTTTCTACTAGAAGCAATTTTTTTTGTTTTACAACAGGATTAAAGCAAGTAATACCCCACATGATCCCAAAGGGTTTGCTCGGTACAAACACTAAATGAAACACAAAAACACAATTATAGTCGTAGCATAATTGTGCAAACACTAAAAAATAGAAAAAAATGAAAATAAATTTTATTCATTGGGATGCCTCCCCTAGCTAGGCATGTAAAATAAATTTAAGTGATGTCATCCTTAGCGATTGATCCATAGGTTGCCCTCATGACTGATTCATATGGTAATTTAATTTTGGTTCTAGGGAAGTGTTCCATGCCCTTTCTTAGTGGAAACTGAAATTTAATATTCCCTTCTTTTATATTAATCACTGCTCCTACAATATGCAAGAACGGTCTACCAAGAATTATTGGACAAGACGGATTGCACTCAATATCAATAACAATAAAATCTATGGGCACATAATTCCTATTTGCAAGAATAAGGACATCATTAATTCTTACCACGGGTTTTTAATAGTAGAATCCGCCAAGTCCAAATTGAGAGAGAACTCTTCAATATCAGTAAGACCAAGCACTTCACAAAGAGATTTCAGAATTGTGGAAACACTAGCACCAAAATCACAAAAAGCATATCACTCAAAATTCTTGATTTTGGTATAAATGGTGGGTTCCCATTCATCATGTAATTTTCTAGGAATAGAAATCTCTAGCTCTAACTTTTCTTCCAACATTTAAATCATCGCATCCGAAATATCTTTTGTAAAAGCTTTATTTTATTCATAGGCATTGGGTGAATTTATCATAGATTGCAATATAGAAATACACTCAATCAAGGAGAATCTATCAAAATTAAAGTTTTTGCAATCCGAAATAGTGGGTGCATCACTAGCTAAATATTTTACCTCTTCAATCCCACATTTATCAATTTTTTCAATAAGATTTTCACCCTCCAAATCATGGGAAAGCACTCTAGCTAAAGTTGACACTTCTTCAGTTCCCACATCATTAATTTTAAAATCATCAATCTTATCCTCTAAAGATTTGGGCTTAGCTGCCATTTGATTCATCAACGTAGCTTGCACATCATATATCTTTCCTAGTATATTTTTGGTAACTGCATACTGAGATTCGAGATTGGCAACTTCTTTACTAACATGATCTAGGTGTTCTGTTACACAATCTAACAAAATAGAATGTTCCTTAAGTTCTTCAGTAAACAAATTATTTTGCTCAAAGTGCATAGTCATGTATTCCTTGGTACTTTTCTTAATCTCTAACAAACTATTTGGGTACGGAACATCACAATACCTCCTTTGATACATCATGCCTACGCAAGCATGAGGCAAGGGAAATATGGCAATTAAAAAGGCAAAATGTTGTGAAGTGGGGGAGAGGAAAACGAGAGGCAAATGGCAAATAGTGTAATTGCAAGGAGATGACTTAAATGGCAAATGGAAAATAATGTAATTACAAAGGCAAAATCTTGACTTGATGTTCCCTGGCAACGGTGCCAATACATGTATGCCATGTCTCTTTCTATCACTGGGTTGAGCACTGCAAGATCGAACCCATCACAAAGCACCTCTTCCCATTGCAAGATAAAATATCAAGTTGGCTAATCAAGCATGAATATGTTTTCGTAGATCTGATCATAAACTCATAATTCATGGAATCCCAACAAACACACCGCAAAAGGAAGAATTACATCATATGGATCTCCAAGACACCATTGTATTGAGAAACAAAATGAGAGAGAAATCCATCTAGCTATTGCCTACGGACCCGTAGGTCTTATATGAACTACTCACACATGATCGGAGGAGCACTAATGAGGATGGTGAACCCCTCCATGATCGTGCTCCTCTCCGGAACGGGCACTAGATTGGTTTTCATGGCTCTGGACTTGCGGAGCCTAAAACTATTTTTCGCTGACTCCCCTAGGGTTTCTGTTATGGTGGAGGTATTTATAGAGCTTAAAGGTAGTGCAAAAGATTCTAGAGGTCCCCACTAGACACGAGGCCGCACCAGGGGCCTCTCGCGTGCGGTGGTGTCTAGTGGCCCCCTGTCAGGACCCGTATCCAAATAAAATAAATTATTGGAAATCAGCCATGAATTTCACGAGTGTAGAAAAATATTTCCCACTGATAGACTCATCTTGATACAGAAAACCAGTGGTAATTAATATTAAAAAGAGTAGAGCGGAGGTCGCTCTAAAAATTATTACAACATGCCTATGTCTCACACGGATGGATATGTTAAAGTGGTCATGGGATAATCCTACTGCTCGTAATAAAGAGGGCACGTCACATCAGAGTAATGTGACATGACAATTACTACTACGCGCCAAGCGTTAGAGTGAGGCTTGACGATTTATTCGTGGTGGCAGGAGCGGTGAACTCCAAGATCGTAAGACTGACTAGGACTCCCCTAGACGTCGTACTTGCTATCGAACTCTTCATCCATGAGGTCACCTTCATCCATATTTGGCCACATCAACAAGCCAGTGAGTACTTTGAAAAGTACTCGCAAATAGTTTGCACAAAAGATGAGATGCATGCAACAAATTTCAATATGCAGGGTTCAGGTCATAATTTATCATAATAGAAATGCTAATAGCAGTTAAGTTAGTAGAAAAGCCGGGCAGTAATCCTCCTGAAATTTCCGAACAGGAAATAACATGCACCGATCGGGTGTCTCGAGCAACGCCTCGAAAGGTTAACACGTAAATAAGTAAATCACCACCGTCGGGCGTCTAAGCGACACCTCATATATGGCATCAAATAAATAATAAGCCACAGTCGTGCGTCTTAGCGACACTGCTGAAAGGGCATAAATTAAAGAACAAGCCGTAGTCAAGCGTCTTAGCGACACCACAGAGAGGGCATAAAATAAATAACAAGCCACAGTTCGGCGTCTTAGCGACACCACAGAAAGGGCATAACATAAATAACAAGCCACAGTTGGGTGTCTTAGCGACAACGCGGAAAGGGCATAACATAAATAACAAGCCGCAGTCGGGCGTCTTAGCGACGCCGCAGAAAGGTCATAACATAAATAATAAGCCGTAGTCGGGCGTCTTCGCGACACTACAGAGAGGGAATACAGCAAATAAAGGATTATCCAAGTGGTACAACAAACCTTGAGGATAATCTCAGAACCAGGATATTAATAGTAAGTTTTTCCACAACACCGTTAGATGTCCATAACCATTATCATTTAACCACACTTATGATCAAGAGACCGACTCTAAGACCTACACTTGACCTGTCGAACAACTGTCCTTGACCATGGACACGGCTACTTGAATAGTTTAGACTCTGCAGAGGGTGTACTCTTTACTCATAGATCACGGGTACTGATAGTCAATATGACTAATCTCGCGTACGGTATTTTAGAAGCAGACGCTCATAATCAGTACACACTCATTTTTACTCGGCAAAGACAGGCTTCACCCAGACTACGGTGCTAGGGAAAAACCATAAGGCGGGGAGGATCCGACCTCGACTAGCATGAGTGCCCTCCCTCTCGACCCCAGATCGGAAACACCCATGCCCCCTAAACGGATGACTGGATTTAGTCCAGGGCCATGGATACCTTCATGCTGGCCCATCTACTTGGTGTGTAACTGATAACAGGCCTACGACCGACTATACGAATCCTCTTTCAGGAAACTGTGGTAGCACGATAATAAAGGTAAGACACTGACAAGACGTGATCTAGGCCGATACTGGAGTTATCACTTTCTTTCCATCACTACCATGCACTAGTCATGACCAAGACCGAACCTATCATGTTCTGCGCGACTAGGCTATCCACGGTCTCTCACAACCATAACTTGCCATAGTCATATGTTAACTTTGTTAATGAAAGATGCAATATGCTTGATTAATGCAATGGATGAATATTAAATTTGTTAGTGAGGAAACACCATATCAAAATTTCAAACATGCTTGCCTGGTTCCACGTAGTCGAAATCGAGCACGGTGAAGTTAACGTCGGCATTTCTTTCATCGGAATCTATGCCATACAACATATACCATCGTAAGAGCTAAGTCCTAGCTACTGTCTCCAAGCAATTTGTAAATAAACCCAAAAATAAACTAGACCCTCAAAGAAATATTTTGCAAAAATAATCAGTTAAAAGTTGTTACAGATTAAAAGTTATAAGCAAAACAAAATCAAGGACCATTTTGTCATGAAACAGAATCTAGCCAGGGGCTAGCCTGAGAAAACTCAAAACATCGGATGGGAAAGGCGCCAACCCGCAGCGAAGACGGCTTCGGGAGAAAGCGCCTTTAAGAGAAAGCTTTAGAAAAGAAAAGAACTATGACGAGGGGGTCCCACCTTGTCAGGTTCAAATCTCACCGGCGCCAGAGGCGTGCGGTGATCGCCGACATTGATAAACGAAGGGAGAGAGCAAACCGAGGGCATCTGCGCACTCACCGAGTTCCTCCGCGTCGATGGGAGGTGGATTGGGTCGAAGGTGAGGCATTACGTCGACGACGGCCTTGCTCCGGCAGACGACGACATCGGGCACCACCAAATCTCATCGAAGAGCTGGCCTACGACCAAATTGGAGAGTGGCTTAAGAGGAGGAGCTCACTAGGAAGCTACTAAGAGGCTCTGGGGCTCACGTGCCCGCTTACTTTGCTGAAATGCCGTTGGGACCATGGGCGGATCGAAGGGGTGCTGTAGAGCTTAACTCCAGTGATCAATTCCAGTGATCCTGGGGCTGAATTAGAAGGTTAGGTGGTCAAGTCGGTACCTACTCATCACAGGGGTTCCATTTTCGGTCAAAGATCGATCAACCGTCGGTGCAAGACGCGGCTAAATGGTACGGTCCTCCCTGTGCACGGCGGTAGCACGGGTCGTGCTCCGTGCTTCCCGGGATGTGGCGACGGAAAATGCGGTGTGCACTAGAGACCAGGGACACACGGAGCTCACAAGAGCAATGGGCGGTGTCGAAATGACGAGGGGCTCTAGCACGGGCCTCTAGTGGTCGAAGCAGCCACTGCTGGTGCTACTGCCGGAGATGGTTGGCTCAGGCCAGCTCACCACCGACGCGAACATGCGTACAAGGGACCGTGCAGCGGGTGGGTAGGCTCAGGGCAGAGTGGCAAGTTGCCCCCATCGATACTGCTGAGATCGACGTTGCGACACGGAGTGAATCAGCGAAGCAGTGCAAGTCTGAACTCTTGACCGAAACAGTTTCACACACATAAGGTACAGTGCACACCACGTGCTTGATCAAAAGAAGGTGGCACGTGGAAAAGGTTTTTCGAGCTGAAAATTTATGAGATGGCCTCTCATTGAGTGCAGAGATTGTCTTCCAATTTTCAAAAAAACTGAAAATGCATAAGCATGTTTTTTAATAAAAACATAATATTTTGATCAAACTTGAGTAAAATATAATTTAAATTTTAAAACTAGTGAACCCAAGGTTTTTGGTAAAATGGGCTGAAGATACTAAGGCCTTCCAAGTATAGGAGTTTGGGTCTCAAATACCAAAAGAATCGATGAGTTCCTTTGAAAATTTGCTGGGGTCAAAACTAATTACACAAAATACTTTTAACTTAAATGAAATATGAAAGGTTGTTAAACTCTTCTAAAACTTTGAGAAATCAATAAAAATGGAAACCTATATGTTAGAGAAGTGCCATAGGTTAGAAATCAGAGAGGATGGAGGGAGAAAAAATATAGAAGAAGGTCGACAAGGGAACTTATGGAAATTTATTCCAAGGGTTTTTTTAAGAATAAATATAGTTTCAAACCAAATTATTTTGGGAAAAGGCAAACAAAATCCTTTTCAAACAAGACATGTTGGAAATCAAAGCTCAAAAGATTTTCTTAAAAAGGTTTAGAACAAACTTCAAGGGTTTTTATCAAATCTATTTTTTTAATCCATTTTCAAACAACTCAAAAGTCAAAGAAATCCAATTTAAAAATTGTGGGTGTTACAACACCTACCCCCTTAAGAAAAATCTCGCCCCTAAGATTTCAGCCAGTCCTCAAGATGTTGTGATTATTCTTTCAACAGAAAATCTTCTCTTTCCCAAGTGGCCTCATCCTCTAAATGGTTTCTCTAGTGTACAGTGAACAGTCTCGTGGCTTTCTGGCATGTCCTCCTTTCTACTTCCTCTAATATTCTTACCGGGTGTTCCTGGTAAGATAGGTCTGGTTGCACTTCTATACTATCATAGGGTACCTGTTGATCTGGGTTCCTCACACACTTCCTTAGTTGAGAAATATGGAACACGTTGTGCACATATGACAGTTCCGTATATAGGTTGAGCTCATAGGAAACATCGCCCCTTCGACCAATTATCCGAAATGGTACGATGAAGTGAGGTGCAAGCTTGCCCTTAACCTTGAACTTTTGTAATCCTCTCATTCGTGATACCTTGACATACACATAATCATTTGGATCGAAGCCGACGTCAAGGTGCTTTTGGTCATAATAGCTCTTCTGGCGGCTTTGGGTTGTCTTGATTCTATATCATATGAGTTTTACCTTGTCCTCGGCCCCTTGAAGCATTTGCGGGCCAAAGATACGGCTATCTCCTGTCTCTAACAAATTTAGAGGTGTACGAGACCTTCTCCCATATAAGGCTACAAAAGGTGACATTTGCAGACTTGCCTGATAGCTGTTGTTGTATGTGAATTCGGCGTAAGGCAAACTGTCCTCCCAACTATTCCCATATGTGAGCACACAAGCCCCGAGCATGTCTTTGAGAATTTGATACACACATTCGGTTTGTCCTCCAGCTTGGGGGTGATAAGCTGTACTGAACACTAACTAGGTTCCCAATGCTTGTTGTAAATAAGCCAAAAACCTTGATGTAAATTGAGTGCCTCTATCGGATACAATGGTTTTAGGTATCCCATGTAAGCAGACGAGTGGAGTAAGTGGTCTTTACGGGAATGAACTGAGCTACCTTGGCGAGTCGATCTGTGATAACCCATATAGCATCGTGTCCTTGTCGAGATCGGGGTAGTCCGACGATGAAGTCCATGCCTACCTCATCCCACTTCCACTCGGGTACCTTCATAGGCTGTAACAGTCCCGCTGGCTTCTGGTGTTCTGCCTTGATTCTTTGGCATGAATCACAACGAACAATGAAAGAAGAAATATCCCTTTTCATCCCGTGCCACTAGTATTTTACATGTAGATCCTTGAACATTTTTGTACCTCCAGGATGGATTGAGTATGGCAGAATTGTGAGCTTCTTCCAAAATTTGAACTTTGAGGTCCTCTTGGTCTGGTACGCATAGTCGATCTCTGTACCATAATATTACATGTTCATCAATATTAAATTCTGGGGCCTTTCCAAAGTCCACCTTTCTCTTTATGCCTTCAATGCTAGGGTGATCCTTCTTGATATTCTCATACAGAGTGGGTTGTACTTCTAGTGGTCCCATAGTGCCTTCCGGAATGAGAAGGAGGTTTAGCAGAGTGAACTCTCTCGCAATTTCGGGCCTTAGCTTTGCTACATGTTCTTTATTTGTGGTGGGGTTCCTACCGAGAGCATCGGCTGCTATGCTAGCCTTACCAGGATGGTAATGAATACCCACGTCATAATCTTGAATTAATTCCAGCCAACGACATTGTCGTAGGTTGACATATGACTGAGTGAAGATATACTTGAGACTCTTATGATATGTGTATATCTCACAACAATTTCCAAGTAGGAACTATCTCCAGTCCTTGAGAGCGTTTATCACGGTGGCCAATTCCAAATCATGAGTGGGGTAATTTTCTTCGTGTCACCATAATTGTCTTGAGGCGTAAGCCACGACTTTCCCTTCCTGCATAAGTACGCATCCGAGGCCTTTCCTTGAGGCATCACAATATACCTCAAAATCTTTATTTAAGTCTGGGGCAATTAACATTGGTGCCATGGTCAGTCTCTTCAGCTCTTGGAAGCTATTCTCACAGGCTTCAGTCCGTTCAAACTTCTTGTCCTTTTTGAGTAGCCGGGTCATGGGTTTGGCGATAGTGAAAAAAATTCAATGAATCTTCCGCCATATCCCGCCATTCCAAGGAAACTTCTCACATTTGTCATGTTAGCTGGTTGCGGCATTCACTTACGGCCTTGACTTTTCAGGATCCACGACTATACCTTCTTGGGTCATTACGTGGCCCAAAAATCTGACTTGCTTTAGCCAAAACTAACATTTGCTGAATTTGGCATACAACTGATGCTTATGCAGTTCCCCTAACACAATCCTTAGGTGTTCTGCATGTTCTTCGGGGTTCTTGGAGTAGACAAGTATGTCGTCGATGAAGACTACGACAAACTTATCCATGTACTTCATGAATACCTTATTCATTAAATGTACGAAATAAGCCGGGGCATTTGTTAGTCCAAAAGGCATCACAGTAAACTCATACAATCCATATCATGACGTAAATGTTGTCTTGGGGATGTATTTTGAACGTATCTTAAGCTGGTGATATCCTGACAGCAAATCAGTTTTGAGAATACTTTTGCTTGTGCTAACTTGTCAAATAGATCATTTATGTTGGGCAGTGGATACTTGTTCTAGATGGTGGCCAGGTTGAGGGCTCAATAATTGACATAGAGCCTTAGTGTCCCATCTCTATTTTTGGCAAATAATACTGGCGATCCCCATGGCAAAGAGCTGGGTATGATGTATCCTTTTTCCAACAGTTCCTTTATTTGCTTCTTTAGTTCGACCAATTCTGTATGTGCCATGCAGTATGGTTTCTTGTATATTGGGGTTGTACAAGGTGCGAGCTCAATAACGAATTCTATTTCTTGGTCTAGTGGCATACCTAGTAGTTCGTCTGGAAATACATCCAGAAATTCACAGACCCACGAAAGCTATTTGGAATGTGCGCCCCACGAAAGCTTTCCTTAAATTCAGCCCACGTGATGTTGTTCTCGTCAGGATGTACGCGGAGGATATTTTCCCACCACAAGGCTGCGGCTCCAGTCAGATTGTGAGCTGCGTAGAGTACCTTCTCATGGTCGGAACATTGTGCAATAATAAGTTTTCTCTTAATATCACGTAGCCAATCATCGGCTTCCATAGGTTTATGAGTGTGCGAGAAAGTTTGCGGACGGTTCTTCTGTAATTCAGCCAACCTGGAGTGTTGTGGGTGTGTCCCACACTGATTTCCCATATTCATTAGCTGGTTCATCATCTCGTGATGATGTTGCTAGCTTTGCTCATAAAGGCGACAAACTTCAGAGAATGTTGGGTTGCTCTCGCGCTGGCTTGACTGTCCTAGAGTGAAATCATTTCGTGTCTTAATAGACTGATTTTCTCCCTGCATTCTTGGCATTGAGCGTTGATGACTAGGTGATGTATATGCTTCTCGCACATCGTTGGACCCC
This sequence comes from Hordeum vulgare subsp. vulgare, assembly GCF_904849725.1. Lineage (NCBI taxonomy): Eukaryota > Viridiplantae > Streptophyta > Magnoliopsida > Poales > Poaceae > Hordeum > Hordeum vulgare. The sequence goes on from NC_058518.1 coordinate 219,663,860, forward strand.
AAGTGGAAGGTGGAGATGTAGTTCGCAGCAAATTTCCCTTACACGAAGACTGTAAGGTTTATCGAACCAGGAGGACTCCTAGGCTCAACAAGTACGTGTCTTCCACCCTGGCACAAGAAGAAGACGTGGACCTGCACACACAACAAATAACTTTGCTCCCAACGAGTATAGAGAGGTTGTCAATCTTTCCGGCCTTGTATTTTTCAAAGGATCAAAACACAAGCGGGAAGGTAATAGTGATTGCAACGGAAAAGTAAAGAAAGCGGTAAATGAAGGAGGTGTAAGCAATGATGGTGGTATGGATCGGAGTCACATGATGTTCACTAGTGATGTCTCTCTCCAAAAAGACGATAAACAACTATGCTAGGGTAAACAAATCAAAGTTGGGTAATTGACAAAATTATGATCGCACTTCAATGCTAATTATGCTCCTTGATAGTTAGAGGTTCAATAGTAATGGGCAATACGACGAGACAAGTAGATCATTTATTCATCAGCATCTACTTACTAATCATCCACCTTGAGATATCTCTCTAGAACATCTCTCCGGTATGAAGTTGCGAGCCCCACCCAAATTGTAAACTCAAAACAACGGACAACTGCATTAACGAACTATGCGTAAGGTTAACAATCCTTGCAACTTTGGTCACAAGCACCGTTGTTTTCTCCCTGGTGGCAACAAGCACATCCCCTAGTCTCATGTTTCTGTCACTCAAGCTAGACATCGGGGGGCCCGAACCCACAATCATGCATAACGCTCCCTCTTGGAGTTACGATCTACTACTTGGCCAAAGCAATAAAAAGCAACGGAGAACATGCAAGATTCACTGAGGAACATAATATAAAAGTATAATCAAATATATAACTCGTAACAATCTGAACATAATCTCATAATCCATCGGATCCCAACAAACTGAGCATAGCAATAGCAAGAGAATTACATAGATGCCTTGATCATGTAGGGCAGCTCACAAGGACTAACCATTGAAGCACAAGATTGGTGAGAGGGCATCACATAGCTACTGGTCATGGACTCATGGTCCAAGGGAAACTACTCACGACACATCCGGGAGGCGTCCATGGTGGTGGAGAAGCTCCCGGAGGTCAATCCTCCTTCCGACAGGGTGCCGGGAAGAGGTCTCCTAACGCTCCCGATCTCGGAAGTGCTGCGGCGGCGGAACGATGGAGATATGCGCTATTCCAGAAAGTCTGCGAGGGTTTCCTCACGGAACACTAAATATAGGCCAAAGGAGGGCACCAGAGGAGGTGGGGTCCACCCAGGCAACCTCCTAGCGTGGTTTGCGGCGTGGCCGGGCCAGTAGGCCGCCTAGGAGGCCCCTGGCCCCCCTCAAGCCCCCTTCAGTGATCCTGAAGCTTCTGTTTCGCTTCGGATTTTTCTGGATTTTTTAGGGCTTCGGAAAATTGGGTAAAAGACCCTGCAAAAAAGACACCAGCAGACAGAAACTGGCACTAGGTGCCCTCATTTAGTAGATTAGTCCAAATATGTGTAAAATGATATAAAAGTCTAGCAAAACATATAACAATGTCACCCAAAAGATCATGGAACAAGGATAAATTATAGATACGTTTGGGACGTATCAACATCCCCAAGCTTAATTTCTGCTCGTCCTCGAGTAGATAAATGATAACACAATAATTTATGTGGTGACATGCTAAAACACATATAAGAACTTCAAATTAAAGCAAGTGAGATATGCAATTCAAGTCAGGACAATAACAAGCAAGAGTCTATATCTAGTATTTAGTTTAGCAAAGTAAGAACATAAAGGTGCAAGAGCTCTCGATGTCCGTGACTCGAATGTCTCCAAATGTTGTTTGCATGCAAGAAGTGGGAGATGGGTTTAGAGATAAAATATATTTTTTTAATCGAGAACTCAATCTACTAAACCTCTCACTTAGTCTCCTTCGAAATCTTATTTTGGCTCATCCCCAGACCACTTGCCACGCACAAGTCAAAATGATCCTCCCCCTTTCGATTTTGAGCACTCATGCAATGGATGAGAGTAAGCAAGATATGTTGACACTTAGGATGGAAAATAGAATAATGATGGGGAAGGAAGACAAAAAGGTGTGAAAGGCTCACATAAATGAGGACAACCATAGGCGAGAGAAAGCCAAATGATAGATATTATGTGAGGAGTAGGGATTGCCATGTAATGGATGAACATATGAGCTAAGGTAAGCTCTCCAATGGAGCTAGTGGGGGTGCATCCAACTTGTTTGCTCATGAAGAGCTGGAGCTCATTTGAGGAGGCCCATCATTGGAATATGCAAACCAAGTTCTATAGTGTAAGGGTCCCCACATAGTTATGCATGAATGATAATCTCTATGTAGTACCAATATAGCAATGGAGTACGAGTCTGGATCTTTCAAAAGGAATAGTAGTGTTTCCCCCTTCTCTCTTTTTTTCTTTGTTTTTTTCTTTTTCTCTTTTTATTTTTATTTTTTTGTGGCCTCTTTGGCTCTTTCTTTTTATCTCTCATTTGTCCTCTTTGGAATCTTTTGTTTGTCCTCTTTGGGATCTTTTCCTCACTTAAGGGCAACACTCTATATTTTACATGAATAGAAAGAAAAATGATCACACTTTATAAGAAGTACTCAACATAAAGACAAGTGAAAACTATTATGATGTACGCAAATGTATGTCTCTGCCAGTGTAGCAGGATATGCAATGATACTAGCGCGTCATGTAGCTGTAATGAGGGCAAGGCCCAACTATCATGCGGCTCTATGATCAAGCAAAAGCATGTATGCCATGAAGATAAAGTCATGAGATAATGGATGTTACATGGCAATGTATCTCAGAAAGGCTATGGAAATGCCTTAGTAGGTAGGTATGGTGGCTATTTTGAGGAAAGATATAATGAGGCTTATGTATGACAGAGCGTATCATGTCATGGGTTTGGATGCACCGGCGGAGTTTGCACTAACTCTCAACGTGAGAAAGGGCAATGCACGGTACCGAAGATGCTAGCAAAATATGGATGGTGGAAGTGCCAACAATCTAATACTCACATTAGTCCGAAGAACTCATACACTTATTATCTGTAACTCTCTATCTAGTTAGGAAATTCACAAAAAGACAAGTACCCCGAGGAGGAATGTTTGGTGGTTTGGTTATCCTTGCGCATCCTCGACTCATGGTAACGTGATGGTACTCTATATATTCCAGCCCCTCCAGAGGTTAGCGATCAATTTAGTACCTAGAGTTCTCAACTAATTTTTAGTTTTTGAAAAACACACGGATTTCCCAAAATACGACACCTATCACTAATAGGCTCAAGCTCTTGGCACCAATAGCACAAACATTACTCAAATCAATACCTCAAAACTATTGCAAGTTACTACTATACTTAAATAGCAACCTCAGTTACCTATTTATGCAAGACACACAACTCGGTGCAACCAGCCAACTCTCCAAACAAGATAAGCATGATAACTCAAGAGAGTTCCAAAATCAACCTAAGTAAAAGCTCTTAAGGAGATAAGCATGAAAGCTAAGAGCTAAGCACGACAGTAGCTACGAAAAGATGAACACACAAAAAGAATAAGCATGAAAAGCTATGGTGTGTTCTATAGTGGAATGGAGCGTGTGTCTCTCCCAAACAAGGTAGGCTAGGTTCCGACTTGTTATGAACAGCAAGCAAAACTAAAACAAACTAAAAATCAAATAGAGGGATGCTCCAAGCATATCACATATCATATGAAGTGATGAAAATATACTATGCGGATGGATGACCTGATGATTGTCTATAGAGAAGGGGATGCATGGGGGCATCCCCAAGCTTAGACGCTTGAGTCTCCTTTTAATATTTCTTGGGATCCATGGGGTAATCCCCAAACTTGAGCGTTTGACACTCCTTTATCGTCTTTCACCATCTCTCCCATCGCAATACTTGAAAACTCCCTTCATACAAAACTCATCATAAGCTGATCAAAGTAGTTAGTTCCCTTAATATAATAATTCAATACTTGCTGGAAATAAAGATTCTCATGAAAATCTAATGCTTCTCATGAATGCCAAAATATTTTTGCAAATAAAAAGCAATCTTATGATTCACAAAACAATGAAAACACAAAACATGACAGAATTTGTGAAAAAGAGAACAACAGGTTGTAAATAATTTATTCAGGGCACTTCTGCAACTCAAATAGAAAACTCAGAACAGATGCCAGAAAGACAATTATGTAGAGCATGCTGTCAAAAAATTCGAATCAAAAAGATGATCTCGTGATTTTTTGTGATTTTTTCCGTCAAGCAGACATAATCTGTTTCTGGACAGCATGTCACAATTTTTGAACTTTCTTGCAATCGGAGGCTATAACTTGGCACAAAGCTTTAAAATAAAGATACAATGATGTTGCTACAGTAGTAACACACATCAAGACTACTAAAACAGAAAGTAAAAACATATTGGGTTGCCTCCCAACAAGCGCTTTCTTTTATGCCTTTGAGCTAGGCATAATCCAAGAAGATCAAGTGTTATAAACTCCAAAATAATAGCTTCCCGTGTAACGGACTCATAAGGTAACTTAATCTTCTTTCTAGGTAAGTGTTCCATTCCCTTTTTAAGAGGAATTTGGAATTTAATAATTCTCTCTTTCATGTCAATGATAGCACCAATGGTGCGGAGAAAAGAACGTCCCAAAATAATTGGACATGAAGCATCACATTCAATGTCCATAATAAGAAAATCAACGGGCACATAATTATCATTGACAATAATAAGCACGTCATCAATTCTCCCTAAAGGTTTCTTTATGTAAGAATCAACAATATGAACACCAAAAGAACATGGATCATAAGGTTTCCAATCAAGCATATCATACATTCTTTTGGGCATAACGGAGGCACTAGCTCCAACATCACACAAAGCAAAGCAAGAGATATTATACAATTTAATTTTGACCATAGGATCTCAACCATCTTCTAGCTTCCTAGGAATAGAAGTCTCTATCTTGAGCTTCTCCTCCCTAGCTTTGATAAGAGCATTGGTAATATGCTCGGTGAAGGCAATATTATGTGTACTAGTGTCGGGGTCTTTAGCCATTCTTTGCAAAAAGGTGATGACTTCGGAGAGACTACAATTGTCAAAATCAAGGTTACGACTATTAATTAAAGTGGTAGTACTGTCATCTAGGCTCATTCTTTTGGTAGTCCCTAAACTTATAGGACCTTCTTGTCCTATTGTTGAGGTATTAGCATCACCATTAATAGGAACACTTGGACTAGGAGTGCGATGGGTGCTAAATGTTTTTAGATCCTCAACAACTTGTATAGTAGCAATGGTAGTGTGTGTAGGAAGGCTCTTAATTCTCTCTTGCTCTTCCTTTTCTCTAGCCCATCTCTCTTTAAGTTTGGCTAGCATTCTTATGTTCTCATCAATTTGGACTTGGATAGCATTCATGGGTGTGGTGTTCCTTTCCTCAAGTGGGGAAGTTCTAATTTTAAGCATCTCTACATCATGAGCTATGTTTTCCACCTTCAAAGAGAGACTATCTAATTTTTCTAGTTTCTCTTCTACACTCTTGTTGAAGGCTTTTTGCGAGGTGAGAAATCTTTAAGCATGCTCTCTAATTTAGAAGTGGAGATTTTGGTGCTAGGATAATTGTTGTTGTTCCCATAGTTGTTGGATGGGAACGGTCTAGGATTGCTACCAAAATTACTCTTATAGGCATTGTTATTGAAGTTGTTCCTAGAAATATAATTAACATCCGCTTGCTCTCTTTCTTGGGCAACTAAAGAATTTAAAGAAACAACATGAGGATTGATGCCAACTGTTCTTCCCCTTTGCAACGGCACCAGAAGAATGCTGCTAGCACTCTCCGGCAATCGAAACTTGAAGAATGTTGTTGATGGCCCACAAGCGCATCGGATCGCAGCAGTTTTCGAGGGTAGAGTATTCGTCCCAAATTTATTGATTCGCACGACGGGAGGTGAGAGAATACTCTCAATTATTAGCAGTTGAATTGTCAGATTCAACCACACCTGAAAGATTAGTATCTGCAAGCAAAGTAGTAACAGCAAAGTAGCGAGCAACGGTGGTGTAACGAGCAATAGCAGCGGCAAGGAAAAGGAGTAGTGACAGCAGTAGCAAGTAGCAATAGTAGTAGTAGCAGCAGAGAAAGACAAGTAACAGCAGTTGTAGGACAAACTCGTAGGCAATGGGTCGGTGATTTGTTAGGATGATATTCATCATGCAACAGCTATAACACAGAGAGATATGTGGCTAGCTCCCGTTCGTCAATGTGATGTAGGCATGCATTCCGTATGTCGTCATACGTGCTTAGGGAAAATAACTTGCATGACATCTATTGTCCATCCCTCCCGTGGCTGCGGGGTCCAAAAGGAAACTACGGGATATTAAGGTTCTCCTTTTAATAAAGAATCGGACCAACACATTAGCACTTGGTGAACACATGAACTCCTCAAACTATGGTCATCACCGGGAGTGGTTCCGGTTATTGTCACACCAGGGTTGCCGAATCATAACACATAGTAGGTAACCACAACTTGCAAGATCGGATCTAAAACACACATATATTAGTGACAACATAATAATTTCAGATCTGAAATCATGGCACTCGGGCCCTAGTGACAAGCATTAAGCATGGCAAAGTAGTAGCAATATCAATCTCAGAACATAGTGGATACTAGGGATCAATCCCCATCAAAACTAACTCGATTACATGATAGATCTCATCCTACTCATCACCGCCCAGCGAGCCTACGAATAGATTACTCACGAACGACGAAGAGCTTCATGGAGTTGGAGAGGGAAGAATGTTGATGATGACGATGACGATGATTTCCCCTCTCCAAAGCCAAAGACGGACTCCAGATCTGCCCTCCAGATGAAGAACAGGTGGTGGCGGCACCTACGTATCGTAAACGCGGTGAAAACTTCTCTTTTTTTCTGGGACGAAAGGGGACTTACAGACCTGAGGTTGGGGTGGGAGAGCCGTGTGGGTCCCACAAGCCTGCCCACCGCCACTAGGGGGGTGGTGGCGGAGCCAGGGCTTGTGGCCCACTGGCCCACCCCCTCAGGTGGAACTTGGCGCAGATATTTTTTATATTTTCCAAAACTGCTCCCCGTAAATTTTCAGGACGTTTGGAGAACTTTGATTTCTGCACAAAAATAACACCAAGGTAATTCTGCTGAAAACAGCGTCAGTCCAGGTTAGTTCCATTCAAATCATGCAAATTAGAGTCCAAAACAAGGGCAAAAGAGTTTGGAAAAGTAGATACGATGGAGACGTATTAACTCCCCCAAGCTTAAAACCTTGCTTGTCCTCAAGCAACTCAGTTGACAAACTTAGAGAGAAAGAAAAACTTTGACAAACTCTATTTGATCTTGTTGTTGCAACTATGTCTAACTCAGAACAAGAATTTCAGCAAGATCACAAGTTAACCACATAAGCAAATGACACAAAGGTCTCACGGTAAACTAATATCAATGGCATAATCAGCTAACGAGCAAATAATAATGAGTTTCAAATACCAACACTTCAATCAAAACAAGCATGATGCAATATGAATAAGAGGTATCTCGCTAGCTCTTTCTGAGACCGCAAAACATAAATGCAGAGCACTTTCAAAGATCAAGGGATGACTAAACATTGTAATTCATAGCAACGAAGATCCAGTCATAGTCATACTCAATATCAATCAAAAGCAAAGCATAAAAATGATAGAGGTGCTGTCTAATTGGTGCTTATATAAGAGGAGGATGACTCAACAGGAAAATAAACAGACATGCCCTTCGCAGAGGGAAGCATTGATTTGCACAGGTGCCAGAGCTCAAGCTTTGAAAACAGAGATAATAATTTTGGGTGGCATGCTTTCATTGTCAACACAATGACCAAGAGTTCTCAATATCTTCCATGCTTCTCATGCTATAGGCAGTTCCCAAACATAAAAGTAAAGTTTTAACTCACCCACCACCAATCAATCACACTCCACGGCTAGCCGAATCCTCGGGTACCGTCCATACTAACATCAATCCGGCGGGATTCTTGTTTTTACAGTTATGTTTTCGATTTAAGCGTGGAACTGGGCATTCCAATTATCGACCCCTTTCTCGTGAATGACTGTGAATAAACACATGTCGAGGATAACACTCCTAGCATGGAAGATATCAATATCCCCCTGTCACCACATGAGCGGTTCGGGCATGCAAAACAGATTATTTCTTGAAGGTTTAGAGAATGGCACATGCAAATTTTCTTGGAACGGCAGGTAGATACCACAAATAGGTAGGTATGGTGGACTCTCATGGAAAAACTTTTGGGTTTATGGAAGTGGATGCACAAGCAGTATTCCGCTTAGTACAAGTGAAGGCTAGCAAAAGACTGGGAAGCGACCAACTAGAGAACGACAACACTCATCAAGATGCAATGAGTTTGACTAACATTAAATGCAAGCATGAACAAGATATAAATCATCATGAACACGAACATCATAGATGCTATGTTGATTTTTTTCAACTACATGCATGAACATGCGCCAAGTCAAGCCACTTGAAACATTCAAAGGAGAATACCATCCTATCATACTACATCATAGTCATTTCAAAATCTATGTTGGCATTCAAGACAAACCATTATAAGCTCTCAGCTAAATAAGCATGGCATCGGAAACTATGATCTCTAAGTTGTCATTGCAAACATGGTTCTCTCACAACAAAGCTAAAGCTGTGTCGACAAGCTAGTCATATTTACAAAAACAAAATAGGTAGAGTTCATACCAGCTTTTCAGTCTCAGTCACTTCATCATATATCATCATTGTTGCCTTTCATTTGCACGATCGAACGATGTGAACAATAATAAGCGCATTGGACTAAGCTGAATCTGCAGGCAAACACAAAGGAGAAGACAAAGTAATATGGCTCTTTGAAAGCTAAATAGGTAAGCATGCAAGAACCACTAAGCATTGTAACCAATATCTTCTACCTTCACACAAAGAAAAAGAAAACTATTTACACGGGAAAGCTCCCAATAAGCAAAAGAAGAAAGAAAAATATTTTTGGGTTTTCTCAAAAGGACACAAAACAAGAAAACTAGAAAACGAAAATAAACTAGCATGGATAATACAGTGGCAAAGTGTAAACACCGGCTAACAGAGTGAAAGCATAAACATGAATGTAAAGTCGGTGAGAACACGTACTCCCCCAAGCTTACGCTTTTGGCCTAGCTTGGTCTACTCCCAAGGATGGTCCTGGCGAAACCCAAAATCATAATGGGTGTTATACGGGATTGCTGCAGCCACTGCCTGAATAGCTGCCTCACGAAGACGAGCAGCAGTCGCCTCCCTCTCATACTCCTCTGTCTCTCCTATGGTTATGTAGTATCTTCGTTTTACCTGAAAGTCAAAGAAAGCAGGAGCAGGAAGGGTAATATGGAAAACACGCCGCTGGTTAAATATCAAGTGGTATAGGAGGGATCCATGATCTCTCTCAAGGAACTGGTAGCGTGTTAGAGCGACATGATCAAGGTAGGCTGTGCGGAGAGGAGGGTCTTCTGGACGGATGGATACTCCAAGAAATTTTTCTAAGCGTGTGGCATAAACTCCACCAAAGAAATCCCCCTCACTGGCATTTTTATTCAGCCTCCTTGCTATTATAGCTCCGATATTGAAGCTCCTGTCACCTGTTACTGTGCTCTTAAGGATACTAAGGTCGGAAGCGCATAGGTGACAATGTGGACCCTTGCCGTTAATGCACCTACCTATGAAGAGGGCAAGATAGTGCAAGGCAGGGAAATGGATGCTTCCTATGGTGGCTTGCGTGATATCTCTGGTTTCTCCAACAGTTATACTGGAGACAAAGTCTCTGACCGAAGACTTAGAAGGATCATTAACACTACCCCCGTCGGGTATCTTGCAAATCCTATTGAAATCCTCCATATCCACGGTATAGGATTTATTGTACAGATCAAACAGTATGGATGAGTCACGGCCAACTGAGAATTTAAATCTATGCACGAAAGAGGCAGTGAGCATAGCATATTGTTCACATTTATCTGAGAGTAATTCTTCTAACCCGGCATTGCGGACAAGTGTATCAAACTCATCCTTGAAACCTGCTTCGATCATGAACTCATCGGAAGGCCATTCACATGGTTGTATCGGTGCGTCCCTTAGTTGAAAAGGTTCGGGCTCCCGAAAGGAAAGACGAGGACCCTTCTTACTTGAGGAACCATCATGAAACTTCCTCCTGAACATAATTTCCTTTTGCTGAAATTTTTGAAGTTCAAGAGAAAAGTGAATAAAGACCCACCACACCTTATAGCAACTACTCCTACTAGTGCCGAGAGACCGTATCACGCACTAAAACTACTTGGGACCAGCTAAAATCAACATTTCTAGGTGAAGAACAGGATCACCAAAGTAGCAAGAACTCGTGAAGGATAAAGCACTAGAGCAAAAACTAATTGGACCAATGGAGGAGTCACTTGCCAAGGAGTAATTTCCCCAAAACGGTTCAGAGAATGGTGCTTTGAGCAAGGAGATCGAAAATCACAGCCAAATGAGCAAGAACACGGGTTTGAGCTGCAAAGCAATTTTTTTGGAGGAGGAAGAAGAGGCTGAGAGTTGGAATGAGTGGAGGGGGTGCTTATGGGCCCCACAAGCTTGCACCCCGCCACCAGGGGGGTGGTGGCGGAGCCAGGGCTTGTGGCCCACTGGCCAGGCCCCCATGCCAGCTCTCAGACCCAGAAATTTTCAAAAATTCCAGAAAAAATCATACTAAATTTTCGGGACCATCGGAGAACTTTTATTTTTGAGGTATTTTTCTCCGAGACACTAAAACAGAAAACAGGGAAAAACTAAACTAATTCTATCATTTTTCTTCTAAGCAAAACAAAATGAAAGCTTTAAAACAGAGGTATGTGACTCTTTGATTCATCCGTTTCATGGTCATCGAAAGAAATCCGTCAATGGGATTGATCAAGTCCTTATGACAAAACTTTCTCGAATTGCAAGAGAGAACGGAGAATTTTCGAATAGCCACCAAGTCACCTCAATGGGGATATGTATCTCCCCAACAAGCAAATCATGCTTGATATTTACACAAGGAATAGGGCATTCAAAGCTCCAAACGAGAATCGATGAAGTCTTTTCGATAGCATTGATGCAATGTACTTGATATCGTTTCTACGGAAAGTGCACGGTGTGCTCATTACCGTTGACGTGGAAAGTGACATTGCCTTTGTTGCAATCTATAACAGCCCATGCAGTGTTTAAAAAGGGACTTCCGAGGATGACAACCATGGCATCGTCCTCGGGAATATCCAAGATAACAATGTTTGTTAAGATAATGGTGTTAGCAACCACAACAGGCACATCCTCGCAAATGCCGATAGGGAAAGCAGTTGATTTGTTGGCCATTTGCAGAGAAATTTCAGTGGGTGTCAACTTCTCCAACTCAAGTCTATGATAAAGAGAGATCGGCATAACACTAACACCGGCTCCAAGGTCACATAAGGCCGTTCTTACGTAGTTTCCTTTAATAGAGCAAGGTATAGTGGGCACTCCGGGATCACCAAGTTTCCTAGGAGTTCCACCTTTAAAAGTGTAATTGGCAAGGATGGTGGATATCTCAAGATCTGGTATCTTTCGTTTATTAGTCACGATATCTTTCATGTACTTGGCATACAAAGACATCTTGAGCATATTAATTAATCGCATCTGCAGAAAGACGGGTCTTATCATCTCAACGAAGTGCTCAAAATCCTCATCATCCTTTTTCTTGGATGGATTAGGAGGAAAGGGCATGGGTCTCTGAACCCATGGCTCTCTTTCTTTACCATGCTTCCTAGCAGTGAAGTCGTTCTTATCGTACTTCTTAGGTTGTGGATTATCAGGATTAACCGTAGGTTCAATCACCACATCCTCATCTTTGCTAGGTTGAGCATTATTATGAACATCACTTTCCATATTGTCACCAGGTTCATGTTCATCACCAGATTGTGTTTCTGCATCAGACGCAAAAATATCTTTAGGTTCTTCAGGTGTGATAGTATTTGGTGAACTCGCGTGTAGGCTTCTATCAGCCTTCTTCTTCTCCTTAGGATGACTAGGTGTATCAGCATTGATTCCTTGAGAATCTTCATCAATTCTCTTAGGATGACCTTCAGGATACAAAGTTCCTGAGTCATTTTGCCTCCTCTAGTAATGACTCTGACAGAGTTGTCATTTAATTGATTGAGCAGGTCATTCTGAGATTTAAGTACTTGTTCTACCTGTGTAGTAATCATAGAGGCATGTTTACTCACAAGCTTCAGATCATTGACATTTCTGTCTACACAAGCACTTAAATGGCTAAGCATAAGAGTACTTTGTTCCAAATGTCTGCTAACATAATCAATGAAACTCTGTTGTTTGGCAACAAAGTTGTAAAATTCATCAAAGCATAGGCTAGAAGGTTTATCAAAAGGAATATCACTCTCATCAAACCTACGCAGAGAATTCACTTCTACTACTTGTATCGGGTTATCAAGACCATGGATCTCGTCGATAGGTGGTAGATTTTTGACATCTTCGGATCTAATGCCTTTCTCTTGCATAGATTTCTTGGCTTCTTGCATATCTTTGGGACTGAGGAATAGAATACCTCTTTTCTTTGGAGTTGGCTTAGGAGGTGGTTCGGGAATAGTCCAAGCATTATCGTTGATGAAGATGTTATTCAGAAGGGTCTCAGCTTGTTCTACAGTTCGTTCCCTAAAAACACAACCGGCACAACTATCTAGGTGATCTCTAGAGGCATCGGTAAGTCCGTTATAGAGGATATCAAGTATCTCGTTCTTCTTAAGAGGGTGATCAGGCAAAGCATTTTGTAGTTGGACGAGCCTCCCCCAAGCTTGTCGAAGACTCTCTTCTTGGAGTTGAGCAAAGTTGTATATTTCCTGCAAGGCAGCTTGCTTCTTATAGGCAGGGAAATATTTCTCATAGAAGTAATGGACCATCTCCTAGGGACTACTCACACATCCAGGAGCAAGAGAGGTGAACCATACTTTAGCATCATCCTTTAGAGAGAAAGGAAACAGCATAAGGATATAGTAGTGGCGGATCTTCTCCTCATTACTGAAATGGTTGGCTATTTCGTGCAGTTTGGCAAGATGGGCTATGACCGTCTCAGACTCATAACCGTGAAAAGGATCAGATTCGACTAGAGAGATTATCTCAGGATCGACAGACAATTCATAATCCTTATCGGTGATAAAGATATGTGAAGTGGAAAACTTCGGGTCATATTTCATCCTAGCTTCCCGAGATTTTTCCTTCCACTTGAGAAGTAATTTCTCAGCGTCATAGGCATCCTTACACGCAAGAAAATCCTCAGCTATCTCTCCCTCCATAACGTAACCCTCAGGTATATCAGGCAATTCATATCTAGGAGAGCTAGATCTAGTAGGAGCAAAAGCAGGTTCTATCTCAATAGTATCGGCAGTATCAGAAGCATCACGAGCATTGGCAGTAACTCTAGCAATATGAGCATCAAGGAACACTCCTAGTGGAACATCAGGCAAAGTAGCATCTCTAGCATCATCACGCAAAATAGCATCTCTAGCATCATCAGGCAAAGCAGTATCAAGCATAGCATCTCTAGAAGTATCAAGCATAGCATCATCAGGCATAGCATCTCTAGCAGTATCAAGCATAGCATCATTAGGCATAGTATCAGGCATAGTATCAAGCATAGCATCTCTAGCAGTAGCATCATAAGCATCATCAAGCACAGGCGACATATCAAGATTTCTAGCAGGAGATGATGTCGCAAACTTACTCATAACTGAAGGTGAATCAAGTGTAGAGCTAGATGGCAATTCCTTACCTCCCCTCGTAGTTGAGGGCAAGACTTTGGTCTTCGGATCCTTCAGATTCTTCATAGTGATCAGCAGATATAAATCCCAAGTAACTCAGAGAATATAGCAATACCTCCCTAACAACGGCGCCAGAAAAATGCTTGATGCCAACTGTTCTTCCCCTTTGCAACGGCACCAGAAGAATGCTGCTATCACTCTCCGGCAATCGAAACTAAAAGAATGTAGTTGACGGCCCACAAGCGCATGGGATCGCAGCAGTTTTCGAGGGTAGAGTATTCGACCCAAATTTGTTGACTCGCATGACGGGAGGTGAGAGAATACTCTCGAGTATTAGCAGTTGAATTGTCAGATTCAACCACACCTGAAAGATTAGTATCTGCAAGCAAAGTAGTAACAGCAAAGTAGCGAGTAATGGCGGTGTAACGAGCAATAGCAGCGGCAAGGAAAAGCAGTAGTGACAGCAGTAGCAAGTAGCGACAGTAGTAGCAGCAGCAGAGCAAGACAAGTAACAGCAGTAGTAGGACAAACTCGTAGGCAATGGGTCGGTGATTTGTTTGGATAATATTCATTATGCAACAGCTATAACACGGAGAGATATGTGGCTAGCTCCCGTTCGTCAATGTGACATAGGCATGCATTCCGTATGTCGTCATACGTGCTTAGAGAAAAGAACTTGCATGACATCTATTGTCCATCCCTCCCGTGGCAGCGGGGTCCAAAAGGAAACTACGGGATATTAAGGTTTTCCTTTTAATAAAGAACCTGACCAACGTATTAGCACTTGGTGAACACATGAACACCTCAAACTATGGTCATCACCGGGAGTGGTTCCGGTTATTGTCACTCCGGTGTTGTCGAATCATAACACATAGTAGGTAACTACAACTTGCAAGATCGGATCTAAAACACACATATATTGGTGACAACATAATAATTTCAGATCTGAAATCATGGCACTCGGGCCCTAGTGAGAAGCATTAAGCATGGCAAAGTAGTAGCAACATCAATCTCAGAACATAGTGGATACTAGGGATCAATCCCCATCAAAACTAACTCGATTACATGATAGATCTCATCCTACTCATCACCGCCTTGCGAGCCTACGAATAGATTACTCACGAACTACGAAGAGCTTCATGGAATTGGAGAGGGAAGAAGGTTGATGATTACGATGGCGACAATTTCCCCTCTCCGGAGCCCCAGATCTGCCCTCCAGATGAAGAATAGGTGGTGGCGCCGCCTACGTATCATAAACGTGGCGAAAACTTCTCTTTTTATTTTTTCTGGGACGAAAGGGGACTTATAGACCTGAGGTTGGGGGCGGCAGAGCCGTGTGGGCCCCACAAGCCTGCCCACCGCCACCAGGGGGGTGGTGGCGGAGCGAGGGCTTGTGGCCCACTGGCCCACCCCCTCAGGTGAAACTTGGCGCAGATATTTTTAATATTCTCCAAAACTGCTCCCCGTAAATTTTCAGGACGTTTGGAGAACTTTGATTTCTACACAAAAATAACGCCAAGGCAATTCTGCTGAAAACAGCGTCAGTCCAGGTTAGTTCCATTCAAATCATGCAAATTAGAGTCCAAAACAAGGGCAAAAGAGTTTGGAAAAGTAGATACGATGGAGACGTATCAAGGATAACTAGGAGCTTGCTTAGTAAGTAGAGTCATAATCATGTCAACCTTATCATTAAGGGAGGAGATCTCCTCAACAGAGTTTACCTTCCTACCTGTTGGAGCTCTCTCGGTGTGCCATTGAGAATAATTTTTCATCATCTCATCCAATAGCTTTGTTGCAGCACCAAGTGTAGTTGACATAAAGGTTCCTCCCACGACCGAGTCTAACAAATTCCGTGAGGTAAAGTTCAATCCTACATAAAAAGTTTGGATAACCATTCAAATAGTCACACCATGAGTAGGGCAATTTTTAACAAGAGATTTCATTCATTCCCAAGCTTGAGCAACATGTTCATTATCCAGTTACCTAAACTTCATAATGTTACTCCTCAACTGGATAATCTTAGCACGCAGGTAATACTTCCCAATAAAAGCATCTTTGCACTTATCCCAAGAATCTATGCTATTCCTAGGCAAAGATTGAAGACACACTTTAGCTCCTCCTCTCAAGGAGAAAGGAAAAAAGCTTTAGTTTAACAATATCACCATCTACTTCTTTATATTTTTGCATATCACAGAGATCAAAAAAATTGTTCAAGTGTAAGGCGGCATCATCTCCAGCACCGGAGAATTGATCTTTCATAACAAGGTTCAGCAAAGGAGGTTTAATCTCCTAGGATGTGGCCTCAGTTGCGGGAGCAGCAATAGGAGTGTAGATAAAGTCATTGTTCTTGTGACTGGTGAAGTCACACAACTTGGTGTTCTCAGTGGAACCCATAGCAGTAGCAACAAGCAAGAGCAAAGCAACTATTTTTTTGTGGTTTTTGGGTATAAGATTCTAAAGCAAAAACTGGAAAGCAAACTAACAAGACTAAAAAGAAAAGGTAAAATATAGTGTGCAACTCCCCTATCTTGAAGAGTGGAGTCCTCGACAATGGCGCCATAAATTCGCTTGATGACGAGGTGATGTATATGCTTCTCACCCCTCGTTGGACCCCAAGTGGAAGGTGGAGATGTAGTCAACAACAAATTTCCCTTACATGGAGACTGTAAGGTTTATCGAACCAGGAGGACTCCTAGGCTCAACAAGTAGGCGTCTTCCACCCTAGCGCTAGCAGAAGACGTGGACCTGCACACACAACAAATAACATTGTTCCCAACGAGTACAGAGAGGTTGTCAATCTCTCCGGCCTTGTAGTTTCCAAAGGCTCAGAACACAAGCGAGAAGGTAATAGTGATTGCAACGAAAAAGTAAAGAAAGCAGTAAATGAAGGAGGTGTAAGCAAAGATGGTGATATGGACTGGAGTCACATGATGTTCACTAGTGATGTCTCTCTCCCAAAAGACGATAAACAACTATGCTAAGGTAAAAAAATCACAGTTGGGCAATTGACAGAATTATGATCGCACCACAATGCTAATTATGATCCTTGATAGTTAGATAATCAATAGTAATGGACAATACGCTCAGACAAGTAGACCGTTTATTCATTAGCATCTACTTACTAATCATCAACCTTGAGATATCTATCCAGAACAACTCTCCGGTATTAAGTTCTGAGCCCCACCCAAAGTGTAAACTCGAAGCAACGGACAACTACATTAACGAACTTTGCGTAAGGTAAACAATCCTAGCAACCTTGGTCACAAGCACTGTTGTTTTCTCCCTGGTGGCAACAAGCACATCCCCTAGTATCATGTTTGTGTCACTCAAGCTAAACATCGAGGGGCCCGAACCCACAATCATGCATAACGCTCCCTCTTGGAGTTACGATCTACTACTTGGCCAAAGCAATAAAAGCAACAAAGAACATGCAAGATTAACCAAGGAACATAATATAAATGGATAATCAAATATATAACTCATAACAATCTTAACATAATCTCATCATCCATCGGATCCCAACAAACCGAGCATAGCAATAGCAAGAGAATTACATAGATGCCTTGATCATGTAGGGCAGCTCACAAGGACTAACCATTGAAGCACTAGATTGGAGAGAGGACATCACATAGCTACTAGGCATGGACTCATAGTCCAAGGGAAACTACTCACGACACATCCGGGGGGCGTTCAGGGTGGTGGAGAAGCTCCCGGAGGTCAATCCTCCCTCCGGCAGGGTGCTGGGAAGCGTTCTCCTGATGCTCCCGATCTCGGAAGTGCTGCAGTGGCGGAACGATGGAGAAATTCGTGGTTCCAGAAAGTCTGCGAGTGTTTCCTCACGGAACACTAAATATAGGCCAAAGGATGGCACCGGATGAGGTGGGGCCCACCCAGGCGAACCCCTGGTGCGTCCTGGGGCCTAGCTGCGCCAGCAGGCCGCCTGGGAGGCCCCTAGCCCCCCTCACTCCCCCCTTCGGTGATCCCGACGCTTCTGTTTCGCTGATTTTCTAATATATTTTTCTGGATTTTTTAGGGCTTCGAAAAATTGGGTAAAAGCCCCTGCAAAAAATACATCAGCAAACAGAAACTGGCACTGGGTGCATTGAGTTAGTAGGTTAGTCCAAATATTTGTAAAATGATATAAAGTGTAGGAAAACATATAACAATGTCACCCAAAAGATCATGGAACAAGCCGAAATTATAGATACGTTTGGGATGTATCAAGCATGCCCAGGGACAGATCATTTCTCAAAGCTGGGTTAATGTTGTAAAAACCAAATGAGAAATCCGAGTTTAAGAGAAAAATTAAAAATATATCCAAGGAAACACAACAATTTTTTCTTGATAAAACAACTGTCGTGTTTGGAGAAGGGTTGTGGTCCATCTTACATCGCGCATAATAATACATATCACTCAGGTCATACTCTCGTATGTGTGACATGTTATTTAACCTAGTGCACTTGTCCTGGTCCTACATGACGCAACACGATTTATTCTCTTCAGTGTAAGAGCACACAATCATACATATTGTACATATCATACAAGCGCACGGACGTTCTGCTGTACCATCTCTAGGTGGAGTCAGAAGGGACGTGGATCAGCTGGCCCAGGTTAAGTCCCAGATGAGGAGCTGGGGATTCCACTTCTTCTTGCACGGGCTCTAGGTGGACTTCACGAGAAGGCAAAGCACAAATTGTACTAGCAGACATAGCAGCTCTAATGAGGGTAGGAGCAATGACATGATTGAATTCCTCAATCGTAGGCAGCTGGCGGTGAAGCTGGGCTGGCAGAGTGCATGAAGGAGAGGAAAATGGGCACGACCGAGGTGGTGCAGGATGAAGGATCGCAGTCCTAGTGTGAGGACGAGTAAGGGCCTCCATGCGAGAAGCCACCAAGTCATCCACGAAGCAGTCGAAGGCTGGCTGCAAGGCCATGAGGTACTGCACAAGCATACCAATAGCCTCGTCTTCCTCTCCTCTAGGGCAGGCAAAAGCATAGTGACTAGTGTACAGAACATGGCATGTCAGGTAGTCATAAGGACGAGTCTTCATCACTCGGAGTGTGTCCCGAAGAAGGGCAATCACCTCCCTGGTTGCCATCTGAATAACTTTCCTCCTTAGCATGCATAGTTTGCTTGTTTTAGTGTTCCCATAGCTTATATTGAGTGATATGAATTATGGGAATGCTATAGTACAATAGTCATCATGTGAGAACAATTATGAATCTTTTATTGTCTTTAATTAAGTGAATGATCTATATTTATCATACTAACTCATCTCATGAAGTTTCGTTAAGTTTTGCGTGATTGAAGTTCTCAAGTTTTGGGTGAGATACCAACATGAGTAGAATAAGGAGCATTAGGAACCTAATCATGGAGATTCCCAATGCATCCCAAGGTAATATCCAAGGAATACACAAGCGTCTAAGCTTGGGGATGCCCCAAAAGTTATCCCCTCTTTCCTCTCCAACATTATCGGTATATCTTACTTGGAGCTATATTTTTATTCATCACATGATATGTGTTTTTCTTGGAGCGTCATTTTATTTTGTTTTTATCTCTTATATGTTATTTATAATAATGTTTTTCAACAAAAAGTTCCAAGAATTTCCATTAAAATGCTTGAATTGCATGTGCGATGTGTGTTGTACAAAAACAAAAACTTGTGTTGTAGTATTTGAATTATGATATTTTACTGGTACGTGGAAAGTTTCTGAAACTTTTACCCAGTACTTTCATAAAATTATTTAGCATGTCCTAAATTTTCAGAATTTTTAGAGACACATAAGTACAAGTTTAAGTACATTGCTATAGACTGTCCTGTTTAGACCGATTGATGTCATAGTTTTGTTATCTACTTATCCTATATTTTAAATAGCTTATATTGGTAGACATAGATTGTGTAAATTGATATTATAGAGTACCTAATGTTTGAAAACTATTATGCAACTTGTCTTGGCGGTACATGAAGTGTTGATTTACTTTTATGTGTACTAACCTATATCACGAGTTCTTTTCAAGTATTGTGTGGATGAAGTTCTTGAGATTTAGGTGAAACCGGGATATGAGAGGATTAAACGAGATGCAAATTCTCAAGCTTGGGGATGACCAAGGCACACCAAGTAAGTATTTCAAGAATTCTGAAGCATCTAAGCTTGGGGATGCTACGCATACCACCTTTCTTCATCAACAACTATGAGTTAGCCTATGTTGAGCCTAAATTTTTGTTTGTCCAGATGATATGTTCTATTCTTGGAGTGTCTTTTGTTTGATTTCTGTTTGAAATAAAATATCAGATCAAAAAATATTTATTGAGAGAGAGTCCTCACATAGCTACTTAATTGTTTGACTACTCATTGATCTTCACTTATATCTTTTGAGAGTAGTTAGATTGAATTGCTCTAGTAATTCACTTATATCTTTTTGAGCATGGTGGTGCTATTATATTGAAGAAGTCTGCTCTCATGCTTCACTTAGATTATTTTGAGAGTTAGTAGAAACTTTGAAGAAATCCTCCCTTGCTTCACTTATATTATTTTGAGAGTTCAAATTTTTAAAAAGAAACTTATATCTATTTGAGAGCTTATTATTAGCAACGACAATTTTCTTTAAATGAAATTGGTCCCAAAGTGATAGGTATCCACGGGAGATATAATAAAAACTTTCATGAAGATCATTGGATGTTAAACTTGATTCTTTGCAATTGTTTTGCAATATGAAGATAGTGATATGTGAGTTGTGTTGATGAGTAATTATGCTTTAGTAAGAATATTGGTATTAAGGTTTGTGTTTCCCTATGCATGCACATGAAGTCAATAATTACGATATGAAATTACATCCTACTTGTGTTGCATTATTCAGTGTTAGTTATGTTAATGATCGCTTATGATGGTTTACGTTCCTTGGTTGGGCGCTTCTCAATCTATTTGCTAGCCTTCACTTGTGCTAAGCGAGAATGTTGCTTGTACATCCAAATCCTAAACCCAAAGTTGGGCCAAATGTGTCCACCATACATACCTATGTGTGGTATTTCAGTTCCGTTCTAAGTAAATTTGTATTTGCCAACTCTAATGTTGATAATAAACTTCTGTTTTGCATGCCCGTACCTCTCATGAAGCAGCAAGGGGTGGCAGTATCTTCCATGCTAAATAGGTTATTCTCAAGTTGAGTGTTTATTTACTTGTCATTACACGAGAGTGTGGCTGTAATAGAGATGCCCAGTGCCAAAATGCAAAGAAAATTTATTTTATGTTGTCAAATAATAAAATTCCTTTGGAAGTGCTGGTATGGACGGTACCTGTGGATGCGGCTAGCCAGGAGTGTGAAAGAATGGTGGAAAAAGGAATAAACTTTATTTCCAGTTTGGGAACTGCCTACAATGTCTTTAGCATGGAAGAATTCAGAACTATTAGTCTTTTTCATTGAAAGGAAAAATCATGCCACCCAAAATATTTTATCTCCCAATTTTTTCGACTTGAGCTCTAGCACCGCTAAAAATCTCTACTTCCCTATACGAAGGGCCTATCTATTTACTTGATGCAATTTTTGTTTTTATTTGAGTCATGATCTTCTCTTTTAAAGCACCAACTACGGAACACTGTTATCGGACTTAAGCATTGGATGTAGTTAATATTTGGTTGTGTTGCATGACTGGATCAATGATTGAGCATGATGGGCTACGGATAGCGTTCTTTAGCATTGATCTTTTGAAAGAATAGGTTGCTTGTTGATATGCGTGGGTATTAAAGTTTTCATGTGAAATTATAGACTATTTCTTTGAATCATCTACAAGCCCACATGTCCATGCTATAAAGAAAATAATATGATGAACATGTTAGGCACCATTCCACATATTTTTTTGTTTTTATCATTTACGTACTCGAGGACGAGCAGGAATTAAGCTTGGGGATGCTGATACATATCCAATGTAAATATAATTTGTTATTGTTCCATGTTGTTATATTATCATTCTTGGATGTTTTATAATCATTTTATAGCAACTTCAAATCATTTTTTGGGACAAACCTATTAACATATTGCATAGTGCGAGTTGCTCTTTTTTCATGTTTTTTACCTCACAGAAAATCAATATCAAACGGATTCCAAATGTCACGAACCTTTTTGGAGATTTTTATCTACCCAAAAGACACCCACGGGGTCAAATAAGCACACGAGGGGAGGCCCATGGGACCCACTAGGCACCAGGGAAAGCCTTCCCGCCTAGCTCGCCCTCGTGGGTAGTGGGCACCTCGTGGCCTATCTGGACGTGAGACCGATGCCAAAAAACATATAAATACAGAAACCCCCAGAAACAATCCTAGATCAGAAGTTCCGTCGCCGCAAGCCTCCGTAGCCATGAAAAAACAATCGGGAGCCCATTCCGGCACCATACCGGAGGGGGTGATCATCACCTGAGGCCATCTTCATCATCACTGTGCCCACCATGATGAGGAGGGAGTAGTGCACCCTCGGGGCTGAGGGTTTGTACCGATAGGTATGTGTTTAATTTCTCTCTCTCGTGCTCTTCAGATGGCACGATCTTGATGTATCGCGGGCTTTGTTAATATAGTTGGATCATATGGTGTTTCTCCCTCTCTATCTTGTTATGATGAATCGAGTTTTCACTTTGAGATTTCATTTTATTGGATTGAAGACTTCCATGGATTTGAGAGTAATTAATTTATATCTTTCTATGAATACTCGTGGTGACAATGGGCCATCATATCGATTCACTGGACATATGTTTTGGCACTCAACTAACAGATTCCCAAGGTGACATTGAGATAATCTATGCATAGGGCTTGATGCATGTTCCTGTCTTTGTTTCTCGAGTAGAAATCTTGGGGCACTCTTCGAGGTTCTTTGTGTTGGATTGAGTATTGTGAATCTGAATTTGTTATGGTGTTATTTTAGTACGAACTCTTGGATAGATCGATCGGAAAGGATAACTTGTTATTTTAGTACGAACTCTTGGAAAGGTTGCTCAGAATGAATAACTTTGAGGTGCTTTTGTACCTACAATCAATTTCTTATTATGTTCTCCTCTACATAGGAGCTTTCACGTGTTTCTTTATCACACGTTGAGGGATTGTTATGTGATCCAATTATATTAGCATTGTTGAGAGATTGCACTAGCGAAAGAACATACCCTAGGCCTCATTTTCAAGCATTCCAATACCGTTTGTGCTCATTTTTGTTACTTGCTACCTTGATATTTTTTATTGTTCCTATTACAAAAATTAGTATATACTATCATTACTACACTTGTATCACCAAGTCTTCATCGAACTACTACACCTATACAATGTACCATTTTATTTGATGTGTTGGGGACAAAGAGTATTTTTATTATTTGGTTGCAGGGTTGTTTGAGAGAGACCATATTCATCCTATGTCTCCCATGGATCAATAAACCTTAGGTCATCCACCTGAGGGAAATTTGCTACTGTCCTAAAAAAATCTGCGCTTGGAGGCCCAACACGAGTCTACAAGAAGAAAATGTGTAGTAGACATCACCGAGGAGGTTAAGGACTGGTGCGCGAACTTGGGCATTAAGCTCTACTATGCATCTATCTATCACCAACAAACAAATGGACACGTCGAACGGGATAATGGTCTCATCATGATCGGCATCAAACCTCATCTAGTCCGATCTCTCACAAAATCGGATTGCCATTGGGTAGAGGAGCTCGAATCCCTATTGTGGGGTTTCCGCACAAGTCCGAATAGGTCCACGGGTTATACGCGGTTATTTATGGTGTATAGGGCGGAAGGAGTCCTCGCCTGTGACATTATCCAGGACGCACCTAGAGTGCGCATGTACGAGGAAAATAAGCCGAGTTCGATCGGCAAGATGACTTGGATGCACTAGAAGAAGAGCGCCACATAGCTCTTGCACGATCCAACTTCTATGAACAACATGGATCTATGCTATCACAGCAGGGAAGTTCAGGCAAAGACTTACACCGCAGGTAAGCTTGTGATGTGCCTCCGTGAGAAGCAAAAGAATAAACTTGCACTCAAATGGGAGGGACCCTTCATCATAGACGACACACTTACCAGAGCGACGTATCGTCTCCGCAACGTGTGGGACAATCGTCTTGAACCAAACCCATAGAACGTAGGTCGTCTTCGATGTTTCTACAGCTAAGCTGGTGCGGTTACTCTTATTCACTCCCTCGTTGTCTTTGTCAAATTTTCTTGTATACATTTTTCCTCTGTCAAAGTGGATTAATGGATACCAATTCGTGTTCAGATTAATCGAATTGTCTTCCTGAACATGTAATTTCTGTAAACACCTTTGGGCTTTGTAAAGTCAATAGTAGTACATTTGTGCATCCTTTTCGTGATGCATCTATTCCTGCTATACTCAAACCTCAACATGCACTAAATTTGACTTATAATTTTGCCGAGCTGGTTGCGTGGATCCTCTGTTTATCCTCTATGTTCCAAAATATGCGGCTAGAGGATAAAAGGAGCACCTCTGTGATTGTTATGACCGGGTAATCCGATTAGGTACCTCAGACGGGAGAAGCCTAAAGTTTGGGTTCTTAATGACAAATTGGTCTAGCAAAGGGAAGGTTACAATAATTAGTTGGTTATCACTGTCGTGGGTATAAGTCTGACAGTAGATGTGTAGGGTACGAAAAGGATGGGCAGAGCCTCAGCTACGGAGAGGTTGTATGAGTTCAGGCCCCTCTGTGGTGGAGGTAGTAGCCCTACGTCTCAGTGCTCTGGGAGCTTGTTGTCGAGTGGAATATGGAATACAAATGAGTTGCTAACCCCTGCACCAGTGGGGGAGGGTGGCTTATATAGAGTGCGCTACCCTCCACAACGGTTCGGTGCACAGGGGTGGAGTAGTGGCGAATAAATGCCTACATTACAGGTAACGTACATCTTAAATGCTAATAAAGGCGCATTGGAAACGTATGACCGTTTCCCCCCAGGGGGGTTACGATGTACAGACTGGAATCCAGTCGGTTAGTTTGATATACTCCGAATGCTCATCTCCGACTGGATGATCGAAGATCTGTTACCGACTGGATGATGGGAACTTCTTAGTTCAGTCGGAACTGACTAAGGGCCTTGTCCCTTATGAAGGGTAGTCCTTGGGTAGGACCTACAGGGTAGGCCTATGACCCTACCCTAGGACTATAACCCCATCATTAGTCCCCGAATGGATTGGGGTTGGAACGACGAAGCGATGCTTGAAGTTTGGATCCGACTGGTACGGATGTGACTTTGGCGTTGCTTGCCTCGATCCATTTTATCTTTTCTGACCAACAATCGGAGTGGAAGTATTTGTGAAACAAACTATCGGAAACCGAGTGCTTCCGTGGTATCTTCTGACGTGACCAGTCAACTGACAGCGGCGGATTTTCCGGGATCCTCAAATTTCTGTTACCGCGCGCTCAGCGGGGATGACGCCATCGCGCTCGAGTAGCGCCTGACGCCTCGATTCTCGCGCCTTCATCCTCTCCACATATCGCCGCGGTTGGTCAGGGGATAAGGTTTCGGGGCCACCTGCCAGCGACCCAGTCGGAACCTTACTTAAATCCCCGGCGGCGAGGGTTTTTCGTTACGCTCGCCAGATCTTTTGCCTTTGCTTGCTTCGTCCTTCTCGCCACCTCCAGCGCACCTAAACTCCTTCCTCCTCCTTCCCCTCCGCGGATCCGCAGCTTCCGCCATGACCAAGGGTCAGACCAGCAAGATGGAGGCGAGGAAGAAGAAGGGGAAGGCGGCGGCTCCTGCTCAGCGGTGGCAGCGATCGTTGCCGGCGGGGTGGATCCAAGGCGACTTCCTCACCTCCACGGTGACGGAAGGGGATCTGCTGCAGCTGGTGGAGCACGGGATGATCGTGCACAAGTCGTGGAGGATGCCGGCGGAGAATGAGGTCGAGCCGGCGCCCCGGGAGGGGGAGCGCGTCCTGCTGCTCAGCCATGTCTATCGAGGTTTCTCTCTGCCCTCGCATCCTTTCTTCAAAGGCATTATGAACCACTTCGGGCGCAGCTTCACCACTTTCCCCCGAATGCTATAGCCCATCTCTCTGCTTTCATAGTTCTATGTGAGTGCTTCATCGGCTGTCCTCCCCATTGGGGGCTGTTCAAACATATATTCTCTGCTAGATCCCAAACTATCAAACGACTTAGCCAATTGGATGATAAAACACACCTTCTCTAGCTCTGCGGAGTCTTAGGTTTCCAGAAGAAGAGTAAAAGTAGTTATCCTGCCCTTCAGCTGAGTGAGTCGGTTAGGAACTGGCAGTCGACGTGGTTCTACTGCCAGGACGTTGCCTGCCCGAATGCCACGACAGGGCTGCCTCCCTTTAGCTTAGACCGACCCGCTCCGCCTAAGCAGCTTGCGCTCACGAAGGCGGAGAAGAACGACATCCAGCATCTGGTCGACGCACTCGTAGATATCGTCAGAAGGGGGGGTCACCGGCATAGACTTGCTGGAAGTTTTCCTCGGTCGACGCATCCAACCCCTGCAGGCTCGCGACCACGCCATGTGGCATTATACGGGGACCGAAGATTCCACTCGGACCATCGTTGTGGGCGTGACCGAGGAGAAGGTGGCGTCGTGGGTGCTCCAGATCACAGGCGCCTGCGAAAACCCCAGAGGATCCCGGCGCGTGAAGCCTTTCTGCGCAGACAATCCTCCTCCGAACGAGGTGAGTACCATTTGTCGAGTGCACGTAACTGTCTTAGTTTTATTGCTTGCTTGAATCTCTGTGTGAAGCCTGATGTCGCCGAGTGTATTTTATGCAGAAGTGGACCAACTGGTTTTCTCCTGTCTCGAACGGGAATCCGGCTGAGGTGGAGGAGGAGGGCAGTGTGGAGAGCGCCGAGTATGTCTCCGACAGCGGGGAAACGGAGGAGGAGACTAG
The DNA here is from genome assembly GCF_904849725.1 of Hordeum vulgare subsp. vulgare. NCBI lineage: Eukaryota > Viridiplantae > Streptophyta > Magnoliopsida > Poales > Poaceae > Hordeum > Hordeum vulgare. The sequence goes on from NC_058518.1 coordinate 219,690,588, forward strand.
CAAGGAAGAGGAGGAAGACGAAGAGTAGGACTCGCCGCCTCCACTGCCAGAGCACCGAACCAAGCGCCGACATGAACTCGCAGTCCCCTCGGTCCCTCCAGCGTCCTCGAGTGCTCCGCCCACTGCTCCCGTGGTCCCGAGTGCTCGGAGCACCAAGAGGACCAGGGACGTTGCTACTGAGCCTGCGGGTCAGCCTTCCAAGGCGGCCAAACCGAGCGGATCTAAACCTCGGAAGGCTTTGCCGCGGATGAGGGTCACTATTCCCGTCACCTCCACGTAAGTATATTGTTCTTCTAGTTTCTTCTGATATCCGATTGGACTCCTATTTATTGGTTGAATGAATTTCACTCGACAGAGTTGCTACCTCCGCCACCTCTCCGGCACGCCAGGAGGATGACCCCATGGACACGGACAACGTCGTCTCGTACCAGCCAGGTGCGTTGTTGTGATTCCAAGAGTTTTATATTATCGCGTCGCGAATTTTGTCTTCGGTCTTGCCTCTTTCTTTTTCTGAGATCCCGCGCCGTTCGGTCTGGCAGGGGCGATTTGTGTGGATGACGGTGACCAGGGAGACCTGAGCAAGCTACGGAGCCTGTCCTTGAGGCTGTTCCGCCAGTTACTGCTCTCGCCGCGGACGTGCCGCCGACTGAGGCGATGCCACCGACTGAAATGGCGCCGGTGGCTGATGAACCGACTGGAGCGGGCCTTGGGATGCCCAAGGAGCTTCCAACGATGCCAGGCCCATCGAATGTCGAGTTCAACATCTAGAGCCTCCCGGAGGATCAGGTGGGAGCGGCCAAGGGGGCCATGGTGCAGGCGGAGCTGATGGCGGGAGAAGCCAAGAAAGCGTACGACTCCATCGCATCCCTGTACCAGCGGAGCTTGGAGCTGCGCGATGATATCCAACTAAGTGGCCTAGTAAGTATTTACTTTTCTCTTGTAACCCACTGGGTGTGCTCGGATACTGTATGATGTTTGCAATGGGTTCGCTCTGAGTGAACCCAGTGGGTGTAGTCCCGAGACTTCTGTCGAGTGCTTGCACCGGCAGTTGTCTTGATGCATATTGTCTTTGACTTGGTAAGATCAGTTAATAATATGGTCGACTGCTAACAGTTGGGGCAGTCGGAGTGCACCTACTGTAAGAGTCCCCGAGAGTAATTTTACTCAGGACGGGTAGTATTAGCCTCGTAGGCGTAGTTCTTGTCATGTATCTCAATAGGGCGGACCTGTTTGAGTTTCATGCCAGTGGGGTCACTCTCAGTGAACCCACTGGGTGTAGTCCCCGAGACCGCTGTCGACTGCTTGCGTCGGCAGGGGTTTGAAGAACCTAGACTTTTTATTGTTGGATTGTCTGATCGTCTCTTGGTGCTGGCTAGCAGAAAACTTGTGAAATGGGGACAGCATACGAGACTCTCAGGGATGAAAAGATTCAGTTTGCTCGTGAGCTGGATGCGGCACTGCTTGCAATGGCTGGTATGAAGGACGTTCTGGCAGAACGAGAGAAGTCGTTGGAGCAGGCTCGTGAAGAGAACAAGGCACTGACTGCTGAAGTTGAGAATATGGGGAAACAAAGGACCGCGCTAATGGGACAAATGGATGTGCTGAACAAACGGTGTATAGCGCAGGAGAAATACGTCAGTGACTGGGCTCGGCAGATGATGACGCGTCTGGTTGGTAAGTTCTGTTTTTTCCGAGTGCTTGTGGTATGTGCGTCACACTCGGCGCTTATTGTTTGCTTGTGCTTTTGTTGCAGATTTTTGCATGGACGATGAAGCTGAAGCAGCTGACGTGGAGCGGTCGATTCGCGAGAACGTTCCACTCGGCAAGGACGCCAATCGAGATCTGCTCCGAGCGCACATTTGCGTGGGCAAAGTTGGTCCTTTCATCGGTCAACTGAGAGAAGTCGTCGGCCGGATCGACAAGGAGCTTTGGCCTGAAGATGAGTCGCGGCAGGAGATGGAAAACTTGATGACTCGACTGGAGGAGGTCCCAAACCGAGTGCAGTCATGGAAGAAATATGCGGCTCGTTGTGGTGCAGACGTTGCTCTGTCCCTGGTCCGAGTGCATTGCAAGGAGGTGCGCGAGGAGATGCTGGTGGAAACCTTCCTTGAGAGTGCCACCCGCATCGCCGACGGGATCGATCTGGACACATTCATAGAGCCCTCCAGTCCTGGCGCTAATCCGGATGACGCTTAAGAAAACTTTATCCTCGGTATGCCGAGTGTTGATGGTAAGAAACCTTGGCCACTTCCGTTGGCCATCACATTCTTGATTTGGTGCGGGTAAGCTTGATCCGCACCGAGTGAACTATCTTTAGGTGTACTTCAAATTTGAATCAAACCATTTGCTCTTCTGTTGCAATTTTGGCTCTAGTTTTTGTTTGGCGTTTCTTGGTGAAGCCAATGGCAGACATGCGGAGCATGTAAGTGTCGGTTGTCTTGACATCTACATGAGCCTGTGTGAGGGTATTGCGGGGTCTCCGAGTGTATCTATAGGGTACACTCGAAGGCAATAGAGTACTTAGGCGATTCATGATCGCGGCTAAGTCGTCGAGTGCGTCAGACACGCTTCACTCAAAGCGAGTTGGAACTCATGTAATTGTCAGTGGTCTTGACATCCACATGAGCCTCAATGAGGGTCTGCTACTCATGTAATTATCAGTTGTTTTGACATCTGCATGAGCCTCTGTGAGGGTCTTGCGGGGTCTCCGAGTGTATCTGTAGGGTACACTCGAAGGCAATAGAGTACTTAGGCGATTCATGATCGCAGCTAAGCCCCCGAGTGTGATGTTAAGTGCACACTCGGAGAAAGTTAATACGTAGGCGATTCTTGATCGCAGCTAAGTCCCCGAGTGCGACGTTTAGTGCACACTAGGAGAAAGTTATTACTTAGGTGATTCTTGATCGTAGCTAAGTCCCCGAGTGTGACGTTAAGTGCACACTCGAAGAAAGTTAATACTTAGGCGATTCTGGATCGCAGCTAAGTCCCCGAGTGCGAAGTTTAGTGCACACTCGGAGAAAGTTATTACTTAGGCGATTCTGGATCGCAGCTAAGTCTCCGAGTGCGACGTTTAGTGTGCACATGGAAAAAGTTAGTACTTAGGCGATTCTTGATCGCAGCTAAGTCCCCAAGTGCGACGTTTAGTGCACACTCGGAGAAAGTTATTACTTAGGCGATTCTTGATCGCAGCTAAGTCCCCGAGTGTGACGTTAAGTGCACACTCGAAGAAAGTTAATACTTAGGTGATTCTGGATCGCAGCTAAGTCCCCGAGTGCGACGTTTAGTGCACACTCGGAGAAAGTTATTACTTACGCAATTCTGGATCGCAGCTAAGTCTCCGAGTGCGACCTTTAGTGCGCACACGGAGAAAGTTAGTGCTTAGGCGATTCTTGATCGCAGCTAAGTCCCCGAGTGCGACGTTTAGTGCACACTCGGAGAAAGTTATTACTTAGGCGATTCTTGATCGCAGCTAAGTCCCCGAGTGCAACGTTTAGTGCACACTCGGAGAAAGTTATTACTTAGGTGATTCTTGATCGCAGCTAAGTCCCCGAGTGCGACGTTTAGTGCACACTCGGAGAAAGTTAGAACTTAGGCGATTCTGGATCGCAGCTAAGTTTTTTTTAGACCGGAGTCTCTGATCGCGGAAGAATTCTGAATCTGCAAAAGCTTAATCTGCTTTATATTATTTCATCAATACTTGTTCTTTACATTGCTTCAGTCGACGGTCACGTGTAGAAGCGCTTCAAGAGATCTCCGTTCCATGCTCGCGGCTCGTCTGTCTCCCTATCGATGTTGTAGAGTCTGTATGCTCTGTTGTTCAGCACCTTGGAGATGATGAAGGGTCCTTCCCAGGAAGGAGCCAACTTGTGAGGTCTTTGCTGATCCACTCGGAGCACCAGGTCGCCTGCTTGGAACGTGCGACTCCTGACGTGGCGCGCATGGAAGCGACGCAGATCTTGTTGATAAATGGTTGAGCGAGTCAGTGCCATCTCGTGCTCCTCCTCTAGAAGGTCCACTCCATCTTGCCTTGCTTGTTCTGCTTCAGCTTCGGAGAAGAGTTCGACTCGGGGAGCATTGTGAAGCAAGTCACTCGGAAGGACTGCTTCTGCTCCGTAAACGAGGAAGAACGGTGATCGCCCTGTAGATGTGTTCGGGGTTGTGGGGTGGCCCCAAAGCACTGAAGGTAGCTCGGTGACCCATGCGCCAACGGCATGTCCCACCTCTCGCAGGAGTCGGGGCTTCAAACCTTGCAGAATAAGTCCATTCGCCCGCTCTGCTTGTCCATTGGATTGAGGATGCTCCACGGAAGCAAAATCCACTCGGATACCTTGGCTTGCACACAAACCATTGAATCTGTCCGAGTCAAAGTTTGTCCCGTTGTCCGTGATTATGCTGTGAGGTACACCGAATCTGGAGATGATGTCCCTGACAAACTTGATGGCTGTTAGGGCGTCGAGCTTCTTGATGGGCTTGACTTCAATCCATTTTGTGAACTTGTCGACTGCCACCAACAGATGTGTGTATCCTCCTTGGCCTGTCCTGAATGGATCGACTGTATCTAATCCCCATACTGCAAACGGCCACACAAGAGGGATTGTCTTCAACGCAGATGTTGGCTTGTGGGACTAGTTGGAGTAGAACTGACAGCCCTCACATCGGACGACCATATCTTTAGCCATTTCGTTTGCCTGCAGCCAGAAGAAACCAGCTCTGAATGCTTTGGCGACGATTGCCCTCGAAGAGGCGTGATGGCCGCAGGTTCCCGAGTGAATTTCTTCCAGGATTAGCTGCCCCTCCTCTGGGGAGATGCATCGTTGAAGAACGCCTGAAACGCTTTCCTTGTACAATTGGCCATCAATGACAGTGAACGACTTCGACCTGCGGACTATCTGCCTGGCCTGGACTTCGTCTGCTAGTAATTCCCACCTCAGGATATATGCAATGATCAGCAAAGTCCAGTCGGGGATGACAGCAAGAATCTCCATGACCAGATCAACCACAGCAGGTATATCGACTTCAGTCGGATCTGCCGAACTCTTTGGTTGTACTGATTCCTCTGTGAAAGGATCTTCTTTGACTGAGGGAAGGTGGAGGTGCTCGAGGCAGACGTCACTCGGGACTGGTCTCCTAGTGGATCCGAGTTTTGCCAACTCATCAGCTGCTTGGTTCTTCAGTCGCGGAACATGGTGGAGTTCCAGACCTTCAAATTTCTTCTCAAGCTTCCTCACTGCATTGCAGTATGTGGTCATGGTGGGGTTCCTGACGTCCCACTCTTTCATCACTTGATTAACCACCAAATCCGAATCGCCATAGACCATCAGGCGACGGACGCCGAGTGCGATGGCCATACGCAGTCCGTAAAGGACAGCTTCATACTATGCCTCATTGTTGAAGGAATCAAAGTGTATCTGCAGCACATATTTGAGCTTGTCGCCCTTTGGCGATACGATCACAAGGCCAGCGCCGGAACCATTCAACATCTTGGACCCATCAAAGAACATTGTCCAATGAGCCGAGTAGATGTGGGTCGGTTGCTGTTGTTCTACCCATTCTGCTATGAAGTCAGTCAGGGCTTGAGACTTTATAGCTTTCTTGGCCTCGAACTTGATATCGCAGTACAACATCTGCATTGCCCACTTCGCCACTCGGCCTGATGCGTCCTGATTGTGGAGGATTTCCGACAACAGGGCATCAGAAACAACAGACACCGAGTGGTCTTGGAAATAATGGGCTACCTTCTTCGCAGTCATGTAAATCCCGTATATAGGTTTTTGATAGTGGGGATACCTCTGCTTGGAAGGAGTCAGGACTTCAGAGACGTAGTACACTGGCCGCTGAACTTTGTATGCTTTGCCTTCTTCTTCTCGTTCGACTATAAGAACAGTGCTGACGACTTGATTTGTAGCCGCGATATACAGAAGAAGGGGCTCTTTACTGAGCGGAGCAGTAAGAACTGGCTGGGTGGAAAGTAGGACTTTGAGGTCGTCGAATGCGACTTGGGCTTCGTTTGTCCACTCAAAAGTATCTGATTTGTTCATGAGTCGGTACAGAGGAAGTGCTTTCTCGCCGAGTCGACTGATGAACCTGCTCAATGCCGCTAGGCAACCTGTGAGTCGTTGAACATTGTGTATTATGACCGGCCTCTCCATTCGGACGATGGTCCCGATCTTTTTGGGGTTGACATCGATCCCTTGTTCGGAAACGAAGAAACCGAGTAAATTTCCGTTGGGAACGCCGAATGAACATTTGGCGGGGTTGAGCTTGATATCGTACCTACGAAGGTTGGCGAATGTTTCTGCCAAGTCAGTCAGCAGGTCGAACCTTTGCGTGACTTGACTATGATATCATCCATATATGCCTCCACATTCCGACCGATCTGGTCGAGGAGGCATTTTTGGATCATGCGCATAAAGGTAGCTCCTGCATTCTTCAAACCGAATGACATAGTGATGTAGCAGAAGCACCCGAATGGGGTGATGAAGGATGTTTTTAATTCATCGGGGCCATACAGACGGATTTTATGATAGCCCGAGTAGGCATCAAGAAATAACAAACGCTCGCAACCCGCAGTCGAATCGACAATTTGATCGATGCGGGGGAGCGGAAAATGATCTTTTGGGCAGACCTTATTGAGATGCTTGAAGTCAATGCACATTCAGAGTGACTTGTCCTTCTTGGGCACCATGACAACATTGGCGAGCCACTCGGAGTGGTGAACCTCGCGAATGAAGTTGGCTGCCAGCAGCTTGGCCACCTCTTCCCCGATTGCCTTCCTCTTGTGCACGGCGGACCGGCGCAGGCGTTCTCGGACGGGCCGGGCGGTGGGATCCACATGCAGTCGGTGCTCAGCCAACTCCCTGGGTACACCTGGCATGTTAGAGGGTTTCCATGCGAAGATGTCCCAGTTCTCACGGAGGAATTGGCTGAGCTCGGCTTCCTATTTAGGATCGAGGGTGGTGGAGATGTTCGTCAGGGCAGCAGTGTCGTCCGTCGGGTGGATGCTGACCTTCTTCGTCTCTCCCGCCGACTGGAATGCAGACTCTGAAGCTGGCTTCTTCGAGCGCATCAGGTCAGCGGGGTCGACTGTTTTCTTGTACTCGTCGAGCTCGAGGACGGCCATTTGCTGGTCAGCGATTCTTGATCCCTGCTGCAGACACTCTTCGGCCCGTTGTCGATTGCCCGCGATGGTGATCACACCTTTCGGGCCTGGCATCTTCAGCTTCAAGTATACGTAACACGGACGGGCCATGAAACACGCATACGCTGGGCGGCCCAGAATTGCGTGGTAAGCGCTCTGGAAGTCCACCACTTCGAACGTGAGCTTCTCCTTGCGGAAGTTCTTGTCGGAGCCGAAAACAACGTCCAACGCGATCTGGCCGAGTGACTTGGCCTTCCGTCCAGGGACGACTCCATGGAACTGCATGCTGCTCTCGCCGAGTTTGTACATCGGAATGCCCATCCCCTTGAGAGTGTCGGCGTACATGATGTTCAAGCCGCTGCTGCCGTCCATGAGGACTTTGCGCGGTAGGACTCCTTCCACCACCGGGTCGATGACCAGAGCCTGTCTCCCACGGGTGGGTACGTGTGCTGGATGATCCGACTGGTCGAAGGTGATCGCAGTCTGAGACAATTTGAGGAACTTGGGGTTGGTAGGGGTGGCCATGTTCACCTCCCTGTTCACCAGCTTCAGTCGACTCTTGCTCTCAACGTCAGCAAAAATCATCAGTGTTGCATGGACTTGGGGGAATGGATCCTCCTTATCCTCCTCATCCTGTTCATTGTCCTTTTCACTCGGTTGCCCTTCGCCGAACCCCTGGATCAGGAGGCGACACTGTCGAGTGGTATGCTTTGGATATATGGGGTTGCCCTCTTCATCCATCTTTGTATGAACCGGACATGGCTGGTCCAGGATGGGATTATTGAACTGCTTCTTCTTGGGGGTAAACCACGCCTTCCCTTTGCCCTTGAACTTGGCATTGGTCACGGCCGCAGCTTCTGCCTGCAGAGTGGACGGAGCTTTCTGCTTCTGTTTCCGAGTGTTACTCCCATCTCCATCGCTGACTGTCTTGTGCTTGCCGCTTCGGATGCGGTCCTCTTCTTTGCCATTTTGCATAGCGAGCTGCTATCTCCATCATCTTGCTCATGGAGATGTCACCTGTTCGGCCAAACTTTAGGTACAGATCCCTGTACCGCACGCCTGCCTTGAAGGCGCAGACTGCTTGATGCTCTGTGACGTTCTCCACCGTGTGGTAGAGAGTTGTCCAACGCTGAATGAAATCACGCAGGGGCTCATTCTGCTTCTGGACGCAATGCTGGAGCTCCACGAGGCCCGCAGGGCGCTTGCACGGCCCTTCAAAGGTCCTGATGAACACTCGGGCCAGATCTGCCCAATTGTAGATGCTTGAGGGGGCCAACTGGTTCAGCCACGCTCGCGCCGAGCCATCGAGCATCAGAGGGAGGTGTTTCATGGCGACATGGTCGTCCCCTCCTCCAATCTGGACTGCCACTTGGTAATCATCCAGCCATGTTTCTGGCTTGGACTCTCCTGTAAACTTGCTGATTCCCGTCGCCAGTCGGAAGTTGGGCGGGATGTCAGCCGAATGGATGGCTCAACTGAAACACTCGGGACCAGACACGATGGTCCTGCTTCCACTCGGACGGTCCATATCATAACCATCGCGGTGGGCTCGGCCCCTGTCGACCCTTCGCTGGGCGATACGCCCTCTTGCATCGGGCCTTGGGTCTTAAGTGTCACTGACTGAACGCCGATCATCATGATGTCAGGGCCCGTAGGGCCCACCCGGGGAGGGGTGCATGAACGGTGACGATGTTCGTGATTTATGGAACGGCTGCCTCCCCTGTGTCGCTGATGGGAACCAGGGCTATGAACCGACCGATGCGTATTCGCACGAACAAAACTATTGTGGATCCTGTTGTGCGACTGGGAAACAGCCGAATTTTTCTGCTGCGCCGTGTGCAACAGGCCGCGGATTTGCTCGATCCCCCTGCCAGCATCTGAATCAGTCGGTTGAAGGGAATCGGCTATCTTGGCAGCCGCAGCCAAGTTGAGGAGGGGTGTGCGGAACAACTCCACGTTGCTCCGCCGAGTGTGCCGACTGGCAGAACGGCGAGGTGGGCGACGCGCGCCGGACGTTTCGCCGACTTCGTGCTCGTTCCGGCCAGCTTGACGGGGATCTTCATGGGAGTTGGCCATGTGTACTTCTGCTGCAGGCCCGCGACCCGCGTACTCGGAAGGAAACTCAGTCGGAACCGAGTCTGAGTGCTGGGACGGCGGGGCAACCACAACCGACTCTAGAACCGCCACTTGTGAAGATGTGTTCTGGTGCGCCGGGGCGTGTTGCACCCAACGCTGGAACCGCGGACGGCGGGACCGCTTGTTGTGGCGTGTGGCGGCGGTGTAGGACGACACCGGAGCCGACTGCTGGAGAAGAAGAATGCCGCGAGCGCCGGCACGGAAGTGCGTAGCCCCACGGCGGGGAAGCGCCTCGACGTCGAGAGGGGCATCCCGATGCCACGCCGAATCGTCGACGATGAAGGAGAGAGCGGCGAAGAAGATCTAGCGACCCATGTTCGAATCTCCACCGGACGACATGACGAAATGAAGTAGTCGCAAACTCGCCGGAAGTCGCTTAGACGCCCGCCCCACGGTGGGCGCCAACTGTCGTGGGTATAAGTCTGACAGTAGATGTGTAGGGTACGAAAAGGATGGGCAGAGCCTTAGCTACGGCGAGGTTGTATGAGTTCAGGCCCCTCTGTGGTGGAGGTAATAGCCCTACGTCTCAGTGCTCTGGGAGCTTGTTGTCGAGTGGAATATGGAATACAAATGAGTTGCTAACCCCTGCACAAGTGGGGGAGGGTGGCTTATATAGAGTGAGCTACCCTCCACAACGGTTCGGTGCACAGGGGTGGAGTAGTGGCGAATAAATGCCTACGTTATAGGTAACGTACGTCTTAAATGCTAATAAAGGCGCATGGAAACGTATGACCGCTTCCCCCCAGGGGGGTTACGATGCACAGAGTGGAATCCAGTCGGTTAGTTTGATATACTCCGAATGCTCGTCTCCGACTGGATGGTCGAAGATCTGTTACCGACTGGATGATGGGAACTTCTTAGTTCAGTCGGAACTGACTAAGGGCCTTGTCCCTTATGAAGGGTAGTCCTTGGGTAGGACCTACAGGGCAGGCCTATGACCCTACCCTAGGACTATAACCCCATCAATCACCAAGGGTTAAAATTCCCAAGCATACGCAAAATCCGCACACAACAAATGCTCACGAACCCTGAGGAAGGAACCTATAAAGGAACTATTTGCTTGGGAAGATGTTTCTTACTAAGTAAAAGTAATATACCATAACTACACATGGCCAGATTGCCTGGTTCTCCTAACTATTCACCTATTTCACATGTTACATTGTACAGAACACTCCCTAATGTTTATCAAGTGAGGAGGAAGCAGATGGTTGGTTAAGATAGTATTAACACATCAGACGGAGAATAAGGTGATATAAATACTTAGTTACATGAAATCACTCATTAGGCTACCAATTTAGGTTATCTATTATTACATCGAGGCGGCAATATTGTTGTGACAAGCGTGTGGCACGCATTACTTGGTCATAAACGAGGTGAAGAGGAACCTCGTGACCATCGGGCCCTGCTGACCTGACTCGAGCCAGTTCTTCAGGATTAAGCTTTGTAAACCTCGTATTCACCATTTCCCATGCCTCCCGAGCACCTTCTTGGCAGGCCCATGTTTACCACAATTTGAATTGGCGCCGAGCTCCTTTAAAGAACTCAAATAGTTCTGACATCCTTTCCGAATGCTTCTCGGCCGGCCATAATGCCTTCAACATGCTCTTCATCCCTTTTCGCCCGCGCTCATAACTTATGGACTATTCCTTTAGAAGATCACAATTAAACGGAATGGCTCTTCCTATAAATGCCTAGTCAGGAGAGCTATACCAAGGAATGGAATCTTTGATTAATATCAGAACATATATTCGTATATTTACAAACTTTGACATATTAGTTATCGAACATTCCACCCTTTAGGCTCTTGTTTTCTTTGGTAACTTGTCCCAACCACGTCTGTAAACTCCCAATGTGGTTTATATATTCTTGTTGTCCCCCTTAAGCTTTTTATTCTCATTTACACTTCGAAATAATGAGTTTGAGCTGGCCTTATTCTGAGATTCGGTGTATCTCTGTGACTCCTTGGCTGTTTCCAGATCTTTTTGTAGTTGACTTATAGATTCTGCTACTACAAAATATACTTTCATTTAAAAGGACAATAGGACAACTATGCATATGAGTTCAAAAAACTCTTACCATGTGCTTGTCTTGTAAAATTCTTCACTTGTTCTTATTCGGCTTTAACAACCTGGAGTTGTGTTCGGTATGTCCGAATCTTCTGGGAAAACTCCTATTCTTGTCCCTCATAGCCTAAATAACATGTTGACACTTAGGGTTAGGCCCTCAGATCGTTCATGCTGCCCAAAAGAGGATCGGGGGATAGTGGCTGGGAATTTGTGCACAATGGAAAAAAATTGAATACATACCTTAAGGCTTGTTGACAATGGCTGCCTACTCCTTCAAGTCCTGCTCGGGCGTCTCCGAGGTGCGCATCAACCGCACTCAAGGTCCTAAACTCGTGTTCGGAAAATTCGGGATGATGCAAGGGTTCTTTCCGCTGACGATGGTTCATTATGCTATCCACTTCGGAGTTGGTAACTCAAACCTTGTAACGATACTCGGTGGATTGATCTGCAGGAGGAACCTCCGAATTGTCAACCGCCACCGAGGGGGGTGGTTGTGTTCAGTTCTTGTCGAACACAATGATGGGTGTAAATACTTGTTGTTTATTGGAGGTGTAAAAACTTGTACCTCTTGGAGGGGGAACAGTTGGGACAGTCTATGTATATGCTCCACGTTTAGAGGACCGGCCATTATTCGGCATTGGTTCGGCAGACCCTACAATTGATAGGTGTTCAGCGCGTGGAACGACGACCCGATGTAGCATGAGGGGCCGTTGTGGCATTCACACAACCTTTTCTAGAAGGATCTTTCTTCTTTTTCTCCTTGTTCGACGAAGGAGCTTTCTTCAGATAGTCAGTTATGAGGGTGACCTCGGTGTTATTTACACTCATCTGATAAAAGAACCCATTTTCAAAAATAATTGACGTATCTGCATCATCATGGAATCCGGGGACGTCCTCCTTGGCATTGTTCTCTGGTTGAGGAGGTGGGATTTTGATTTTCTCTACCAAACACCTCCATTTCTGTTTAAATAAATTTCAAGGATTTGTTTAGACAAGACATGCTATAAAAACGTAAAATTGGAAGTTAAACTATACTAACCCATTCGATGCGGTTGTGATTTGAGTAGCCTTCCTTTGTGTCTTGATTCGAGTAGCCCTCCTTTATAAAGGTCGTCCAATAAGGCAACCAATTCCACCGGATCAGCCGGGCCCTCCCGCTTGTATCGTGTAGTGTCACTCGAACCGTTGAATTGCCAAAGTGGATGTGACCTTTGTTGGGGAGGTTGAACACACCGCCGTATGGCCTCAGCCATGACGTCAATCATAGTTAGCCGGAAGTGTGTCAACAACTTAACCTTGGCAACAAACTATCTTACCTCATGACCATCTTCTTTACAAGAGCTTCTTGGATCCCAGTTATCGTGGTTTTATCACCACAGATGTCCTCGTGAAAGGACTTAGTGGTGAATCCATCGCAAATATGTGGCGACTCAAAGGGGTTGATCGGGCACGAGGGACGAGTTTACCCAAGTTCGTGTTGGGGAACGTTGCATGGGAAATAAAAAATTTACTACGCACATGAAGATCTATCATGGTGATGATCATCTACGAGAGGGAGATCGGATCTACATACCCTTGTAGATCGCTAAGCGGGAAGCGATAAGGAACACAATTTATGTAGTGGAATGTCTTCGCGATATAAATAGCCGTCGTCCCACGATCCGTCCCGATCTAGCATCGAACGGGCGATACCTCCGTGTTAAGCACACATACAACTCGATGATGATCTCCGCCTTCTTGATCCAACAAGAGAGACGAGGTAGTAGATGAGTTCTCCGGTAGCGTGACGACACGCCGGTGATGGTGGTGATCTATTCCTGTAGGGCTTCGCCTAAGCACAGCAGAAATCCGATCTAGAGGAAGAACTACAAACTAGAGGAGAGGGTAGCACGTGGCTGAAATTGTGTCTCGAAAACCCTCAAACCTCTAGTATATATAGGAGGAAGGAAGGGCTAGGCTTGACCACTAAGGGAGCCTTCCCTTGGCTCGGCCGAACTAGGAGAGGAGGAGTCCTCCTCCAATCCTACTTGGAGTAGGACTCCTCCACAAGTTGTCCACCTCTTTTGGTTTTTCCACTTTTTATCTCATGGGATTTCTTTGGTTGGCAAGTCAGCCCATCAAGGGCTATTGCGCCACCATCAAGTCCACATGGTCCTATTGGGGAGTGGTTGGCCCACCTGCTGGACCCCACGTACCCATTCGTCACTCCCCGTACAATGCCGATAATGCCCGAAATCCTTCCAGGATCCAAATACCAACTTCCTATATATCAATCTTCATTTTCGGACAATTCCGGAACTCCCCGTGACGTCTGGGATCTCATCCGCGACTCCGAAGAAAACTTTGGTCACCAGCACTTATAACTCAACTATACTGAAATGTCACCGAACATTAAGTGTGCAGACCCTGCAGGTTCGAGAACTATGCACACATGACCTGAGACACTCTTCGGTCAATATCCAATAGCGGGACCTGATGTACATATTGTTTCCTACATATTCTACGAAGATCTTATCGGTTGAACTTCTATGCCAAGGACTTATATAATCCCGTATATCATTCCCTTTGTCCTTCGGTATGTTACTTTCCCGAGATTCGATCGTCGGTATCTCCATACCTATTTCAATCTCGTTACCGGCAAGTCTATTTACTCATTCCGTAATACAAGATATTGTGACTAACTCTTTAGTCACATTGCTTGGAAGGCTTATATGTGATGTTGTATTACCAAGTGGGCCCCCAGATACCACTCCGTCACACGGAGTGACAAATCCCAGTCTTGATCCATGCTAACTCAACGGACACCTTCGAAGATGCCTGTAGAGTAACTTTATCATCACCCAATAACATTGCGAAGTTTCAGACACACAAGGCATTCCTCCGGTGTCAGTGAGTTACATGATCACATGGTAAGAGGAATGAATACTTGAAATGTAGAAAACAATAGCAACAAAATTACACGATCATATGCTACGTTTATAGTTTGGGTCTTGTCCATCACATCATTCTCCTAATGATGTGATCCCGTCATCAAGTGAGAACACTTATCTATGACTAGGAAACCTTAATCATCCTTGATCAACAGGCTAGTGAACTAGAGACTCACTAGGGACACAGTTTTGTCTATATATCCACACATGCATTTATGTTTCCATTCAATATAGTTATAGCATGGATAATAAATGATTATCTTGAAACAGTAAATATAATAATAACTATTTTATTATTGCCTCGAGGGCATATTTCCAACAGTCTCCCACTTGCACTAGAGTCAATAATCTAGTCTCACATATTCATGTGATTTACAATGTAATGAATCTAACACCCATACAGTTCTGGTGTTGTTCATGTGTTGCTCGTGGTAGAGGTTTGGTCGGCAGATCTGCAACATTCAGATCCATGTGAACTTTGCAAATATTTATGTATTTCTCCTTGATGTAATCGCGGCTGGCGTTGAAGCATCGCTTTATGTGTTTGGTCCTCTTGTGAAACCTTGGTTACTTGGCTACAGCAATGGCACCAGTGTTGTCACAGAACAGATTGATTGGATCGAGTCCACTTGGCACTACTCCAAGATCTGACATGAACTGCTTCATCCAGACACACTCCTTGGCCGCCTCTAAGGCAGCTATGTACTCTGCTTCGCATGTAGAATCAGCTACGACACATTGCATGGAACTGCACCAGCTTACCGTACCCCCGTTAAGAACAAATACGTATCCGATTTGTGACTTAGAGTCATCCGGATCTGTTCCAAAGGTTGCATCGACGTAACCCTTCATGACGAGCTCTTCGTCACCCCCATAAACAAGAAACATTTCCTTAGTCCTTTTCAGGTACTTCAGTATATTCTTGACAGTGTTCCACTCCTGTATCACTTTGTAAGCTGCCTGCCATACTTATGGCGAGACTGACATCCGGTCTTGTGCACAACATTGCATACATGATAGAACCTATGGGTGAAGCATAGGGGACGACACTCATCTTTTCTCTATCTTCTGGAGTTACTGGACATTGAGTCTTACTCAACTTTATACCTTGTAACACAAGCAAGAACCCCTTCTTGGATTGTTCTATGTTGAACTTCTTCAAAATTTTATCAAGGTATGTGCTTTGTGAAAGAGCTATTAGGCGCCTTGACCTATCTCTATAGATCTTTATGCCCAATATGTAAGCGGCTTCTCCTAGGTATTTCATTGAAAAACTCTTATTCAAGTAATCCTTTACGCTTTCCAAAAACTCCACATTGTTTCCAATCAGCAATATGTCATCCACGTATAATATTAGAAACGCTATAGAGCTCCCACTCACTTTCTTGTAAATACAAGCTTCTCCAAAAACTTGTATAAACCCAAACGCCTTGATCACCTCATCAAAGCGTTGATTCCAACTCTGAGATGCTTGCACCAGTCCATAAATGGATCACTGGAGCTTGCACACCTTGTCAGCATTCTCTGGATTGACAAAACCTTCGGGTTGTATCATATACAACTCTACCTTAAGAAACCCGTTAAGGAACGCCATTTTGACATCCATCTGCCAGATTTCATAATCGAAAAATGCATCTATTGCTAAAATGATTCGAACGGACTTAAGCATCTCTACGTGTGAGAATGTCTCATCGTAGTCAAGTCCTTCAACTTGTGAAAAACCCTTTAACACAAGTCGAGCTTTATAAACGGTCACATTATCGTCCGCGTCCGTCCTCTTCTTAAAGATCCATTTATTCTTAATGGCCTTGCGACCTTTAGGTAATACTTCCGAAGTCCACACTTTGTTTTCATTCATAGAAACTATCTCGGATTTCATGGCTTCTAACCATGTGTTGGAATTTCGGCCCACCATTGCTTCTCCATAACTGGCACGCTCATTGTTGTCTAACAACATGATTGACAAGACATGATTCCCGTACCAATCAGGAACATTACGTTCTCTTGTCGACCTGCGAGGTCCGACAGTAACCTGATATGAAGCTTCATGATCATCATCATTAGCTTCCTATTCAACTGGTGTTGCCTCGACAGAAATTTCATTCTGCCCCGCGCCACCATCTTGTTGAAGCAGAGGTTCTGTAACATCATCAAGTTCTATCTTCCTCCCACTCAATTCTGTCAAGAGAAACTCTTTCTCAAGAAAATCTCCGTTCTTAGCGACAAACACTTTGCCCTCGGACCTGAGATAGAAGGTATACCCAACTGTCTCTTTTGGGTAACCTATGAAGACGCACTTTTCCGCTTAGGGTTCCAGCTTTTCAGGCTGAAGCTTTTCGACATAAGCATCGCATCCCCAAACTTTAAGAAATGACAACTTTGGCTTCTTGCCATACCATAGCTCATATGGTGTCGTCTCAACGGAGTTTGATGGTTCCCTATTTAAAGTGAATGCAGCTGTCTCTAAAGCATAGCCCCAAAACGATAGTGGCAAATTGGTAAGACACATCATAGATCGCACCAAATCTAATAAATTACGATTACAACGTTCGGACACACCATTAAGCTGTGGTGTTCCAGGCAGTGCCAACTGTGAAACAATTCCATATTGTGTTAAGTGAGAACCAAACTCGTAACTCAGATATTCTCCTCCTCGGTCAGATCGTAGGAACTTGATCTTCTTGCTACGATGATTTTCAAATTCACTCTGAAATTGCTTAAACTTTTCAAATGTTTCGGACTTGTGCTTCATCAAGTAGATATAACCATACCAACTTAAATCGTCAGTGAAGGTGAGAAAATAATGATATCCTCCGTGCGCCTCTATGCTCATTGGTCTGCACACATCAGTATGTATGATCTCCAATAAGTCACTTTCACGCTCCATTGTGCCAGAGAACGAAGTCTTAGTCATCTTGCCCATGAGGCATGGTTCGCATGTGTCAAGTGATTCAAAATCAAGTGACTCGAAAAGTCCATCAGCATGGAGTTTCTTCATGCGCTTAACACCAATATGACCTAAGTGGCAGTGCCACAAGAAAGTGGCGTTATCATTCTTAACTCTACATCTTTTGGTCTCAATGTTATGGATACGAGTGTCATCACAATCGAGATTCAATATGAACAAACCCCTCACATTGGGTGCATGACCATAAAAGATATTACTCATATAAATAGAACAACCATTATTCTCAGACTTAAATGAGTAACCGTCTCGCAATAAACAAGATCCAGATATAATGTTCATGCTCAACGCAGGCACGAAATAACAATAATTTAAGTTCATAACTAATCCTGATGGTAACTGAAGTGAGACCGTGCCGAATGCAATCGCATCAACCTTGGAACCATTTCCCACGCACATCGTTAGTTCATCCTTCGCCAGCCTTCGTTTATTCCGCAGTTCCTGTTTTGAGTTCCAAATGTGAGCAACAAAACCGGTATCAAATACCCAGGCACTACTACGAGAGTTGGTGAGGTACACATCTATAACATGTATATCATATATACCTTGTTTGGTGTTGGCCGCCTTCTTATTGGCTAGATACTTGGGGCAGTTGCGCTTCTAGTGAACAGCCCCTTGCCATAATAGCACTCAGTGTCCGGTTTAGGCCCTGCCTTGGATTTCTTCGTCGGAGGGGCAACAACTTTGCCACTCTTCTTGGAGTTACCCTTCTTTCCTTTGTCGTTCTTCTTGAAACTGGTGGTCTTTTTGACCATCAACACTTGATGTTCTTTCTCGATTTCTGACTTAGCGACTTTCAACATCGCAAATAACTCGTCGGGTGACTTATTCATCCCTTGCATGTTATAGTTCAACAAAAATCTCTTGTAAGTAGGTGGCAGTGATTGAAGAATTATGTCAGTGATAGGTTCTTGCGGGAGAGCGATCCCCACGTCAGCTAGACAGTTTGAGTACCCAGACATTTTGAGCACATGTTCACTTACACACGAATTCTCCTCCATTTTGCAATAAAAGAATTTATTGGAGGTCTCATACATCTCGATCCGGGCATTCTTCTCGAAGATAAACTTCAACTCGTGGAACATCTCATATGCTCCATGACGTTCAAAACGCCTTTGAAGTCCCGGTTCTAAGCCATACAAAATTGCACATTGAACTAGTGAGTAGTCATCCTTACGAGCTTGCCAAGCGTTCAAAACATCTTGGTCAGCCATAGCGGGTGGTTCATCTCCTAGCGCTGCACCAATGACATAATTCTTTTGTCCAGCTTGGAGGATAATCCTCAGATTTAGAGCCCAGTCTACAAAGTTGCGACCATCATCTTTCAGCTCAGCTTTCTCTAGGAATGTTTTGAAATTCAGGGTTGCTACTCCGCGAGCCATAGATCTACAACATAAAATTTTGCAAACATTACTTAGACTATGTTCAAGACAATTGAGTTTAGCTAATCATATTACTCATAAACTCCCACTCAAATAGACATCCCTCTAGTTATTCGAGTGTCGCATGATCCAAATTCACTAACTCAAGACCGATCATCACGTGATTTGAGTATAGTTTCAGTGGTGAACATCTCCATGTTGATCATATCTACTATATGGTTCATGCTCGACCTTTCGTTGTCTTGTGTTCCGAGGCCATGTATGTACATGCTAGGCTCGTGAAGTTTAATCCGAGTGTTCCGCGTGTGCAACTGTTTTGCACCCGTTGTATGTGAGCGTTGAGTCTATCACACCCGATCATGAAGTGGTGTCTCAAAATGATGAAGTGTCGCAACGGTGCACACTCGGGGAGAACAAATTTTTATCTTGAAATTTTAGTGAGGGATCACCTTATAATACTACCATCGTTTTAAGAAAAATAAGGTGCATAAAAGGATTAACATCACATGCAAATCATAAGTGACATGATATGGCCATGATCTTGTGCTTCTTGATCTCCATCACCAAAGCACCGGCATGATCTTCATCGTCACCGGCGCCACACCATGATCTACATCATCATGATCTCCACCATTGTGCCGCCATCGAGGTTGTCGTGCTATCTATGCTATTACTACTAAAGCTACTACCTAGCAATATAGTAAACGCATCTTTAAGAACAAACGTTAGTTTAAAGACAACCTAATGGATCCCGCCGGTTGCTGTAGCATCAGCGTGCAAGTCGATATTTAACTATTACAACATGATCATCTCATACATACAATATATCACATCATGTCTTTGGCCATATCACATCACATGCATACGTTGCAAAAACAAGTTAGATGTCCTCTAATTTGTTGTTGCCTGTTTTATGTGGCTGATATGGGTATCTAGTACGATCGCATCTTACTTACGCAAAGCCACAACGGTGATATGCAAGTTGCTATTTAACCTTCTCCAAGGACCGCCTCCGTCAAATCCAATTCAACAAAAGTTGAAGAAACAGACACCCACCAGTCAACTTTATGCAACAAGTTGCATGTAAGTCGATGAAACCTGTCTCTCGTAAGCGTACGAGTAAGGTTGGTCCGAGCCGCTTCAATCCAACAATACCGCCGAATCGAGAAAAGACTAAGGAGGGAAGAAAATTGAACATCAACGCCCACAAACTCTTTTGTGTTCTACTCGAGATTTCATCTACGCATGAACCTAGCTCATGATGCCACTTTTGGGGACCGTTGCATGGGAAAGAAATTTTTTCCTACGCAGACGAAGACCTATCATGGTGATGATCATCGATGACAGGGAGATTGGATCTACATACCCTTGTAGATCGCTAAGTAGGAAACATTAAAAAACACGATTGATGTAGTGGAACGTCTTCGCGATGCAAATCGCCACCGTCCCACGATCCGTCCCGATCTAGCACCGAACAGACGGCACCTCCGCGTTCAACACATGTACAGCTCGATGACGATCTCCGCCTTCTTGATCCAGCAAGAGAGACGGGGAAGTAAATGAGTTCTCCAGCAGCGTGACGGCGCGCCGGTGATGTTGGTGATCTATTCCTGCAGGGCTTCGCCTAAGCACCGCAGAAATCCGATCTAGAGGAAGAACTACAAACTGAAATTTTGTCTCAAAACGCCTCAAACCTCTAGTATATATAGGAGGAAGTAAGGACTAGGCTTGCCCACCAAGGGAACCTTCCCTTGGCTCGGCCGAACTAGGAGAGGAGTCCTCCTCCAATCATACTTGGAGTAGGACTCCTCCCGAAGTTGTCACCTCTTTTGGTTTTTCCACTTTGTACCTCATGGGATTTCTTTGATTGACTAGTCATCCCATCAAGGGCAGTTGCGACACAATCAAGTCCATGTGGTCCTCTTGGGGAGTGGTGGGACCACCTAGTGGACCCCCAGTACCCATTTGTCACTCCCGGTATACTGTCGGTAATGCCCGAAATCCTTCCGGAATGCAAATACCAAGTTCCTATATATCAATCTTCGTTTTTGGACCATTCCGGAACTCCGCGTGACTTCCGGGATCTCATCCGGGACTCCGAACAACACTTCTATCACTAGCACCTATAACTCAACTATACCGAAACGTCACCGAACCTTAAGTGTGCAGACCCTGCGGGTTCGAGAACTATGCAGACATGACCCGAGACACTCTCCGGTCAATATCCAATAGCGGGACCTGGATGTCAATACTGGATCCTACATATTCTATGAAGATCTTATCGGTTGAACCTCTATGTCAAGGATTCCTATAATCCCGTATATCATTCCCTTTCTCCTTCGGTATATTACTTGCCCGAGATTCGATCGTCGGCATCTCCATACCTATTTCAATCTCGTTACCGGCAAGTCCCTTTACTCATTTCGTAATACAAGGTCCCGTGACTAACTCTTTAGTCACATTGCTTGCAAGGATTATATGTGATGTTGTATTACCGGGTGGGCCCCGAGATATCTCTCCGTCACACGAAGTGACAAATCCCAGTCTTGATCCATGCGAACTCAAAGGACACCTTCTGAGATGCCTGTAGAGTCCCTTTATAGTCACCCAGTAACGTTGCGGCGTTTGATGCATACAAGGGATTCCTCTGGTGTCAGTGAGTTACATGATCTCATGGTCATAGGAATGAATACTTGACATGCATAAAACACTTGTCTATGTCTAGGAAACCTTAACCATCTTTGATCAACAGGTAGTCAACTAGAGACTCACTAGGGACACAATTTTTTCTATATATCCACACATGCATTTATGTTTCCATTCAATACAGTTATAGCATGGATAACAAACGATTATCTTGAAACAAGAAATATAATAATAACTATTTTATTATTGCCTCTAGGGCATATTTCCAATAGTTCGGCTCCTCCGATGGAGGTAAAAGCCTATGTCCTCCTTTATGTGTATTGATGAGGAAATTGATTGCAAGGGTGCGGTCTCGCGTGTCCTCGCTCTCGATTGATCGTAACTTAAGTCTACCAGCCCTAGATACTCGCCTTTATATACAGGTCAAAGCCCTAGGTTTACAAGAATCCAGGTCAAGTCATGATTCGTGACCTGGTATATATCTGACCCGCCTTGCTCCTTAAGCAAGGAAACCTCTGGCGATCCTTCTCCATGGTGGGCCAAGAGTCGCCATCTTCGTGTTTTGGGCTACAACTAGCTCTCGTTGGTAACCACCTCATGCCTCCTGTTTCGTAGGTCACGGCCCATCTTGAATATGAACATTGTGGCACCACCGTTTTGACCCGACCTCTTAGGGAAGTTCATACGGCGGGATAATATCCCCAACATTAGGCCCCAAATTGACTTGAATATATTCATGTCAATAGACTTTACTTGTAACTTGGCGGCTCACATGCAACCCAAGCTTGGTCTTCCAAGGAAGAAATGCCGGCTTCAAATGCCCTCTTGAGCTTCTGCTATGTTCATCAATAACATCACTCGCCCAAGGATTTTAGGGACCTTGATGACGTCATTCCAACGGCTCTTTTGGCTTACCCGTTTACCCCGAAAATCAAGGCGCCAACAACTCCGAGATTTCATGCGCCCCCTAGATTCTCGCGCATGCCGTTTCCATTTTGGCTCCGGCCTTTAAATATTGAAGAGGATACCCTTTTTACTTTTCCATTGCACCCCTCTTCTTCTTCCACCTCGAGGCCGGACCTTCATCGCGCCACCGCCATGTGACCCATCACGGGCGATCTGATCTAGGAGCTCCTTGCCGCGCGACTTCTCCTCCAAACCGTGAATCTTCTTCGCCACCGTCAGGTAAGTTCTTTGTCTTGTCCTTGATCTGTCTAGGTAGCCCACTGTAGCTCAATAGAGTTCATGGGATTTCATCTTGTGTTCATCGCCATTGTAGATTTTCCTAGATTTTTTTATGAAACTTCTTGCAATGATAGGTTGCGGTAGACATAGGGATATGATTCCTTGTATAACTTTCCAAGATGTTTCGTGAGACCCATTTGGTAACAAACTGCTACTACTCCATATTTTACTGTCATCTAGGACTATCGAGTTTTTCTCTCATGAACCATTGGTAGATCCATATTTTTGCGCATTTCAATAGAAAGTTGTTTGTCCCATACTTCGTGAAATCTGAAATCATGGTTCCTCTGTAGCCGCTTTCACTTTCATACTAACTTCTTTGATATACTTGTAACTCACCATCTTGGTAAGCCACCTTTACATTAAGGCGAGTTGAACATTGTAAACTGCTTTATTATTTCTTTCTCGAGCCCCTTGCTTCTTCAAACAAGTCCGTTCATCGAGATAACTCACCAACGTATTCATGCAGCTCTTTTCTGTCCTGAATCTATCAGTATGTCAAAACCATCCAAATATGATTGGCTGCCATCATAAATTGGTGACATAGCCCTTCAGCGATGCGTATCAGTAGGAGTCTTGTCTCCTAAGGAAGTGATCGGATGGAGAGTTGCCCCTGGAGAAGTACGGCCGCAACCTGCCGAAGGAGAAGTTGTGGTCTTCGCCGATCACCTTGAACGAGGCTTTTCTCCCCCTGGCTCAAAATTCTTTCGAGGCGCCTTGCACTTTTTGAATCTTCATCCTCAAGACCTGGGCCCCATCTCATTCAGCAACTTATGCCAATTTGAAGTATTTTGGGAAGCATACTAGGAAATGGAGCCCAGTGTTCCTTTGTTTAGGGAATTCTTCTATTTGAACCGCCAAAAGGAATGGGCGATGGTCCGAGCTTAGAACTTGGCGGGTCACAATCCAAAGGCCTCGAGAATGTGGTTTTCCTAGTGTCACCCTTCCTAGTCACCCCAAGGGTTGGGAAAAGACTTGGCTTTATTGTAAGAATACTGCACTTGCCAACAAAAATCCCCTGCCAGGGTTCAGTGAGGAGCGCCTTCCAATGGACTTCCAACTTCCCGGCTCACTGACTTTGCAAGAACAGGCCACCCTTACTTTTGTGTGGCCTAAACTTAGGGCTTTGAGTGCCAACGGATTAACCGGAATTGACTTGATCCGATGCTGGGTGGAGTGGAGCATTATGCCCTTAAGCCACGGGGATGGATTGATGTGCAAATATGATGGCGATTTAAACAATGCACAATGCTTCACCAATGTTATACTTGACTTAGCATCTTCAAAATTGCCACCTCTTTTTCGTCTCCTAGGGTAAATCCCTATTTGTATAGACAATACTTACTTCAGTACTTACACTTAATTTTTTCGTGGTTTTGTCACGGCATATGTCCTCGTGAGAGAACTTAGGTGTGCGGCCATCACAGCTATGCATGTGGCGGCTTGAGAGGGGTTGGTCGGAATCGAGAGACTCGAGTTTACCCAAGTTCGGCCCCTCCGATGGAGGTAAAAGCCTACGTCCTGCTTGTGCTTCATTGATGAAGGTGATGATCACGATTACAAGGGTGCAGAATCGCTACCTCTAATCTCGAGGGTGTCTAATTTGTCTATCTCTAATGACTTGAACTTGTGAATCTGTCTAACATGTCTATTTAGACGTCTCCAAAAACCCTACCTTAACTTGTCACCTGAGACGTCTCCAAAAACCCTACCTTAACTTATCTCTTGAGACGTCTCAAAACATGACCTTAACTTGTCTCTTGAGACGTCTCAAAACCCTACCTTAACTTGTCTCTTGAGACGTCTCAAAACCTGATCCTCTCGGGGTGTCCCGCCCCTCCTTATATAAGGTGAGGGGGCGGGTTACATGTAGACTCCAAGTCAGATTTAGGCTTAACCTATTATGACCCTCCATCACGTGCTTCTCTTCGTGGGCTTCTAAGTCCCGTGCGGCTTACGATCGGGCGGTTTACAACTGGGCTTCTCTTCGTGACTCATCTTCAGGGACTCGTCTCCAGAACTTGACTGTCTGACGGGTCATTGTGTGATGGGTCATGACTGTCTAACGGGTTATTGTGTGACGGGTTATGACTATCTGACGGGTCATTGTGAGACGGGTCATAACTGTCTGACGGGTCATAACTGTGTGACGGGTCATTGTGTGACGGGTCATAACTGTCTTCCAGGTTATAAGTGTCACCGGGTCATACCGCAGGGTATATCCCCGACATTAGCCCCTAGGTTAGCTTGAATTTATTCATGGTAAGCTCCTGAAATAAGAAGAGTAAATATGCTAAGTGACCGGCTCGCTCCCTTGGCCGTCTTATAAAGTGGCTCCTCAGAAATCCGGTCTCTTCTTCATATGAATGAGCCATCCTCACAATCATCTTGCAGGTGCATGTCCTTTGTGAAATAAAATATTGAGAAAACAACACCCATATGCCGTTGAGTCGGCCTCCAGTGTTTCTTGGCGGGTCACCTCCGCCAGGTCAAAATCATTGATGACGCCGGTCCACAGACTCTTATTGGCTTGATAAAATTATTGGGAATAAATAAATCAATCTGATGTTGAGCCGGTCTTTTAATGATTGAACTCCATGAAGAAATAAGACATGTCTTGCTCACATTGACATCTTGAAAGTGCTCTTCAATATTTTCACATATCCATATTACCTGTAGCCCCCAAGCTCCAAGTTTATCAATTCATGATGACTTGGAGATTTGCAATAATATATTTGACCATGTAGCCCCCAAGTGTCGGGTTGTCTTGCCTGGAGCAGCCTGGGATTTGTAATCATCTTATATTTATAATGCTCCAGCTGGTGTAGCCCCCAAGGGCTGGCTCATCAGTGTGTGATGGGCCGGATCTTCAATTTGGACCTCATGATATGTGAAAACAACTAAGTGTTGTAGCGCCCAAATGTTGGGTTGTCTTGCCTGCAGCAACCTGGGACTTTAGAAATTTTGATCTCAATAGTGTAGCCCCCACGTGCCGGGTCGGTTCCTTGCGATGACTCAAGACTTCCACGTTCTTCTCCTTTTAAAATAAAACATCATATGATGTAGCCCCCAAGGTCCGGGTCATTATAAAAATGATGAGTCGGTTCTTCCTTGAATCCATACTTGAATAAATAGCGATATGTAACCCCCTAGGGCCGGCTTATCTCCTTGAGGCAGGCGGGTCTGATGATGATGTGATGATTTGAAAGACCAGTTTGCATTAGCCCCCAACAGTGTCATGTTGCATGCTTGCAGCACCATGGGACATCCATACTTTGATGTAATCTTGATTTGAATAATGTAGCCTCCAAGTAACAGGTCGTATGCCTGCAGCGACTCGGGACGATTCCTTCCATTGTAGAATAAAATGATATCCACTCTGTGAACTGATGATCCCTTCGTGATGAAAGAAATCAAAATATATCCTTAAGAAATCCATAAGTGCTGTAGTTTACTACAGAGCACAAGTTAAAAAAAATCCAAGAGTTGGTCAACTAGATGACCTGACATTATATCTGATAGGGCGGCTCTTTAGCAATAGTTAATTCTTTCGAGCTGGCTTAAAAATCCCAATTATTTAACACTGATTATGATAAAACATTATGAAAATTCAGCCATATTGGCTATCAAAGATTTATTTGCCCCTGCAGAAATTTATGCTTTGACCCGGTTTGAAGACCGGCATGATATGTATGTATGATGAATGATGCAATGCAAGATGATGCATGTATATGATAAGATAATGTTGAATCTTACTTCAATGAAACTAGCATGCTAGCCACTGGTTTATCCTTGCTCTCTGTAAGCCGGCCCTCACGTGATCCGATCGATGTTTTAACATAATAAGTTCGGACATGACTTATTGAGAGTACACGGGGTCGGAGTTGCATCATGCAGACAAGCACGTTTAACAAAGTTTCAAAGAAGACGGTTTAATAGCCCATGGAGTATCCTCGCTTTTTGTAAGGCGGCTCCCACATGGCCCAATCGATGTTTTAACTTGGATAAGTTCAGGGTCCATGTGGATTGACTTATCGAGAGTACACGGGGTTCGGAGCAGCATCTTCCGAACATGCAGGTTTAATCATGATTTTTTTCCTATAAGGCACGACACCCATGTGTTGAACTGTGTATCGTGGCAACTAGTCCTCTTTGATGACCTTTAGTTTGCCCGTCAATGAAGCAGGGCACCCATGTTTGAACGGTCACATCATGGTGGATTGTCCTCTTGGGTGATTTTAAAATGCCCACCAATAAATAAGGGCACCCACATTTGAACTGTCGCATCATGAGGCTCGTTGGGCGACTTTTAAATATTTTGCCGAATGAGGCAGCAGCCCCCGACACCGAGTTATCTTTTCAGTTATGATCCGGGGTTCTTGAATTATTCAGCCCAGTTAAACCTGGCGAGCCATGTCCGTGTAGCCCCCGAGTCTTAAGTCAACTCAAGGAGGCGGCTTGAGAGTCTCCATACTTGACTGTGGCATAAGCCGGCGGAAAAAGATACTGGTACCCGATCCATCTTCGAGATATAAAGCCACTGTTTGTAAAGAAGAATTCTCCTGCTGATGTGTCTACGTAGATTGGACCGTGGGAAGGACGGCTTGTGCACGTCTGTTGGACGGATCGTATAAGCGAGCACTGCACCGATATGTTGATGTCGTCCGGACTGGGAGTGTGGCATCTTGCATCCGTCTATTGGGCGGATCATACAGGCGAGCACTGCACCGGCGAGTTGAGTTGAATGTGAGAGTTGTCTCGCGATTTGGCACGGACCCGAGAATCGGTCGCGGCGTTGTAAGCCGTCTAGGTCGCGCGGACGTGAGAGTTGGCCGCGTCACTGTAAATCGGCGGAGTGTGACACGGACGAATGCTGATACAGACCGATGTTGACGCGCCTCCATCTCCATGGTATCGTGCCACTTTGGTAATGAATATTCGCTCTACATATACAAATACTGCAAATGAGTAATTGTTCCTTTGAAAGAATTATATATATGTGCTAATAAAGATAGATTAGACGAATATGACTTGATGTATTTGAGCGGCAGATGAATTGGTCCATCCAGATGTCTAATTGCAGATGAATTACGAATTGATAGAACAATACCAATATTTGATATACGCAAGTATTAGTTGACTTCTCCACGGGATCTTCTTTTTTACTCGCGTACGGCTTCAGCAATCCTTTGTATGATCTGGTCTCTTTTTTTTTTTATCAGCAGCCGCATGAATGCATCATGAGGCTTAATGTACATCTTGAGAGTCTGATGGCTCTGCTTCTGTAGGTGAATGAGACAAGGTGGAGCAGGAAGAGGCGCTACGGAATCCGACACTGCGGTGGCTCTAGGCGCGGTGAGGCTGGCGCGGCGAGTCGAGGCAGCAAACATGTGACTCACTGTTGACGAGGCAAACCATGCAGCGGCAGGTGACTCAGCGATGACAACGGTCGGCGACTTGGCGATGGCGGAGGAGGCACAAAGACAACGCAAGACGCAGGCGGTCCCATATGAGGCCGCAACGGCGGCTAGGGGCGCCGGCAGAGGCGAGACAGAGCGGGTGCGAGCCATGGTGGAGCCGGCGCGGGGAAGCACGCGACTGAGGCGGAGATGTGCGCAGAGGTGCGCGGCGAGGCGAGGCGGGCGGCTCAGGCGGAGCTGTGCACCGAAGTGCGCGGTGCGGAGAAGCGGGCAGCTCAGTCGTTGCTGTGCGCGGAGGTGCGCAGACGGTGAAGCGGGCTCGTCAGCATCAGTTGTGGTCGCGGTCAATGGCTTGCACAAAACCAGTCGATGATGGAATCCAGCGGCCACTTTTGATTTTCTTAGGCAATCTGGCGAGATGTCTTGAGGAAAAGCGTGGTGGCAAAGGTAAGGCCGCGGCGAAGAGGCGTAGCACGGCAGCAGAGGCGAGGCAGCAAAGCAGAAACGACGGCGTCTCGGACGCGAGGCCACGACGCTAGCGGGCTCGGAGAGTTAAAGGACGCGCGTGTCAGAGCGGAGACGTGCACGGCGGGGCAAAGATGGTCGGCGACTCGTCGCACGGCGACTCGAGGCATATCGGATCAAGGTGAGGCAACTCGTTGCGCGGCGACGGTGGATGGCAAAGCGGCGACTCAAAATGCAGCGGAGCAGGGAGACTCGGTCACACGGCGATGACGAATGGTGATGCGGCGGTTTAAAACATGGCGGAGTGGGGCAACTCGGTCGCGCCGCGACGACGGATGGTGGCGCGACAGTTTCAAACGCGGCGGTGCGGGGCGCAGTAGGCGAACGCATGCGATGGAGTGGGCCTTTGGAGCGGTGGCAGGTGTAGCTACTTCTGGTCGAGGCCGGCGGTGACGGGGTGAGGCCGGCTAATCCGCTCATGTGCTAGTCCGATTCCGGGTCATGGCCGACTCGAAGCAGAATGTCATAAACAAACCATAGAAGTTGTCGGACATATCTCCCTTAATAATAAAGCTCGTAGCGTTTCTCGCGTCCGTCGTCGGTCATTTTACAGAAAAAGCCTCGCAGTTTCAGGTAATTAACCCGCAGTCCAATTTTAAGTCAGAACGAACCGTTTTTTGTCATTTTGCAGAAAAGTCCTCACAATTTTAGATAATCAACCCGCGTTCCATCTTTTAGTCACAACCGAACCGTTTTTTTGCATTTTTCATAAAAAAACCCTGATGTTTTAGGTAATCAACCCGCCGTCCCTATGTAAGTCAGCCGAAACTTTTTTTGTTTTAACAAAAAAAACCCTGACTATTTAGTTAATCAATCCATATTTTATCTAAAACAAAATTATCCATATCTTTTAAACCGTAACTCCGATTTTAACATGTTATATATAAAATTTGATTGAAAAAATGTGTAGAATCTAAATAGGATGTTATTTTTAGCTGTTGAATACTTTTTAAATATTATTTTTGGTGCAAACTTAATCTGTAGTGCACGATTCTTTTTTTTTCCTCTCTTTCCGGCGACCATACGAATTGCAATAAATATCCATTAAATTAAAACCAAATTGAGAGAAAAGAAAACATCGTTAAACACACATGCACACCTTTAAAAAATATCGTGGTGAGAAACAACATATTTCTCATCTTATTCCGAGTGATTGTACATTCAAACACGTTTTCGTTGTGTGAGCACTGATGCCATCGTCGACAACACAAATGTGATGCCATGTGAAAATATATTACGTTCAAAGTGTGTGTTATTTTCTCTTCCGTTGCAACGCACGGGTTATTTTGCTAATTTATCTTATTGCTTTATCCTCGCGCAGTCGTACTTGACCTGTCCTGACCAGTCTTGCTTGAGCGAATAGTGAATGAAATTTACTTCACTTCATGGCATGACATGACCTTTACTTTATTTAAATTCTGATGTACTATGGTGTTTCTCCACATGAATACTCCGAGGCAGTCTCTTGCTAAATTCTGATGCTATCTCCCCTAATAATAAAGCGCGTAGCGCTTCTGGCGCCCGTCATCGGTCATTTTGTAGAAAAGGCCTCGTAGTTTCACGTAATTAACCCGCAGTCCAATTTTAAGTTAGAACGAACCGTTTTTTGTCATTTTGCAGAAAAGTCCTCACAGTTTTAGATAATCAACTCGCGTTCCATCTTTTAGTCACAGCCGAACCGTGTTTTTGCATTTTTCATAAAAATCTCTGATGTTTTAGGTAATCAACCCACCGTCCCTATGTAAGTCAGCCGAATTTTTTTTTTAACAAAAGAACCCTGACTTTTTAGTTAATCAATCCATATTTTATCTAAAACAAAATTATCCATATCTTTTAAACCGTAACTCCGATTGTAACATGTTATATATAAAATTTGATTGAAAAAATGTGTAGAATTTAAATAGGATGATATTTTTAGCTCTTGAATACTTCTTAAATATTATTTTTGGTGCAAACTTAATCTGTAGTGCACGGTCTTTTTTTTTCCTTTCTTTCCGACGACCATACGAATTGCAATAAATATCCATTAAATTAAAACCAAATTGAGAGGAAAGAAAACATCGTTAACCACACATGCACACCTTTGGAAAATCTCGTGGTGAGAAACAACATATTTCTCATCTTATTCCGAGTGATTGTACATTCAAACACGTTTTCGTTGTGTGAGCACTGAGACCATCGTCGACAACACAAATGTGATGCCATGTGACAATATATTGCGTTCAAAGCATGTGTTATTTTCTCTTTCGTTGCAACGTACGGGTTATTTTGCTAGTTTATCTCATTGCTTTATCCTCGCGCAGTCGTACTTGACCTGTCCTGACCAGTCTTGCTTGAGCGAATAGTGAATGAAATTTACTTCACTTCGTGGCATGACATGACCTTTACTTTATTTAAATTCTGATGTACTATGGTGTTTCTGCACATGAATACTCCGAGCCAGTCTCTTGCTAAATTCTGATGCTAATTGGCCAACGATTGCTCTGTGGTTTGACCGTGTGGTCTGTTCTTGTATGTCCTGAGGCTCATCTCGATGTGTTGAACTGTCATCTTTGGCTAGTCTCCTTTTTTATGCCTCCGTACGACGGCGCCTTGCCAGCAAATTGTCTTGACATAGGAATTTTCTTTCTTTTTACGCATCAATATGGCGCCTGTCTGTATTCTGTTTTTGATTTCGAGACAGGATCACTGATGATTCTGTCAACAAAGCTGGTGCCCGCTCTCAAAATTATCGTTTGGCTCCGATATGTTTTATGCCGCAGCTGATCAATCTCAACTGATGAATTTGGAGTTGTTCTAGATCCTTCTGAGCCAACTCTTCTTCACTGAAAAATTGCAAAGTTCTCGATCCCTCGGAAACTTCTTCCAAGAACACAATACCACTGTGCGATCTACCCCATGGTGGGCGCCAAATGCCAGGAGCCGTCCTCTTCTGATCCTCCTTGGCCAAGTTGATCTGGTGATAACCATAGTATGCATCCAAAAAGCACAAACGCTCGCAACCCGCCGTAAAGTCAATGATTTGATCGATACGTGGGAGGGCAAAGGGATACTTCGGGCAAGCTTTGTTGAGATATGTATGATCTGTATAATCGGTGCACATATGAAAAGTGTCATTCTTCTTGAGAACTAAGATGGGGTTAGCCAACCACTCAGGATGGAAAACTTCGATGATGAATACGGCGGCCAAGAGTCGGGCGACTTCTTCCCCAATTGCTTTACGCCTCTCCTCGTTCAAAGGACGGAGGTACTATCGAACCGGCTTCATCTTGGGATCTATATTGAGATGGCACTCAGCGAATTCTCTCGGTACTCCTGGCATGTCAGAAGGTTTCCATGCAAAGATGTCCCAATTCTCACAGATGAATTCGATGAGCGTGCTTTATTATTTGGGATCCAAACCGGTCCCAATAGTAAAGTGCTTAGAAGAGTCGCCTAGAGTGAAATCAACTTGTTTGGTATCATCTGCAGGCTTAAACTTAAGGGGCGGCTCAGAATCGATGGATAGTTTTTTGAGAGGGTTCATGTCGGCCGGGTCCACATTAGCCTCGTGGAATTTCAATTCTTCAGCAACGCACGCTGACTCAACATATGCGGCATCTCCTTCTTCACATTCCTATGCTATCTATCGATCCCCATTGATTGTGATGGTACCTTTAAGACCGGTCATTTTGAGCTTGAGGTACACATAGAAAGGCCGAGCCATGAAGCGGGAGTAAGTCGGCGGCCCGAACAGAGCATTATAAGGACTCTTGATTTTGACCACCTCAAACATCAGATCCTCGCGCCAGCAATTGGATTCATCGCCAAAAGCCACAATTAACTTGATAGACCCAACTGGATAGGCCGACTAGGCTGGGACAATGCCGTGAAAGACCGTGGTCGAAGGCATCAAGTCATTCTCAGTAGAATTCATCCGCCAGAAGGTATCGTAGTACAAGATGTTGATGCTGCTTCCTCCATCCATGAGAACCTTAGAGAGGGTGTATCCCCCAACCTGCGGTGCCACCACCAATGCCAAGTCACCAGGATTATCCATGTGGGGCGGGTGATCAGCTCTACTCCAAGTGACGGGCTGTTCAGACCAGTTGAGGTATCCAGGAACCGCTAGCTCAGCCATGTTGACCGCCCTCTGTTTGATTTTCTTCTCCCTTTTACAGGAGTTAGTGGTGAAAACATGGTACTAGCCATTGTTCAGTTGCTTAGGGTTGCTCTGGAAACCGCCCTGGTTATTCATCTGCTCAAACCCGCCTTGATTGCTTTGCTGCTGAAAGCCGCCCTAGTTTATGTACTATTGGTTACCCTGGCCAGACTATTGTCCGCCTTATTATTCGAGCCACCTTGTCCGTGAGGGCCCGAACTAGGGAAACTGCCAAAAGAGCCCCCTTGTGACCCGCCAGGACCAAACTGACCCGGATGGCCGCCACAGTTTCCCCCTTGGTGATCTCTAGACACTTGAAGACGAAATTCCTGCATCACGAAGCAGTTTTCCCAAGAGTGGTTGGATGGGGCATCCGGGATACTGTATTTCGGACAAGGCCCCTTGAGCAACTCCTCGTAATTGCGTGGTTTTTTCCCACTAAAGTGCCAATCTTGACGAGTGTCCCGACGCTGGTTTCTTGGCCCATTCCTGGTGTTGGCAACAAAATCACACATGCCGTCTTACTAACTTCTCTATCCTTGACCTCCCTGGTTGACATTATGCCCTTGAGCTTGGAGGTGACTCTTGCCCCCGCCTCCTTTCTTGACCTCACTAGCCTTATCCTATTCGGAGCCAACATCCTTCGTGTCATCTGACTCGGCATACCTGGTGAGTGTGTCCATCAACTCACCCATATCCTACACCTTCCGCTTAAGACAACCATGCTTCAATACCAAACGTTGAAAATGGCAGTTCTTCTCCAAGATCAACACAGCCTGAGCCGCCGTGATATCATTCGATGAATAGATAATCTCCACAACCCGTTGTGTCCAATGGTGGGCCGACTCATCTGCCCATTGAATGCAATGTTGTACATCTACAATCGTCATTGGGCATTTGCAATTTCCGCGAAAGTGCTTAATGAATTGCTCCTTCAATTCTGTGTAGGTGTTAACGGAGTTCGGTGGTAAAATTTTCAACCATGTGCGAGCTGGCCCCTCTAACATCATAGTGAAGTACTTGGCATAGACTGCATCACTGGCATCAAGCATGTCCATTGCCAGCTCGTAACTCTCAACCCATGCACCTCGCTCAAGATTGGGTGTGTAATTGGGTACCTTGCGAGGGCCTTTGAAATCTCTGGGCATGCGCTAGTTTCGAAGAGCAAACGAGAAGCAAGGGACGCCTACATTCCTTCCTCCCGATCCACTGCACGCGGGCACCGGCTGGACATAAGTTTGAACTACATGACCCGCCATTGCCGCCACCGCCTCTTCTTTTGCCCATCAGAAGCTCGGGCCACGTTCACAAGCGCCTGAGCGTTTGACGTTGGTAGATCGGGCGGTTTGACCTGAGGTTGTTGTCGGTGACCGTTGCTGGAAACCGCCAGGGGATCGTCATGGCGGCTCTTGATTTGGCTAGCATGAGGTGTGGAGTGTAGTCGATCACGATTGTAAGAAAACTGCGCCTGCTGGACCACCGCCATCTTCAGCATCTCAATGGTGTTCCTTGCTTCCACCTCTAGTATGGTATTTCCACGAATAGGTAGAGACTCCAAGTGGTGGGTAGCAGCCAACACGTTGTCTACGGGGTTGGAGAAGTGACCTTGCAGTGTTTGAAAGTGTTAAGTCGTCTGCTGGATCGGCGGAGGCTGAGCCGACTGTTGAACAAACTCGACATATGGATTAGTCTGACGAGGGGGGTTATGCTCCGCACTAGGCGTATGTGGGCTGTCCAATAAGCGAGTGGGATTAACATTGGCCAGAATACAACTCTAATGCCTCCTTTCGTGCACGGCATCAGATGCGACTCGCTGATGCTCAAGCCGCCATGCCTCAGCCTTCAAATGTTCCACCTCTTCATTAATTTAAAACTGTTGATCCGCCATCCGGGTGTTCTCACCGTCAATCTCATGTTGTATCTTAGCCATCTCCTCACGCAGTTTTGCTAGCTCGGTGATACGTCCATTTTGCATCATGCTTTCATGTTGATATTTATCGCTTTATGGGCTGTTATTACACTTCACGGTACAATACTTATGCCTTTTCTCTCTTATTTTTCAAGGTTTACATGAAGAGGGAGAATGTCGCAGCTGGAATTCTGGCCTGAAAAAGGAGCAAGTTTGAGATACCTATTCTGCGCAACTCCAAAAGCCGTGAAAATCAACGAGGATTTATTTTGGAATTTATAAAAAATACTGGGCCGAAGAAGTACCAGAGGGGAGCCAGCAGGAGGCCACAAGCCTGCTCTGCGCGGCCTACCCCCTGGTCGCGCCTAGAGGGCTTGTGGGCTCCCTGTTGGCCCTTTGGCCCCCCTCTTTTGCTATAAGGAGGGTTTCGTTCCAGAGAAAATCAAGAGGAGGCTTTCGGGAGGAATCGGCGCCGCCACGAGGCGGAACTTGAGCAGAAACAATCTAGAGCTCCGGCAGGGTCGTCCTGCCGGGGAAACGTCCCTCCCGAAGGGGGAAATCGTCGCCATCATCATCACCAACACACCTCTCATCGGGGGGGGGGGGACTCATCACCATCAACATCTTCATCAGCACTATCTCATCTCCAAACCCTAGTTCATCTCTTGTAACCAATCTCCGTCTCGCGACTCCGATTGGTACTCCTAAGGGTGCTAGTAGTGTTAATTACTCTTTGTAGTTGATGCTAGTTGGATTACTCGGTGGAAGATTATATGTTCAGATCCTTGATGCTATTCATTACCTCTCTGGTCATGAATATGATTATACTTTGTGAGTAGTCACTTTTGTTCCTGAGGACATGGGATAAGTCATGCTATAAGTAGTCATGTGAATTTGGTATTCGTTCGATATTTTGATGCGTTGTATGTTGTTTTTCCTCTAGTGGTGTTTTGTGAACATCGACTACATAGCACTTCACCATTATTTGGGCCTAGAGTAAGGCATTGGGAAGTAACAAGTAGATGAT
Organism: Hordeum vulgare subsp. vulgare; assembly: GCF_904849725.1. Lineage (NCBI taxonomy): Eukaryota > Viridiplantae > Streptophyta > Magnoliopsida > Poales > Poaceae > Hordeum > Hordeum vulgare. The sequence goes on from NC_058518.1 coordinate 219,726,118, forward strand.
GGGTTGCTAGAGTGACAGAAGCTTAAACCCTAGTTTATGCGTTGCTTCGTAAGGGGCTGGTTTGGATCCACTAGTTTAATGCTATGGTTAGACTTTGTCTTAATTCTTCTTTCGTAGTTGCGGATGCTTGCGAGAGGGGTTAATCATAAGTGGGAGGTTTGTCCATGTAAGGGCAGCACACAAGCACCGGTCCACCCACATATCAAACTATCAAAGTAGCAAACGCGAATCGTATGAACATGATGAAAACTAGCTTGACAGAAATTCCCATGTGTCCTCAAGAGCGCTTTACCTCCTATAAGAGTTTGTCCAGGCTTGTTCCTTGCTACAAAAGGGATTGGGCCACTTTCCTGCACCGTGGTTACTTTTGTTACTTGCTACTCGTTACGAATCATATTATCACACAACTTTTTGTTACCGACAATTTCAGTGCTTGCAGTGATTACCTTGCTGAAAACCACTTGTCAGATCCTTGTGCTCCTCGTTGGGTTCGACACTCTTGCTTATCGAAAGGACTATGATAGATCCCCTATACTTGTGGGTCATCAAGACTCTTTTCTGGTGCCATTCTCGGGGAGTGAAGCGCCTTTGGTAAGTGGACTCTGTAAGGAAACATTTATATAGTGTACTGAAATTTATTGTCACTTGTAACTATGGAAACTAATCCTTTGAGGAGCTTGTTCGGGGTATCTTCACCTCAAACGGAAGCACAAGGAGTTGCTCCTCAACCTGCTGCACCTACTGAAAATATTTGCTATGAATTTCCTTTGGGTATGCTTGAGAAATTGTTGGCTAATCCTTTTACACGAGATGGAACATCACATCCCGACTTGCATCTAATCTATGTAGATGAAGTTTGTGGTTTATTTAAGCTTGCAGGTTTTCCCGAGGATGAGGTCAAGAAGAAGGTATTTCCCTTATCTTTGAGTGATAAAGCATTGACATGGTATAGGCTATGTGATGATACTGGATCATGGAACTACAACCGGTTGAAATTGGAATTTCATCAAAAGTTTTATCCTATGCATCTAGTACATCGTGATCGGAATTACATTTATAATTTTTGGCCTCGTGACAGAGAAAGCATCGCTCAAGCTTGGGGGAGGCTTAAATCAATGTTATATTCATGCCCCAACCATGAGCTCTTGAGAGAAATTATCATTCAGAACTTTTATGCTCGGCTTTCTCATGATGATCGCACCATGCTTGACACTTCTTGTACCTATTCTTTTATGAAGAGAGATGTTGACTTCAAATGGAATTTATAGGAAAGAATTAAACGCAACTCTGAAGATTGGGAGTTTGATGAAGGTAAGGAGTCAGGTATGAATTTCAAGTTTGATTGCGTTAAATCCTTTGTCGAAACAAATACTTTTTGTGATTTTAGCGCTAAGTATGGACTTGACTCTGAGATAGTAGCTTCATTGTGTGAATCATTTGTTGCTCATATTGATCTCCCTAAAGAGAAGTGGTTTAAATATCATCCTCCCTTAGAAGTCAATGTATTTAAACCCAATCCAGTTGAAGAGAAAGTCATTGCCTATAATGATCCTATTGTTCATATAGTGCTTACATTGAGAAACCACCTTTCCCGGTTAGGATAAAGGATCATTCTAAAGCTTCAACTTTGATATGTAGGGGCTACATTAGAACACCTACACCCCCTGAGCAAATGAGACTTGAACCTAGCATTGCTATTATCAAAGACCTCATGTCCGACAATGTTGATGGCCATGATATTCACTTCTGTGAAGATGCTGCTAGAATTGCTAAACCTCAGGCTAGAGACAAACATAGGCCTGTTGTTGGCACGCATGTTGTTTCTGCTAAGATAGGAGATCATTGTTATCATGGTTTATGTGACGTGGGTGATACGGTTAGTGCAATACCTCAATCCTTATGCGATGAAATTAAAGACGAGATTGCACCTATCAAGATATAACCCATTGATGTCACTATTCAGCTTGCCAATAGTGATACTATCTGCCCTTTGGGAATTGTTAGAGATGTTGAACTCTTGTGTGGTAAAACGAATTATCCTGCTAATTTGCTTGTTCTTGCTACCACACAAGATAGCTTTTGTCCCATCCTATTTGGCAGACCTTTTCTCAATACTGTGAATGCTCATATTGACTGTGATAAGCAAACTGTCACTGTTGGCTTTGAAGGTGTGTCACATGAGTTCAATTTCTCCAAGTTTGGTAGACAACCTCATGAAGAGTTGCCTAGTAAGGATGAAATTATTGCCCTAGCTTCTATTGTTGTGCCTCCTGCTGATCCTTTAGAGCAATACTTGCTTGAGCATGAAAATGATATGCATATCGATGAAAGGGATGAGATAGATAGAGTTATCTTTGAACAATATCCTATCCTTAAGAATAATTTTCCCGTTGAACTGCTTGGAGATCCACCCCCACCAAACGGTGATCCTGTGTTCGAGCTTAAACAGTTGCATGATAATCTTAAGTATGCTTATCTGGATGAAAAGAGATATATCCTGTTATTATTAGTGCTAGCCTCTCAGAGCATGAAGAAAATAAGTTACTAAAAACTCTGAGGAAGCACCGTGTTGCTATTGGATATACTCTTGATGATATTAAGGGCATTAGTCCCACTCTATGCCAGGACAAGATTAAAATCGATCTTGATTCCAAACCAGTTGCCGATCATCAGCGGAGATTGAATCCTAAGATGAAAGAGGTAGTAAGAAAAGAAATACTAAAGCTCCTGGAAGCAGGTATTATCTATCATGTTGCTCATAGTGATTGGGTGATTCCGGTGCATTGCGTCCCTAAGAAGGGAGGGATTACCGTTGTCCTTAATGATAAGGATGAATTTATCCCACAGAGGATTATTACTGGCTATAGGATGGTGATCGATTTTAGGAAATTGAATAAAGCCACCAGGAAAGATCATTACCCTTTGCCTTTTATCGACCAAATGCTAGAAAGAATGTCTAAACACACACACTTCTGTTTTATAGATGATTATTCTGGTTTCTCCCAAATACCTGTTGCACAATCTGATCAGGAGAAAACCACTTTTACCTTCCCTTTAGGTAGCTTTGCTTACAGACGTATGCCTTTTGGTTTATGTAATGCACCTGCCACCTTTTAAAGATGTATGATGGCTATATTCTCTGACTTTGTGAAAAGATTGTTGAGGTTTTCATGGATGACTTGTTCGTTTACGGGTCTTCTTTTGATGATTGCCTTAGCAACCTTGATCGAGTCTTGTAGAGATGTAAAGATACGAACCTTGTCTTGAATTGGGAGAAGTGACACTTTATGGTTAATGAAGGCATCGTCTTAGGACATAAAATTTCTGAAAGAGGTATTGAAGTCGATAAGGCTAAGGTTGATGCGATAGAGAAAATGCCATGCCCCACAGATATCAAAGGTATAAGAAGTTTCCTTGGTCATGTTGGTTTCTATAGAAGGTTCATTAAAGACTTCTCTTAGATTTCTAGGCCTCTTACCAATCTCTTGCAAAAGGATATTCCTTTTGTTTTTGACGATGATTGTGACGAAGCCTTCAAAATACTTAAGAAGGTCTTGATAACTGCGCCTATTGTTCAACCACCTGATTGGAACTTACCTTTTGAAGTCATGTGTGATGCTAGTGATTATGCTGTTGGCGTTGTTCTAGGATAAGAGTCGATAAGAAGTTGAATGTTATTCACTATGCTAGTAAAACTCTAGACAGTGCCCAAAGAAACTATGTTACTACTGAAAAGGATTTTTTAGCAGTCGTGTTTGCATGTGAAAAGTTCAGATCTTACATAGTTGATTCCAAAGTCACTATTCACACTGATCACGCTTCTATTAAGTACCATATGGAGAAGAAAGATGCTAAACCTAGACTTCTCAGATGGGTTCTCTTGCTATAAGAATTTGATTTGCATGTTGTCAATAGGAAGGGTGCTGAGAACCTCGTAGCAGATAACTTGTCTAGGTTGGAGAATGTTCTTGATGACCCACAACCTATTGATGACAGCTTTCCTGATGAGCAATTGAATGTCATCAACACTTCACGTAGTGCACCGTGGTATGCTGATTATGCAAATTATATCGTGGCCAAATATATACCACCTAGTTTCACATACCAGCAAAAGAAGAAATTCTTCTTTGATTTGAGACATTACTTTTGGGATGATCCTCACCTTTATAAGGAAGGAGTAGATGGTGTTATTCGACATTGTGTACCTGAACATGAACAGGGACAGAACCTACAGAAGTGTCACTCCGATGCTTACGGAGGACACCATGCGGGAGATAGAACTGCACACAAGGTATTGCAATCAGGTTTCTATTGGCCCACTCTCTTCAAGGATGCTTGTAAGTTTGTCTTGTCTTGTGACGAATGTCAAAGAATAGGTAATATCAGTAAATGTCAGGAAATGCCTATGAATTATTCACTTGTCATTGAACCATTTTATGTTTGGGGTTTTGATTATATGGGACCTTTTCCAAAATCCAACGGGTATACTCATATCCTAGTTGCTGTTGATTACGTTACTAAGTGGGTAGAAGCTATCCCAAGTAGTAGTGATGATCACAACACTTCTATCAGGATGCTTAAAGAAGTTAGTTTCCCTAGATTTGGAGTCCCTAGATATCTAATGACTGATGGTGGTTCACATTTCATTCATGGTGCTTTCCATAAAACGCTTGCTAAGTATGATGTCAACCATAGAGTTGCATCTCCCTATCATCCTCAGTCTAGTGGTCAAGTAGAGCTAAGCAATAGAGAGATTAAACTAAGTCTGCACAAGACTGTCAATAGGTCTAGAAAGAATTGGTCTAAGAAGCTAGACGATGCATTGTGGGCTTATAGAACTACTTATAAGAATCCCATGGGCATGTCTCCATAGAAAATGGTTTATGGCAAAGCATGTCATTTGCCTCTTGATCTAGAGCACAAGGCTTATTGGGCAATCAAAGAGCTCAACTTTGATTTCAAACTTTCTAGTGAGAAGAGGTTATTTTATATTAGCCCACTTGATGAATGGAGAGATCAGACATATGAAAATACCAAGTTGTTCAAAAAAAGGTTAAGAGGTGGCATGATAAAAGGATACAAAAGTGTGAGTTCAATGTAGGTGATTATGTATTGCTATATAATTCTCGTTTAAGATTTTTTGCATGCAAGCTTCTCTCTAAATGGGAAGGTCCTTACATTGTTGAGGAAGTATATTGTTCCGGTGCCATCAAGATGAACAACACGGAAGGTAATTTTTCGAGAGTGGTAAATGGGCAAAGAATCAAGCATTATATCTCCGGTACTCCCATAAATGTTGAAAGCAATATTATCAATACCATAACTCCGGAGGAGTACATAAGGGATATTTATCATCCCATTTAAGACTCCGAAAACGAAGAGGTATCTGATTCGGTAAGTAAACAGACTCCAAAACTTTTCCAGTAGGAATTTTTCTCCGTTTTGGATTTTCTGAAAAAAATAGAAAAATTTAAAGTAGTCCGGAAAGCGCACGAGGAGGCGACAAGCCTACCAGGCGCGGGCCACCCCCCTGGCCGCGCCTGGGGGGCTTGTGACCACCTCGTGTGCCTCCCGAACTCTGTTATCTTGCGGAGTACTCCTTCTGGTCGAAAAAAATCATTATATATTCTCCCGAAAGGTCTGACCCTTGTATCACGCAATTTTCCTCTGTTTTCGTTTGAGCCTGTTTTGTGGCGCAGATTTAGAGCAAGATGCCGTCTCAGGAATCTGTAGGGGAGAACGATCTCCCTCAAGTCTATGAAGAAGTAAATGATGATCTGAAAATAATGGAGGTCATGGAGGCCAAGGAAAGGCTATCGAAAGAAACTAAGGGAAAATGTAAGGAGAAGAATCCGGTGTTGTACGAAGGGCAATCTGTGCTCAACAAGGAAGAAGCTGAGGAAGAGGATTTTCTTCAACCTTTCCTCCACCTTTTACCTCCATCCTTGATCGAGCTCTTGAGGTTATGTGAAATAACTCGTGTTCGTAATTCTTATCTCACTCGTGAAGTTGTTTTGCTGGAGAAACATATCACAGAGCTCCAAGGTACAAATCAAAGATTGATGGCACTCTTGGAATCCAAAGACAAAACAGCTCCACCACCATCACCATCGAAGGAAGTCAACTAACATGGGTATGGGCAATCCCCTTGGCTTGTGCCAAGCTTGGGGGAGTTGCCCCGGTATCGTATCAACATCACATCTTTTGCCTTTACCTTTTCTTAGTTCGATCCTTTTTGTTTTTATCTTCCTCTAGTAGAATAAAGTTCTTAGTGTTTTAGGCTTAAGTTTTGCTTCCCCCGATGTATTCGAGTTCGTGAGTCATATAATAAAGAGTGTTTTACTTAAGGGCCTTGCCTCATGCCATGATCAAGAGAATGATAAAAGAACAAAAACATGAAAGATCATGTAATGATCTTATGGGAAGTGATGGCTTCACATATAAAAAGAATGTTGACTGAAACTTGTTGAGGATGAACAAACATAGACCTTGGTCATTGTTGCAATTAATAGGAAGTGATAAATAAGGAGTGGTTCACATATAAATATATCACCTTGGGCACCATCTATGATTGTGAACACTCACTAAACTATTACATCCTTAGAAGTAGATGTTGGACAAGGAAGACAACATAATGAATTATGTTTGCTTGGTTCCAAACAATGTTATATGATTAGAGATCCCTTAGCATGTGATGATTGCTTCCACCTCTTATCAGCCAAAACTCCCGCACCAAGTAGAGATACTACTTGTGCATCTATAAACCTTCAACCCAGTTTTGCCATGAGAGTCAACCATACCTACCTATGGATTGAATAAGATCCCTCAAGTAAGTTGTCATCGGTGCAAGAAATAAAAATTGCTCCCTAAATATGTATGATGTATTAGTGTGTGGAAAATAAGCTTTGTACGAACCTGTGATGAGGAAGACATAAAAGCGACATGCTGCATAATAAAGTTCTTTATCACAGGAGGCAATATAAAGTGACGTTCCTTTACACTAAGAGGTCGCACATCCAAACCTCAAAAGTGGATGACAACCTCTGCTTCCCTCTGCGAAGGGCCTATCTTGTACCTTTACTTTTTGCCCTTGAAAGAGTCATGGTGATCTACACCAATTCCTTATTTCGCCCTTATCTTGGCTAACGTCATATGCTAGGGAAATATCTATATTCATATGTCAACTTGGAAGTAAGTATTCATGAACTATTATTGTTGACAATACCCTTGAGGTAAGCAGTTGGGAGGCGAAACCATAAGCCCCTATCTTTCTGTGTGTCCGACTGAAACTTTGATCTCATGAGTACCACGTGTGTTGTAGCCATTGTAGAAGACAAAACGATGATTGAGTATGTTGATTTGCTTTACAAGCTCTTATTTGAGTCTTTCCTATGTTGTGATAAATTGCAATTGCATCAATGACTATAGGCTATTGGTTGTTAATTCTCAGTAAGGTTCTTGATCCATACTTTACTTTGTGAAGGAATTATCACTTTAGCATACGAGATTATATGATGATATTGCTGTTCTAACTATGATCATGATGCATGCATGTCTGTATCTTGTTTTGTCGACACCTCTCTTTCTAAACATGTGGGCATATTTATTGATCTCGGTTTCCGCTTGAGGACAAGCGAAGTCTAAGCTTGGGGGAGTTGATACGAACATTTTGTATCATGCTTTCATGTTGATATTTATCGCTTTATGGGCTGTTATTACACTTCCATGGTACAATACTTATGCCTTTTCTCTCTTATTTTGCAAGGTTTACATGAAGAGTGAGAATGCCGACAGCTGGAATTCTGGCCTGAAAAGGAGCAAGTTTGAGATACCTATTCTGCACAACTCCAAAAGCCGTGAAAATAAACGAGGATTTATTTTGGAATTTATAAAAAATACTGGGCCGAAGAAGTACCAGAGCAGAGCCAGCAGGAGGCCACAAGCCTGCTAGGCGCGGCCTAACCCCCTGGCCGCGCCTAAGGGGCTTGTGGGCTCCCTATTGGCCCTCTGCCTCCCTCTTTTGCTATAAGGAGGGTTTTGTTCCAGAAAAAAAATCAATAGGAGGCTTTCGGGAGGAATCGCCGGCGCCACGAGGCGGAACTTGAGCAGAACCAATCTAGAGCTCCGGCAGGGTCGTCCTGCCGGGGAACTTCCCTCCCGGAGGGGGAAATCGTCGCCATCGTCATCACCAACACTCCGCTCATCGGAGGGGACTGATCACCATCAACATCTTCATCAGCACCATCTCATCTCCAAGCCCTAGTTCATCTCTTGTAACCAATCTCCGTCTCGCGACTCCGATTGGTACTCGTAAGGTTGCTAGTAGTGTTAATTACTCTTTGTAGTTGATGCTAGTTGGAGTACTCGATGGAAGATTATATGTTCAGATCCTTGATGCTATTCATTACCTCTCTGGTCATGAATATGATTATGCTTTGTGAGTAGTCACTTTTGTTCCTCAGGACATGGGATAAGTCATGCTATAAGTAGTCATGTCAATTTGGTATTCGTTTGATATTTTGATGCGTTATATGTTGTTTTTGCTCTAGTGGTGTTATGTGAACGTCGACTACATAACACTTCACCATTATTTGGGCCTAGAGGAAGGCATTGTGAAGTAATAAGTAGACGATGGGTTGTTAGAGTGACAGAAGCTTAAAGCCTAGTTTATGTGTTGCTTCGTAAGGGCCTGATTTGGATCCACTAGTTTAATGCTATGGTTAGAGTTTGTCTTAATTCTTCTTTCGTAGTTGCGGATGCTTGCGAGAGGGGTTAATCATAAGTGGGAGGTTTGTCCAAGTAAGGGCAGCACCCAAGCACCGGTTCACCCACATATCAAACTACCAATGTAGCGAACGCGAATGATATGAACATGATGAAAACTAGCTTGACAGAAATTCCCATGTGTCCTCGGGAGCGATTTACCTCCTATAAGAGTTTGTCCAGGCTTGTCCCTTGCTACAAAAGGGATTGGGCCACTTTGATGTATCGTGGTTACTTTTGTTACTTGCTACTCGTTACGAATCATCTTATCACACACCTTTCTATTACCGACAATTTTTGTGCTTGCAGAGATTACCTTGCAGAAAACCACTTGTCAGATCCTTCTGCTCCTCGTTGGGTTCGACACTCTTACTTATCAGAAGGACTATGATAGATACCCTATACTTGTGGGTCATCAATCGGCATTGGCTTCCTTCTAATTTTTAGCCGTCATGGCGACTACCATGTGTTTTGACATCTTGACCAGCAAATCCTTCGTGGCCTGGGTTGGCGTTTTTCCAAACCCGCTGGCTCCATTAACAGTCGCCGCATCAGGCTGATTTTGAGCCGTAGCTGCCCCCGTCATGTAGATGGCGTCTTGGCGAGGTGGTTCTTGCGGTCCTTCCAAAATCGGCGCCTCACGAAAGCCCCCAATCCTTCCCTCGTAGAGAGGGCAGATCAAATTCGTGTCCCCATGGATGACTCGCCGTCTCATATGACAGGGGTGTCTCCGCCGGTCACCGGCTCATCCAGGAAGCTAACCCCGTGTGTAAAACCAACAAAGACCCGACGCCGCCTGATTTGACGCTTGGCAAGTTGGGCGAATCGAGCCGGCTCGACGATGTCCAGCTCGTGAACAGGTGTTCCGATCTTGCCGATGAAGACGTGAATCTTGCTGAATGGGACACAATAACCAGATTCGATTGAACCGGCCTCGGGGCCCCATCTCGAATTGTCGATGTAGAACTTTCCACAGCGGCTCTTGGTCATGAGACCAACCGCGTAGCTCCGAACCCTGGAACGGCTCCCTTTGAGAACACAACTGCACCATGCGGAGGCCCCACGATTGGCACCAACTGTCGTGGTTTTATCACATCACATGTCCTCATGAAAGGACTTAGTGGTGAAGCCATCACAACTATGCGGCGACTCAAAGGTGTTGATATGGAACAACAGACGAGTTTACCCAGGTTCGGCCCCTCCGATGGAGGGAAAAGCATACGTCCTTCTTTGTGTGTATTAATGAGGAAATCGATTACAAAGGTGCGGTCTCGCCTGTCCTAGCTCTCGATTGATCATAACTTAAGTCTATCAGCCCTAGAGACTCGCCTTTATATACATGTCAAGGCCCTACAAGAGTCTGGGTCATGTCATGATTCGTGACATGGTATATCTCTAACTCGCCTTGCTCCTTAAGCAAGGAAACCTCTCGCGATCCTTCTCCCTGGTGGGCCAAGAGTTATCATCTTCATGTTTTTGCCCGCAACCGGTTCTTGTTGGTAACCTCCTCGTGCCTCCTATTTTGTAGGTCAGGGCCCATCTTGAATATGATCATTGAGCCGCCATCGTTTTGACCCGGCCTCTTAGGGCGGCTCATACGGCAGGATAATATCCCCAACACCAGTTGGACCGCTTCTTAAGAGGAGCAGTCGAGAATTCAGACATACCCCTTAGGAAGGGGTCAAACAAAGGCACATATTTGATGTAGAACCACTTTGAAGTCCAATCTTTGGAAGTTGCCCTCGGGGTCCCTATCGGATACCAAGTCCCAGCTATGCGCCATACTTCGGCTCCTCCAAATTCATAAATAGTCCCGCCCTAAGTTCGGTTGGAGGAGACAGAAAAATTTCTTCCGCAATTAAAAATGGGCTTCACAACCTAGGAACATCTCACAAAGAGCGACAAACCCTGCAATGTGGAGGATGGATCCCAGGGTAAGGTGATGAAGTGGGATCCCGTAATACTCTAACAGGCCTCGTAGAAAGGGATGAATGGGGAACACCATGCCTCGTAAGAGGAATGGAACGAAGCATACCCTCTTCGACGTGTTGGGCATAGGGAATCTGTCTGCAAAGGCCTGCCATTAGGAGAGGTCAGCCCGGGGCGGGACGGTGCCAGGTCTAAGTCCGGAAAATACCTTTGCACCTCAAGCTTGCACAGACGAAGGCGCGAGACTAAACAACTAGCACAATCTCTTGGGAGAGAGCCATGAGGGCACGAGGATGAGTCTGGGGCTGTCGCCATATCTTCGTTTCTGTGGTGTTCTTCACGACATGTTGGAGGGGATGGGGAGCATTGCTAGGGGGCACGCATAGGTTATATGATGTGGTTAACTCTGTGAAAGGAAAGAACCGCTTAGTTTCATTGGCATGCAGGAATCGAGGAGGTGGTTAACTCTGTGAAAGGAAAATATTCTTTTTTTGTGAGCCCGGCGACATACCATCAGTCGCAAATGAAGGAACGTTATGGAAAAGGATCAGCCAAATATAAGGTGGTGAGCCTAAACTGTAGTGTTGGAGGCTAGTTTGGGGGCTACTTAGGGAGTCCGGGACTAGGGGTCCACGGGTCGTCTACCTATTCTCATGGGCCGGACTCCCGGGCCTTTTCGATAGTTAGTAGAAGTATTGGACTCAAGATGGACTATTTTGAAGACTTGGCGAACAATCCAAGGCAATGAAGTAATCAGCATATTCCTTATCTATTAGTGTAACCCTAGCACCCTTGGCATGTATATAAGCGAGGAGGCCATAATTCATAGGACACATTAATTTCATTACGGTTAGGGTTTAGACCACAACATCCGATCTAGAAGTAGATCAACTCTGTACTTTGTACTATTCCATCAATAACAACAAGAGCAGGATGTAGTCTTTTACCTCCACATGGAGGGCATGAATGTGGGTAAAACACCATCTTCTTCATCTCTTGTTACACATCGACCCTAGATCCACTGTTCAGACCTCCTACTCGAGATCACTCGGTTTTGACAGTGACAGATGCCACCAAGGATAAAATGATGGATTCTGAACATATTTCTTGTCTTACTTTTCTACATCATGTTGTCTTGCTCCAAGCATTACTTTATTTATCACGAACTTAATACCTAGAGAGGCAAGCATAGAAGCGCTCTCGAAGTGGAGTAATAGTAATAGATGCAGGATTATTTCGGTCTACTTGTTTATGGATGTGATGCCTATATAAACATAAGCATTACTGTGAATGACATGTCATAACTATGCGCTATTCTGTCAATTGCTCAACGGTAATTTGTCAACCCACTGTGTGCTACCTTCGATAGAGATGCCTCTAGTGAAAACTGTGGCCCTCGGGTCAACTTAATCCTATTTCCAAAAATCCAATTTACCTTGATGCACTCTTAGTTTTATTTATGTACTTTTTCTATTTACATTATCAATCTATGAGAATTAATCCTTACAAGTAACGAGTTCAAGGGGATTGACAACCCTCTTCCCCGTGTTGGGTGCAAGTGTTTGGTTTTGTATGTGTAGGTGCTCACAACGAGACTTTGCGTGATGCTCATATCGATTTGATAATCTGGGTTCTAACTGAGGGAACTACTTATCTCTACTATAATGCATCACCCATCCTCTTCACGGGAAAACCCAACGCAGTTTACAACTAGCACGAAGAATTTCTAGCGCGGTTGCTCGGGAGATATCATCAAATTCTCATAAGGTTTTTTCATACAAATTTTCATTCACTTTTTATACTTTTTATTTGATTTTATATTTGTTTGCCAAAAAATATCAAAAATACAAAAAATATCTCTACTTGCTTTTTTTACTTTGGCTAGTTCTTCTCTTGTTCGTGTACTCTCGAGAATGAGGGGCTTAATTTTAAACAAAGGCAAGGAGAAAAATTAAAAAATTCCTTGTATAAAATTTGCGATGATCAAAATAGATCCACTCGTAGGTAATCCACTATTACTATGCTTTGTAATTTCTATGACACTGTTACTACTTGGTATAGATTTGTGCTTGACACTATCACTGGTCGTTATTTCTTGATGACTCATAGTGTGGACCCTTTCAATGTTATGGAAGATTTTGTAGGTCCACCAACTTTCATTATAAATGAAACTATATTAACAATGAAAGATGTTATGTGTAGGCTAGATGGTATTGAGAATAAAATTCATACTATTGAGCACATTGAGATTCTAGACAAAAGGTTCACTATCAAGTTAATCAATTAAGTTCAAAATTAGGAATTATTTTAAATATTCTAAAAGATAATGAACAAAAAATTAGTGAACGTCCGGGGCAAAGCCCGACTAGAATTGATAAGTTGGAAGAAATCATTAATAAAGTAAGCTTCACTTTTTCTTCTACTAAACCTATTGACACGACTCACCCTAATAAGAATCCCAAGCTTACGTATGTTCCTAAATACCCTAGTGTCACACTAATAAGAGTAATGAAGATCTCAAAATGATTAGTGCGCACCCTAACTTCATTGATGTGAAAAAGGCACCTATTGTTAAACCTCCACTCGTTCTCTGTCATTAATAACTTGTGTGCTAAGCCTCCTATAAAGAGTGTTTGTGTCATTGAGGATCCGAACATGAAGGATCACAACACTTGATACTATGCATTATGCCTAGCAAGGGGAATAAAACAATAGCGCTTGTTGGGAGGTAACCCAATTGTTATCTCAAATTTATTGCTTTATTTTCTGTTTTGATGTTTTCACATGATTATTACTAATGTAATTATTTTGTTTTTATGTTTTAATTCATGTTTGTGCCAAGTATATCCTTTGGGATGTTTTGCAAGATAGTAGAATTGATCTTGTGCAAAAACACAAAATTTTACGTCCAGTCGAGAGTTTCTCTGATTTTACTCGAACATCTTTTTATCTGATTTTCACACAATATTTTTATATAAAGTTCCCAGGCTTTCCTAAGTTTTAAAAAATTTCGGAGTTACAAAATATAGTTTTGGTTCTGATCATTACAAATTGTTCTATTTTAGACAATTTTTTTTGCTTGCATAGTTTGCCTTTATGGATGATGCTATGGATTATATCGGGGGGGGGGGGGGGTATAAGCCATGGATAAGTTAGAATACAGTACCTTATCCAATAATTAAATATGAGTCAATTTACAAGAATACCTAAAATTTATGATTTATCTATTATAGTAACGAATCTCAGGAGTTTTATATTGAGTTTTGTGTGCTGAAGTTTTAAAGTTTTGGGTAAGACAACGACGAATGAAGGAATAAGGAGCGGAAAGATCCTAAGCTTGGGGATGCCCAAGGCACCCAAAGGTAATATTTATGGAAGACCCAAGCGTCTAAGCTTCGGGATGCCCTGGATGGCATCCCTCTTTTGTTTCCATTCTATCGGTATGTCAGTTGAGTTATATTTTGATTCAACACATGATCTGGGTTTTGTTTGGAGCATCGTGTATTATACTTTGCTTTTCTTTTAGTTTGCCACAATCATTGTTTTCTGGACACAACTATTTTCGAGAGACATATGTTCATCATAATACTTTAGAATACTCAAAAAGCTTCACTCATATCTTTTGAGCTAGACATTTGCTCTAGTGCTTCACTTATATCTTTTAGACCACGACGGTGTTCACATTTTATAGAATAATTGTACTCTCATACTACACTTAAATATTTTTGAGACTCTAAGAAATAAGGACAGTAATGTGCATGTGCTACAAGACTAGTCCAAAAAGGATAAGTGTTCAAGGGGGATATAATAAAAACTTTCATGTAGCTCAACAGACAAGAGAAGTCTGGGTTAATTATATTGATGTAGTAATATGAAAGGACATAAGTGTCACGGGAATTATCCTAACAATACTACTAGTGGTACGAATGAGGGACGGAGCCTAGCTGAGGCGCAGTGGATACACTCGGATGTACGAGTTCGGGTCCCACTCGAGAGTGGTAACAACTCTACGCCTCGAGCCCTGACGCTGGTATTTGCTTATAAGGGGTGTGATAATACAACGTGTTGAACCCTTGGTCAGGAACCCGGGAGTGGCTTATATAGAGTGCACCACGATCGGTCGAGCCTCATTACAAGGGCGAGTTAATGCTAATAACTACGAAAGTTACTAGTAATGGCAGCTCTAACTCAAGCCTTACTCGTAACCCACGTATTCACTAGACTTTCAGGTGGTAGTTTAAGTATATAGCCATTGCAGTCTCTTCATTGCCCACGCCTTGGTGTAGTCCGAGTGTCAGGGCACATCCGACTAACATGAGATGATCCGAGTGACCTTGTGCAAACCGTGTGAGGACATGCTTGCCTGAGTGAGATCATGATTGCACCGGTGGCTTTGGGGACACTGATGTCCATGTGGGGTCCAAGGTAGGCCTAGGGATGCAAGTTTGTAGGTCTACCCCTAATGTACAACCCCGAAAGTAGCCCCTGAATCAGTTGAGGTTTTACTGGACGAGTGGACGACACTCTTTGGTCTCCTTGTTGTCTTAGGGACACCAAGGTTGTAGCTCGGGTTACATCACTCGGACTCTCAATAAACCACTTTGGATTCTAGAGCGAAAGATTCCAAGTGTTGGAGCATGCCAGCATGCTTGCAATCGGTAATAATTGAATACCTTTCGTGAAGAAGATTCAATGATTTGGAAGATCGTGATCTCGGAGCTCCGAATGTCCAATAGGCGAGATAGAACGGATCCCACTCGTGCTATGGTACATGTGATCTTGCCGCCTTCTTGCATTGTTTGAACGATTAGGGTCCCATGGAAGGACGGGTGCCATGATATTCGGCTCACTCATTATGCACCGTGGATACGGAATCCATTCGGGTTATGAGGGAGTCGGCTTCTCCACAATTGTTTTTGAATTGAATGACCGCGCAGGGGTAGCGGAAATGGCGACGACGTGGGTAGTGGAGGTAGTGGAGAGACGCCTCGATTCCCATGCGTGAGATGTCGTTGTTGTGTTACAGGTGCACTGTCCCACGGGTCCTGATGATCTTCCTCGTGTTGGCGAAGTACTCGATGGGGTATCTCCCAGTGGCGTATAAATGGGACAAGGTAGCGGGGGGAGAGAATCACGCCGCCACATCTGAGTCGTTTCCGTCCCCTCACCCGAACCTTTCCATTGTGGCTGAAAGCTCTTCTCCACTTTCGACGTCCTCCCGCCTTGCCCACCCCGCCGCAAGATATGGTGATGGGAGTGATTGTGAAGGCCTAGCGGGTCAAAAAGGGCTCGCGTGGGTCTTCCTTAAGTGCCGGGGCGCTCCCACCTAGCTAGATTCAGGGCGACTGGCTACCGTCCCAAGTCTACAAGGGGCGACTGCAAGAGATGGAGAGCGAAGTCTTGGTGGCTCCAGGGAGCTGGCGTCTAACAGACGAGGGTGAGGAGGAGCCCGCGCCAAGAGGTGACAAGCGAGTGCTCCTCATCACCCATGTGGAAAGAGGTTTTTCTATGCCCTCGTATCCGTTCTTCCGCGTGTTCCTCAATTTTTTTGGCGCGCAGCTCCATGATCTTCCACCCAATGTTGTCCCGTACATAGCTGCTTTAGTGTCCTTCTGCGAGAACTACCATGGATGCTATACGCATTGAGGATTGTTCAAGCACTTGTTCACATGGCGAGTAATGACAATGAAAAAGTTTTCTCAATCGGTGGGAAAGACGAATGTAGTGCAACTCGGCGGGGGTTATGGAGTACAACTCAGGGGCAAAAGTAGTTTTCCTCACATGTCCTTCCCTGATTTTGTGATGGGTTGGCGGGACTCATGGTTGTATTGCGAGGATGTTCGAGTCGGTGAGGATCATTCTAGTCTTCCACCGTATTCTTCTGATCGAATCCAGTCGGCTCCTTCTTTGACCATGTCGAAGGAGGAGAAGACGAATGTAGACATTCTGGTGATAGCGCTGGTTGCCCTCTTGCGGAAGGGTATCAACGGGGTGGACCTTTTGGAAATCTTCTTTGATCAGAGGATCCAGCCTCTTCAGGCCAGGGACCACCCCAAGTGGATGTATAGTGGACGAATGACCCAACCCGCATTCACCCGGAGTAACCCTGGCACCCTTGACATATATATAAGCCAGGAGGCCATAATTCGCAGGACACATTAAGTTCATTATAGTTAGGGTTTAAACCACAACATCCGATCTAGAAGTAGATCAACTCTGTACTCTGTACTATTCCATCAATAACAACAAGAGAAGGATGTAGTCTTTTACCTCCACCAAGAGGGCATGAACGTGGGTAAAACACCATCTTCTTCATCTCTTGCTACACATTGACCCTAGATCCACTGTTCAGACCCCCTACTCGAGATCACTCGGTTTTGACAGTGACAAATGCCACCAAGGATAAAATGATGGATTCTGAACATATTTCTTGTCTTACTTTTCTACATCATGTCGTCTTGCTCCAAGCATTACTTTATTTATCACGAACTTAATACCTAGAGAGGCAAGCATAGAAGCGCTCTCGAAGTGGAGTAATAGTAATAGATGCAGGATTATTTCGGTCTACTTGTTTATGGATGTGATGCCTATATAAACATAAGCATTACTGTGAATAACATGTCATAACTATGCGCTATTCTGTCAATTGCTCAACGGTAATTTGTCAACCCACCGTGTGCTACCTTCGATAGTGATGCCTCTAGTGAAAAATGTGGCCCTTGGGTCAACTTAATCCTATTTCCAAAAATCCAATTTACTTTGATGCACTCTTACTTTTATTTATGTACTTTTTCTATTTACATTATCAATCTATGAGAATTAATCCTTACAAGTAACGAGTTCAAGGGGATTGACAACCCTTATGTCCGTACTGGGCGCGCAAGGACCATGAAGGTGGCAAAACCAACCGTGTCGGCCATGCCGACCTGTAGTTCCAAACGAGGCTAGAGTGAGCCTGAGGCGTCACCAGAAAAGGCTGCCAAGAAGCCCAAGACCATGACCTCCAAGCGCCAGAAGGTTGTTCGGGCGCGCATCAAGGTCGGCGTGAGTGTGTCTTTGGCGTAAGTACTTTTGCCGACTAATCCTATATTTGCTTATCAAGTTATTTTGAGTAATGGCTGGTTTTCTTGTTGTCTTTGTTACATGCCTGGTACCTCAACTCGTTCGGTAGATCCCAAGACCTATGATAAAGGGCAGGCTTGTACAATGTCGCTTCCTCCAAAGGTAACCCTTGGGCTCACCTGTGAGTCATTCAGGACTTGAAACTTGGCCGCGAAATGATCTTTTGAATGTCTGTGGGTTTGTGAAGAGCTAGAAAACGTGATCAAACTCGACCGTGTCAGTCATGCAGTCGTTGATGAAGTATCTAAGAAGGCTCTGAATCCCAACCGAGTGGTTGAGCCCTCGGCTGCCAAGGTTCGGATTCCCATGGCTCGTGGGGCTACTTCGACGGGAGCGTCATTCACACATGGTTTGTCTATTACTCCGTTGCTTCCAACCATGGACCGCAACATTTTCTAGCTGCACCATATAATAGGGGACCAAGAGGGGCATGCAAGTAAGCCCTAGACCAACTAGAAGTGAGGGCTCGACAATTGAAGGAAGCATATGATGCTAGCAAAGCCGTGGCGAATAACATTTGGGTGAGTCCTTTGCATGCACACATATTTTTTGTTTCTGAATCCGAACCTAGGTGATTTTTCTCCGAGGCACATCCATTGGGTGTCTCCTTTCAGTGGGGGCACGCTGAGCGCACCAAGTCGTTGTAGTCCCCGAGGCTACCGTCAACTGGAGCAGTCGGGGGTAGTCTAAGTTCCTGTGTTGATTCGAGAGAGGTTGATAGGGTAAGGGGCCCTTTATACCTCGTCTTATCCTTCTAGTGGGGGCGCACTGAGCGCACCCACTGGGTGCAGTCCCCGAGACTACCGTCGACTGAAGCAGTCGGTGGTAGTCTAGGAGTTATCATTTTTGTATTCTGCTTGAATTATGTTTGTTGATGGCAGACTGCCTACAGGCTCGGGAGCCGTGAAGATGCTTTGGAGCAGGAGTTGCAAGACCCGCATCTCAGCCTTGATGGTGAAAAGGGCAAGAGCAAGTGTCTAGAGCAGGAGAAGCATGTCACCGAAGGTAAGACTTTGCTATTTGATTGTCTCTTGATTTGATCTTCCTCCTCATCCGACTGATTCTATCTTATCATATCACCTTTCTGAGAGGCTGAAGAATTCCATTTATTTAGTTTCCTTGAAGGAGTCCCTCGAGAAGAGGGATGAAGATCTGACATCAGCCTGGAGGGAGGCCAATCAGAAAATTAAGGTGGTTGAAACTAAGTTCTAGACAGTCGAGACACTTGAAGAAGAAAACCGGCTTTTGAAGGTTGGCGAGGAAAAATCTACCGATGAACTTGCTGAGCTAAAAAAGCACTATGCCGAGTTGGAGACCAAGTTCGGGGAGGTCGCCGCCAAGAAGGCCGAATTGGAGCAATTCATTGAAGACTTCAGCAAGGAACTTAGCAAGAAACTTTAAGGTATGTTGCAACTCTGAATGATCTCTTGTTATCGCCCCGTAATTTCCGAGTGGTATTTCTTATCCTTTAGTTTTTCAACTAAACCCAGCCTTCTCTATCGGTGTCGACGAAGAGACAACACTGATCGAGAAGGAGCTGGACCCAAAGGCAGGGCTCTTGACGGACAGTGTTGCTTTAGCTCTTCTTAGACTCGAAGCTCGTGTCGACTACATGCTCGGTTGCTTCAAGTGGCTCCAATCGTCCATTGCGGAGATAGATCAAGAGACAACTTCTAACGAAGAACTCCCTAAGTACACCGAGACCATCGTGAAATGAGTGAAGGTAATCCCCAATCATGTTGAATCTTGGAAGAAATTAGCAACGCGGGCGGAGCCAACATCGCCCTCCCACTCGTCTGCATCTATTTTAGACGAGTGGATGAAGAGAAACTGAAGAACCTCCGGGTCGTCAATAGGAAGAGCGCTAATTTTGAGGACTTATTGGATATGTGCATGGCAGCTACCACTCGGATCACCGATGGGATCCACCTCGACACCTTCGCGAAAGCGGTGGAGTCTTCTGCCTCCGAGTGATTGCCGGAGAAAAACGTTAAGTTTCAATTCGCCTTGGAATGCTGAGTGGTTAATGTAACCTCCAAACTTTGAACGAGCCTTGAGCTCCTTTCGTGTGCACATTTTGCTTGAGCTAGAACATAATTTTGTTGGTCTCTATTTAAACTTGGATTTTATTTGCTTGATTATCCTTATTCATAGTCATTTTCACTCAATTGAAACCAGGTTTGCAGCTGAGTCCCCACGCGTGGAGACAGTCCTCACTCGGGGCGGCTTTTACCTTACACGAAAATAGATATTAAGCAAAATGATTGTTCTTTTTTATGTTGATAATCGAATGGATATTAAGCAAAATGATTGTTCTTTTTATGTTGATAGTCGAATGGACTCGGGGTGGCTACTAAGTAATGATTGTTCTCTTTATGTTGATGGTCGAATGGATATTGTGCCTCCACTTGAAACCATTTTAACTTAGGAGAAAGCTGGTTCGCGGCTAAGCCCCAGAGCGTGGAGGTTGTCCTCACTCGGAGCAGGTTTTACCTTAGGCAAAAACAGGTTTACTACCAAGTTCTTAAGGTAGTTCTTGCGAACTTGACGATGGCCCTGTCACTCTTGGTGTCCGAATGAAGATCGTAACCCCATTCAGAACCGTTTTAACTTAGACGAAAGCTGGTTTGCGGCTAAGCCCCCGAGCATGAAGGTTGTCCTTACTCGGGGCATGTTTTACCTTAGGTGATAACATGTTTGCTGCTAAAGAGTGATAGTTCTGTTCATTTTGGCGGCCGAATGAAGATCTTCCCTACACTCGGAACCATTTTAACTTAGGCGAAAGCTGGTTCACGGCTAAGCCCCCAAGCGTGGAGGCTTTCCTCACTCGGGGCAGGTTTTACCTTAGGCCAAAACATGTTCGCTACCAAGATGAGAAAGTAGTTCTTGCAAACTTGCTGATGGCCATGTCCATCTTGGTATCCGAATGAAGATTGTGTCCTCATTCAGAACGGTTTTAACTTAGAAGGAAGCAGGTTCGTAGCTAAGCTCGCGAGCGTGGAGGTTGTCCTTACTCGGGGAAGGTTTTACCTTAGGCAAATAGATTGGTCCAAAACATGTCTCTTAGACTCGGCCTTCGTTTTGCCTACCCAATCATACTTTTCCTGTTGCTTGGGATTGTTTTGGCTTTGCCCTCGGACAACAGCTACTTCGGCTTTGTTCGATGGGTCGCCCTTTCAGTTCAGTTTTTTCTCAGAGTTGCCCGACTGTGGGGCCTTGCTGGTTCGGCCTTTGCCGTTGCGGAGACGGTCTTCTACTTTGCCATTAGCGATTTCAATTGCCCGACTGAGGGATAGATCCACTGATTGGCCAAAACTGAGGATGAGATACCGGTATCGAGTGTCTGCTTTGAAAGCGCGCACGACTTGATACTCGATGATGTTCCCACTATGTTGTGCAACGTGGTCCATCGGTGGATGCACTCTCATAGGGTCTCGTTCTTCTTCTCGACACATTGTTGCACCTCCGTTAGGCCACCTGGGCACTTGTACGTGCCTTCGAGCGTTTTGACAAACATTCGGGCCAGATCCATGCTACTGGAGGAAAGCTGATTGAGTCATGCCCTTATCGTTCCCTCTAGCATGAGAGGCATCTGCTTCATCCCGACGAAGTCGTCGCCACCGCCTATCTGGATGGTTACTCGGTAATATTTGAGCTAGGCGCCGGTTTGGACTCAACGTTGAACTTGCCGATTTCCGTGGCCAAACGGTAATTGGAGGGGATCTCCGCTTCATGGATGCGCCAGCCGAAGCACTCGAGGCCAGGTACCCCACGGTCTGCCCGCGAACGATCAACCATGTTCTGCGTGATTATGGACCTCGCTTTGAACTGAGGGGCCGGATAGCCATCATCCCCATAACGCTTGTACAAATTGGGGCTTTGCCTGCGGTCATGGGGTCGGTGTCCTAGTGAACCGCTCCTCGGAGGAGGCATTCTGCTACGAACGCAATAATCGTGTCTTTCATCCCCATGCGGGCCTATCGGAAGAGGAGAACTTTGACGTCTTCCTTGTGCATGCGAACTATGAGCCGACTCCATCGTGTCCGCTTGGATGGACGTGCTATGGATACCGTGCTGCGATTGCAACCTGCAGAGATTTGCTTTAAGGCAGTCTTCATCAAAGCCTGGATCTACCAAATGCCTTCCCCGACTGTGGACTCAGTCGGCTGAATCGAATCAACGATCCGAGTGGTGGCGGCTAGGTTTAGCAAAGGTGTCTGCATCACCTTGATGTGACGCTAGTGGTCATTCGGAAACAACTATCGGCGATTGCAACTAGAACTGGGCTGGTCTCTCGCGGCCCCAGCATTGAGTGACTGCTGGACTCGCTCGAGTAATTCGTGCTCGGCCAGAGTGGCCTGGCGCATGTTTTCTAGTGCTATCTCCTTCTAGGCGTTCTCGGAGGTGGGGGTACGAAGAGCTTGTTCGCTCCTTCGTTGAAGTTCCTCCTGCCGCTGCTCTATGAGCGGCTGCAGGACGTGATGACTTTCATCGCCATGATGATGCTTCGTGTCATCATGCCCGAGAGAGTACTCCACTTCGAATCCAGGGGCTCTTCCCCTGGTCATGTCGGCCATCAAGACTTCCGCTGCTTTCGCAATTGGAACCACCAAACAATCTGCCACTCGACGAAAGGAAGAGGTTGATGGTGGGCTCATCTGAATTGAGCATAGCCACCTATCCAGAAGTGGTCTGGTGGGCCACCGCATGCTTGATCCATCGCTGCAGTCATGAGCGCCCGGAGCGCTTGCGGTAAACCGCAAAAGGACATGGGGCTACCGAGTTGTATGATACCAATGGCTCTCGGATGAGGACCACGTTTGCAACCCCGCTGAAATGTGACGTACCTTGAGTGAGAAGGGTGTCGGTGTCTTGTGGCGCGTCCTGCAGCCATGTTGAGGGAACCGAAGAGGACCTCTCCGTCGAGTGTCGTCATGACGATGAAAAAGGTAAGAAATCCAATAGCGCCGGATTTGCTAAATGTGCATCCCCATGGTGGGCGCGAACTGTTGTGGGAATTATCATGAAAATAATACGAGTGGTATGAATGAGGTGCGGAGCCTAGCTAAGGCATAGTGGATACACTCGGATGTGTGAGTTCGGGTCCCACCCGGGAGTGGTAACAACCCTACGTATCAACCATGAGGCTTCTGTTTGCTAATAGGGCGTGTGATAATACAGGATGTTGGACCCTTGGTTAGGAACCCGGGAGTGGCTTATATAGAGTGCGCCTGGAACGGCGGAGCCTCTTTACAAGGGCAAGTTAATGCTAATAATGACAAAAGTTAGTAGTAATGGCAGCTCCAACTCCAGCGTTACTGGTAACACACGTCTTCACCGCACTTGATGTGATAGTTTGAGTATGTAGCAGTTGCAAGCTCTTCGTTGCCCACTCCTTGTTGTAGTCCAAGTGTCGGGGCACATCCGACTGACACAACATGATCCGAGTGACCTTTTGCAAACCGAGTCAAGACATGGTTGCCCCGAATAAAGTCACGACTGCACCGGTGGCTTTGGGGACACTGATTTCCATGTGGGGTCTTAGGTAGGCCTAGGGATGCAGGTCTGTAGGTCTACCCCTAATGTACAACCCCATCAGTAGCCCCCAAATTGGTTGAGGTTTTACTCGCCGACTGAATGGCACTCTTTGGTGTCCTCAGTGTCTCACGCACACCGAGGTTGTAGCTCGGGGCTACATCACTCGAACTCTCAGTAAACCACTATGGATTCAAGAGCGAAATAATTCAAGTATTGGATCATGCCAGCATGCTTACAATCAGTAATAATTGAATACCTTTCGGGAAGATAGATTTAATGATTTGGACGATCGCGAGCTCGGAGTTCCGATGACCAATCGGCGAGATAGGATGGATTCCACTTGTGAGATGGTACGGGCAATCTGTACGGATTCCAAATGATTAGGGTCCGACAGAAGGACGAGCGGTGGGATATTTTTCTCAGCTCATTAGGCGCCGTGGATACGGAATTCAGTCGAGTTAATAGGGAGGCAGCTTCTCCGCGATTTTTTGATTTCAAGGAGCACACAGGGGTAGTGGAAACGACGGCGATGTGGGTAGTGGAGGTACTGGGCAGACGCCTTGATTCCCGTGCATGACATGTCGCTGTCATACTACAGGCGCGCGATCCCAGGGCATCCAAAGTTACTATTTTAGGAACACCCAAGTGTCTAAGCTTGGGGATGCCCCGGATGGCATCCCCTTTTGGTCTCCATTCTATCGGTATGTCAGTTGAGTTATATTTTTATGCATCACATGGTATGAGTTTTGTTTGGAGCATTGTGTATTATAGCTTGATTTTATTTTAGTTTGCCACAATGATTTTTTTCTAGACACAACTATTTTGTTTTTTGACCGACTACTTTAGGGAATCACCCCACATCCTTTTCTTTTATTCCAACATAAAGAGAGTTTATGTACATGAGAGGATTAAAATCTACAACATGGGTGGTGAGGGGTGCAGAGATACAAACCTCATGGAGGTAGGAAGGAGATCTACTTAAGGAGATCTCCCTTAAATTTAGCCTTAATCCTATAAGCTAAGAGAGAGATATCATGAGTGAAGCTAGACTTCTATCTATTGAAACTGCGACGCTCATTGTTGAAAATCCTTGCATTTCTGACGGTCCAAACATTCCAGCACGCAGTCAACACCACTTCAGAGACGAAAGGATACTGAAAATCTTTCCTGGTTGCGAACGAAGTGTCCCACATGGAGGTACCCTGCCAGGTAATCTGAAGATAGTTCCAAACCCTGGTGCTGAAGAGGCAGTTGAAGAAGAGATGATTCCTATCCTCTTTGACCCTTGCATGATAGAGAACACATAGGTTTGAATCAGAAACTTTCCAGTGGCATCTCTCAAGCATATCCGGGGTGTTCGGCCTGTCCATAATGAGCATCCAGGCAAACATTTTGATATTCATGGTGCAACAACTCTTCCAAATCCAACTTAGGAGAGGGTTGGGTATAATGGGTTGATGGACATGAAGGTAGTATTTCTGAGAAGAGTAAACCTTACTGTCACTACTCCAAAGCCAGACATCTTTGCTTAGTTGTTCTCTATTAAGGTTTTCGAGCAAGGAGGTAACCGTTTCCAACTCCTGGAAGGCCGTATCAGAGAGTGGCAAGTGAAACATGTTGGTCATGCTGTTTGTCTCAAAAGCTTGGAAAACCTCCTCCACAGTGCAGAACGTATCAATAGCAAAAGAGAAGAGTCGTTGGATTCAATGAGCTAGGGGCAAGGTTGAGTCACCTAGTGCCCAGGAATCAGACCAAAACAGGAAATATGTCCTTTGTTTGGTTGTACATAGGTGGCAGCTCTGAAATGATCCATTCTTTTGCAGATATATTTCCACTAGAATGATCCACAAAGGGAGATGCCCCGTTGAACTGTGTTGTGGTAGTAAGTGTTCCATATTAAATCAACCCAGGAGCCTCATTCTGGACAGACAGATTCATAATACTCTATATTCTATCTAAATTCTCCAGAGCAGGACACATGTTCACCATAATTCTTTAGAATACTCTATATGCTTCACTGATATCTTTTGAGCTAAGGCATTTTCTCTAGTGCTTCACTTATATCTTTTAGAGCACGATGTTGTTCAGATTTTAGAGAATAATTGTACTCTCATCCTTCACTTAAATATTTTTGAGGCTCTAAAAAATAGGGACAATAACGTGCATGTTCTACAAGACTAGTCCAAAAAGGATAGGTATTAAAGGGGGATATAATAAATACTTTCTTTTAGCTCAACATACAAGAGAAGTATGGATTAATTATATTGA
This sequence comes from Hordeum vulgare subsp. vulgare, assembly GCF_904849725.1. Taxonomy (NCBI): domain Eukaryota; kingdom Viridiplantae; phylum Streptophyta; class Magnoliopsida; order Poales; family Poaceae; genus Hordeum; species Hordeum vulgare. Next base: position 219,751,738 of record NC_058518.1, read on the forward strand.
TGTAATAATATGAAAGGACATGAGTACATGATAATTGGTTGGTAGGAATATCGTGGTTAAAGCTTGTTATTTGTTTCTCATCTAATTTTTTTTATGGTATGGTGATGAGGTGTGATGAGTCTTATGTGTGAATGAACTCATATCGTATTGTTCGAGTCGAGGCCGTGCAATGGTTAACTCCTACCAACCTCCTCCCTAAGGCCATGCGGTAGTACTTTTCTTCGAGAGAGGTAATACGGTTTTACAATAAGTATGTGAGATCTTTATGACTAAGGTGAATCCATGGATATACGCACACTTACATTTTCATAATTTTGTAGCCTATTTAGTGTCGTGCATTGACCATTCTCACCTCGAGAGTCGATCCAAACCCCGTCATATGATACACCCTATCGCACATAAGCCTCCCTATATATTCCTCAAAACAGCCACCATGCCTGCCTATTATGTTATTTCCATAGCCATTCCAAGATATATTTTCATGAACTTTGTAATGTCCAAGATGCGGCACTAGCTGTATTTGGAGACGAGGCCTTAATATGCATAGAGGCGCATCTCGGTGTTTCACAATTATAGAAATCATTGCAGATACATCTAAAGAGCATATGACTATATGAGTTAGCTTACACTTGCCACATGCTAAATTACAAGTCATACAACATTTGTGCAAACATCCAGATGACAGGGTGTGACAACGGTCGAAACCGAACGACAAAATGTAATGCAGTATATCTTGCTATCAAAGGAGACGACCAAGGACTCTCTACTCGTCAGGGTATGTCACGTACATGCGCCTTCTCTCCTCATCGTACTCCCACAGGAGCTGTGGAGTATCATCTGTCTCAGGATTTGCGGCACCTGAACCTGTGGTGTTGTAGTAATCTCTGAGCCACGAGGACTCAACAATCTCGTGACGAAGATATCGGGACAAAGTAAGTTATTTGTGTAAGGCATGGTTAAGTGGTGATGTCGCAGCAGCCCTAAGCATTATTTGGTGGCTAGCTTATGAGAACTTAATTGAAATTGAGTAGTCTACAGATAAACGGACGTGTTCTAGTAATGATCAAGAAGTAATCATGAACACCTACTTATGACAATCATAACCCCACCATGTCCTCTCTCGTTGTAGAAATAACGAGGAGAGATAGTCAGGGTTACACACATAGTTGGCATATTTTAATTGAGGTTACTTCAAGTTTTGTATAACTAGATTTTAAACAAATTTACAAGTTGCCACATAACTGTGGGCATGACTTTACAAAATATTTAACCCTGCAAGGGTGCTCCAACTAGTCCATCACAAAATATGACAAGCTGTCGTGGAGAGAAAACCTCAACCCCGAGATAGCCCCGAGGTATCCTTGATATCCCAATGCACAAGACATTCACTAAGAGTAAATAAAATCCAGCAAGACTGTCCAACAGGCCAGTTCCCAATAAGAGCCGCATGTATCTCTTTCTCAGGGTACTACGAGATGATCTAGACGTCGGGTTTGCTGAAACCCCGAGTGACCAGGGGGCATGGGACATCACTGAGTCTGGACTAACACTAATGAGGAGCACTGGCCCGGGTTGTTGATTAAGATCCACGGGGTAGCTATTACCTATGCATTTTTATTAAGTTGTTTAACAAATTTAAAACCAAAGTTGGGCCTTGCCAGAAGAGTATTAACTCAAAATGAATTATCAAGGGGGTCCCCATAACAACCCCAAGCGTCTTAGGACCGCTCAAGCTGGAACATAACACTGGAAACCGGAAACTAGGGCGGGAAAAGAGGAACAAAATACGGACAAAAAGGCCAAGCCTGCCGCCTTCACTAGGGATTTATGTGTATTCAATTAAATAGCAATAATAACATGATATTCCAAACAAAAATGTCAACACACGAACCTCTTGCACCAGCAACTAGCAACGCGATAAGAAGCGTTGAGCAAGCACTAACTTAGCCTATCAATGTTTTGTAGGATGTGAAGGGTTAGAGGTATTTTCATGGCAATGTGGAGGTTGATATTCAGGTGGTAGGCAGCGATAAGCAACAATGGAAACAAGATAGCTAAGCATAACAAAATTAGAAATAATATCAAGGTCAACCATCATCTTGCCTCACACTTCTTCTCGAGGATAAAACTCTTGCTCTTCAGGAATGTTCTTAGTAGGATGGTCGTACTCACACTCGACACCCTGCACTATCCAAAGAAAAATAAAACATCCCATGAACACACAGCGATGTTATGATGCTCAAACAATATGATGCATGAATATGGTGTGAATGTAGCATGGCAATGCTACAATAGTCATCTTTCTCATGCAATTATCTAATTATTACCATTCTGGACAGAATCTCAAGATTAGTTATTTGTACATGCATGAACATGGCAAAAATTGATGCAGCATAAGAAAACTATACAAACGCATATAAAGAACATTGCAAACCGAGTTACAGATCTCTTGGAACTCCCATGGCAAGGTACAAAGGGCAACAATAATAGAGCAACATTTGAGAGAGGCTATGGGCAGTTCCTTGGCATCCCAATTATGCCACTAGATTGTTCACGAATTTCTAGGTGAAATAGAACTAAAGTTCATGCAAAACAAAGGGGTACAACTCTCAGAAAGCACAAAAACACTCCAACAAGCAATCTGCCCAAAAACAACAACATGTCACTTTGATAATATTAAAACTAAAACCTACAACCAACTATCAAGATCAACCAAGACATGAATATGAAGCCAACAAATAGTACAACAACCCCCAACAAGCAACTACATAAAAAGTACATGGATTAATGACAATCAAGCTCATAACATGGCAAAATTCTTAGTGCATCACAAGCAGATTTAACATGATGGCATATTGACAGCTATGAAACACTAAGTTATAGTGACTTCCATGGCATAAAATTTAACACGGTGATAGAGGGAAAAAATTACTACAATTAACACGAACTAACGATGAGATAATACTACACAGAATCATTGATAACATCTAGACAACATGACATGGTGATATAAGCACATTCTCAGACTTTGCCAAATTTCACAAGGTGAATTCACACCAATTTACATCAACGTGGTATTTTTGACAGGAAGAACATCTAAGATGCAAAAACCATTTTGCAAAGTAATGGCATAATATAATAGAGGGCAACATGCTCTTTAATTCACACCCAAGTACCAGCACAAAGAACTTGTAGATGCTTAGAAATCATCATCGCAACACACCTACTTGAAAAAGTTTTCACACTTAGTCATATTTCAGCACATCAAATCGGCAATATTGGTATGACAAGTTCACAGCAAGAAAGCCATGAATAGGCAAGGTTTTCATGGGAAATAAAAGTACCAGGGCCTAGTACACCCAACACACTACAACTTTCACGTTCATAAGTTTGACAAAGGGTGCAAGGATTGCTACACACAAAATTAACAAAAGGCAACATGGTGTAAAATAGCATGCATATCCACTTGCTCAAAAGAAAAAAAAATGCCACAAATGCATTCCTTCAACTTTTCTACACCAAATTCATATATCACAAGCATATGTTCCTATAGAAAAACCACCCGCAAACTACAATAAAAATGTAATTAACTGGGTATAACCTAGTATATGCCAAACTTGGCATATGCCCAAAATGGATAGTGACAGAAACAGAAATTTCCCTAAATGGAATACTTCTAACATGGAAAGAATCTAATACAAAACAATAAAAAAATTCCAGGGGGTCCCACTGGAGTGACACGAGGGCCCATTGAGAGTATAATAGGTGGGTCAAGGGCCCCTCTGCGAGCTACTCACACATGAATATAAAAGGGACTCGAGGGGGACTCAAACCCGACACGTCTGTGGTGGAGCACTACACACCCAACCACTTGCTATGCTGCCGTGTCTGAATAAAGGGGGATCTTACTTTTAACATGCAACAAGTTGCTGGCTGGCCCAGGGGATTGTCACGGTGCCGATGGCTACTCCGACCACAATCGGAGAAGGGGATCGTGTGTGGAGCTGCAGAATTGGGCAGCGCATCCATTCTTGGCAATAGTAGGCGACGAGGGGGGCGCTAGGAAGGTCCTCGAGTTCTGCTCGAGCTCGTCCATGGCGGAAGCTGGCAACTGTGAAGCAGACGCAGGCAAAGGTGCGTGGCTACTGTGACTACAACGGGAGCTTGCGTGCACACGGTAAGCCTACATGGATCTATTACAGCAGTGCAGGAGCTCTTGCACGCATGCTTGAGGCAAGGCGGCTAGAATGCCGACCGAATCGGGCGCAGCGACGCACATAGCAAGAGAAGCAAGGGGGAGGAGAGGCGCTTAATCTAGAGGCTCGATGAAGCTATGGTGAAGCGTTGACGATGAGGAAGAAGAAGCGGAGGCTGTTGGAGGAGGAGGATCTCGTCGCGTCGATGTCATGGACGAAGCACTCTGTCCACGAGGAAGAAGAGGAAGAAATCGATGATCCAGAGGTGATCAACAGCTCCTAGCTCCCGAAACGGGTCGAGGAAGACGACATGAAGTTGCGCGCCATCCTGGAAGGAGGGAAGGAAGGCGAGAAAGGCAAGGACGACGCTGGCACTGCACCTGCTACTCCGAACCTTGCTGGTCTCTCCCTCAATCTCACCTGGTAGAGAGAGTGGAAGGGAAGATAAGAGCGTTGGCACGAAGAGGAGAGGGGAGGGACCCTAGGCGAGGTTGCGTCTTTATAGGGCGGGGGGTCAGACGAACTCGACGTTCGTGAAGCTCACCGCACGAGGGGCTGCTCCGCTCTGCCTCTAAAGAAGACGACACCGGCAGAGAAAGGAGCGGGTGCGCGTGAGGAGGGAGGTCGGGCCAGCTGAGCTGCTCCTATAAGTGGGCCGCGAGGGGAGGAGTTGGGCCGCGCAACTGGTTGCTCGGATAGCTGCTTCTGGCTATTGGCTGCGAGGAGGATAAGGACCACGTAGCCTCTCTCTCCCTGGGAAAGATATCCTTCCTATTTATTTTAAACAAAAAATGCAAAATCCCTCGCGGAAAAATAGATGATGACTTTGGAGAAAGAAAACATATTTTGCGCCCAGAAAAATATAACCTATTTAATAAATTTGGTTTGGGGAATTTTGAAGACAAAATTTAAATTCCCCTTTGGACCATTTAGCACTCTGTTGCAAGTTTTAAATAATAAGAAAAAATAAGACATGACTAAGAATTATACTAAATTAACAACAGAATAATTACCACATTTGCAACATTTTTAAGAGGGTGTTGGACAAAACAAAATTTCACAATATGACATTAACTTGAATTAAAGAGAGATGAGGTATTACCAAAGATTAGTAGGAATGGTCTTCCCACAGCAAGTACCACTTCAATGCAATGCACTCGATCACCACAACGCACACTCAATCAACATATAATGATGCAACAATTGGAATGAATGAGGTGATGCCATAATGCACAAATGAAAGGCATGAAGCAAATTTATTAACTAAAACCACATGAGGCATAATATGGAAGGTTCACACATGGAATTACTACAAGTATTGCACTTGGGCTGTTACAAAATTCCATCCTTCCGTCACATAACTTGTGTGTTCATCATCATATTGCTTTCCATGTTCATGTAGCTGACGTAGTATTTGTGGCAAAGCCAACATTCATCAGTATCTACATGTTACACTAGATAATTGCACATCCTGGTACTCTTCTGGAGGCATTCATATAGAATAATCTTGTATAGTTTTCTTATTGAGTTGTAAGTAAATAAAAGTGTGATGATCGTCATTATTAGAGCACTGTCCTAATGAGGAAAGGATGATGGAGACTATGATTCCCCCAAAAGTTTGTATGGGACTCCGAGGGAAAAATGAAATATAATAGAAGATATCGGGGAGGCGAAAAAGAAAAAAGGGAGAAAATCCAACAATGAAAAAATGAAAAAATAAAAATAAATGAAAATGAGAGAAAGAGATAAGGGGCAATGTTACAATCTTTTTCGACACATGTAATTAGGGGGAGCACCATGGTCTTCACATAGAGGGTCTCGTGAGTTGTCATTTTCATATGCTAGTGGGAATTTTCATAATAGAACTTGGCTTGTATATTCCGACGACGGGCTTGCTCAAAGGCCCGAGGTCTTCATGAGCAAGCAAGTTGGATGCACTCCCACTTAGCTTCATTTGAGCTTTCATACACTTATAGCTCTAGTGCATGTGTTGCATCACAATCCCTAATCTTCGTATTGATATCTATTGATGGTCATTTCCATAGCCCGTTGATATGCCTAGTTGATGCGAGACTTTCTTTCCACTTTGATTGCTTTTTGATCTCTACCACCATACTCTATTCAACCCATATGCTATATCCATGGTTCGCACTCATGTATTGAGTGGAGTTGCAAATGTTGAAGTGTGTTAGAAGTACGACCTACTTGCCTAATTTGACAGAATGTTTATCATGATTTATACTTCTGCGGTGAAGACAGAGTCATGCCATGTTATTAGGAAAAAACGAATAGAGAATAACATTCTTCAAGGATCGGATATTTTGAATATTAATGATTATGCATCTTATGTTTATGGATATTATTACGTTGATATCAGTTAGTTCATCTTTTCTCAAAGATCATATCTAAAAGAGATTAAATGTTGGGTATCATGTCGCATCAAAAATATTGTTTTTATCATTTAGCTACTCGAGGACGAGCATGAATTAACTGGGGAATGTTGATACGTCTCCAACGTATTGATACTTTTTGATTGTTCCTTGCTATTATATTTGCAATCTTGGATAGTTTATATGATAGTTTTTAGGACTAACCTATTAACCCAGTGCTTAGTGCCAATTCCTGTTTTTGTGTGTTTTTGACTTCTACAGGAAATCAATACCGAACAAAGTCCAACAATGATGGAACTTTTTTGTGATTTTTTGGAAGATTTTGGACCCACGAAGCTTTAGGACGAGGCCATACACTGCATGAAGGAGTGATAAGCTCATATGGTGCGTCCTGAGGGTAGGGTGCCCTTGTGAGCTTGTTGGCCCCTCGTAATGCTTCCTAGCCTTCCACTTATACAAATTGCGAAATATTCCGTAAACCCCGGAGAGCAACCAGAATCACTTTTTCAGCCGCCACAAATCTCTTTTCTGTCGTCATCTCATGTAGAAACATTTTTTGGTGCCCTATGAGAGGGGGAATCAATCATGGAGGCCATCCACATCAACCTTGCGGCCTCCATGATGACGTGTGAGTAGTCCACTGATACGTCTCCAACATATCTAGAATTTTTTATTGTTCCATGATATTATCTTATGAATCTTGGATACTTTATATAGATTTATATTTTGTTTTATACCATTTTTGTGTACTAAATTATTAACCGAGTGTCTAGTGATAGATTTTATTTGCTACGTGTTTTTGGCTTTTCAGGAAATCAGTAACAAATGAAGTCCAAATGGAACAGAACTTTTGAAAAAAAGTCTGGAGAAATATAAGACATGGGGGCTTCGGTTGGAGATGAGATGGCACACGGGGTGGTGCCAAGAGAACATGACATGCCTAGGGGGGTGGTCGTGCCCTGATAGCTTGGGACCACCGAGGTCTCTTGACCTAACTCCACTTCTTTCGCCACCGAGGCCTCTTGACCTAACTCCTATAATATTAGTAAAATACAAAGAGCCACGCGAAACACTTTTTCTTTCGCCGCGAGTCTGTGTTCCACCATGATCCCATCTGGAGCCGTCTTTTGGTGCCCTGTCGGAGGGAGGATCAATCACGGAGGGCCTCTACATCAACCTTGCTGCTCCCATGGTAATTTGTGAGTAGTTGACCACAAACTGACGGGTTTGTAGTTAGTACCTAGATGGATATCTCTCTCTCCATGATATCCAATACAAAGTTCACCACCATTCTCGCGGTGATCTATTCAATGTAATTATCTTTGCGGTGTATTCGTTGGGATCCGATGAATTATGGGTTATGATTAGATTATTCACAAAAATATATTGAGTCATTATAAGTTTCTTATGGGAATTATTATGATAGCTACGTATTGTTGTCCATTTATTGATTTGGTTTGGCCAACTAGATTGATTTATCTTTGGTGGGAGTGGTGCGTTATAATGGGTTCAATCTTGTGGTAAGTTGTATTGCTTCCATTAATGATAAAAACATGGGTTTTATTCATATTAGTTGAGTTTACTTTGTGTACATCACATCATCTTTCTCCAAGCATTACTTTTTTCTACTTAATAATCTAGATGCATGCTGGATAACGGTCAGTGAGTGGAGTAATAGTAATAGATGTAGGCAGGCGTAGGTCTACTTTCTTATGGACATGATGCCTATATATGTTATCATTGCCGTGAATAAATATTTCATAACTATGTGCTTTTCTATTTATTGCCCAATAGTAATTTGTCTACCCACCGTCTGCTTTCTTCGGGCGAGGAGCCTCTAGCAAAAACTATGGCTCTCAGGTCTTCAAAAATATTATTAAAAAACACTAAAAATATTACTGCCGTTTATCTTTTTTTATTATATTTTATATTTATATTATATATGTTTCAGTATTTAATACTTGGAAGTAACGAGTTCAAGGGGCTTGACAACCCTCTTGCCTGCATTGGGTGCAAGTGTTTGGTCTTTTCTGTGTAGGTGCTGATGACGGGAATTTGCGTGGTTCTCCTATTGGTTCGATAACCTTTGTTCTCACTAATGGAAATACTTATCTCCATTGTGCTACATCTCATCTCCTCTTTGAGGAAAATCCCAACGAAGTTTACAAGTAGCATAAACCACAAACCTACAGGTCCGTAGGTAATACCTAGATGGCTTATTCTCTCTCGATGATCTTCAATACAATGATTGTCGCGATCTCGCGGTGATCTCTTGGATGTAATCCTTGTTTGAGGTGTGTCTATTGGGATCCTATGAATTGTGGGTTTATGGTAAGATTATTCATTGGAATTAATTGAGTCTCCTCTGAATTCTATTATGCATGATTAGTACAGCTTCATATTTCTCTCCGATCTATCCATTTGGTTTTGCCAACTAGACTGATTTATCTTCGATGGGAGTGGTGCATTGTAGTGGGTTCAATATTGCAGTACTCTATATCCTAGTGACAGAAGGGGAAAGACATGTATTATTGCTTGTCTTACTTTCTCTACATCATGTCATCTTACTCCAAGAATTACTTTATTTGTCATGAATTCAATACTAGAGAGGCAAGCATAGAAGCGCTCCCGAAGAGGGGTAATAATAGTAAATGCATGATTGTTTTGGTCCACTTGTTTGTGGATGTGAAGCATATATACACATAATCATTGTCATCAATAACATGTCATAAGTGTGCACTATTTTGTTAATTGTCCAACTGTTGGATTGATAGAAGGTGTGTCTATAGGCAGCGGGGGGGGGGGGGGGGTGTTGAATAGACTACTTGCATAAATTAATATCCTAACCTTTTCCCAATTTTAATGGTTGGCAGATTTTAGCAATTCTCACTAGTCTAGTGCACCCTACACATGCTACACAACAAATATGGCTGCGGAAAGTAAAGACATTACACATGTATGTAAGGAGTAGAGTTTAGGAAGATCAAATGTAAAGATGAACATGACGATTTTTGGCGCGGTTCCGATAGGTGGCACTATAATACGTCCACATTAGTGGAGACTTCAACCCACGGAGGGTAATGGTTGAGACAGTCCATGGAGGGCTCCACCCACAAGGGGTCCATCAAGAAGCGTCCTTGTCTATTCCAGCATGGCTAACGTCCACACAAGACTAACCTCACTCATGATAGATCTTCACGAAGTAGGCGATCTCCTTGCTAGTACAAACTTCTTGGTTCAACTCCACAATTGAAGTATTAGGCTCTCAAGCAACACCTAACCAATCTAGGAGGCACCACCGTTCAAAGGGTAATAGATGCAGTAGAACGTTGAACTCCTTGCTCTTGTGCTGCAAAAGATAGATTCCTCCAGACTCAATCACTATCTCACAGATTTGGCATGGGTAGGAGAGATTGATTTTGTGGAACGAAACTTGGGGATGCTAGAGATCAAGTTTCAAATGGTTGGATTGAAATCTCTTGATCTCAACATATGAGTAGGTGGCTCTCTCTTACAAAAATGTATCTAGCAAGTGTGTGTGCGTTCTGAGTTCTTCCTTTGTGAATGAGAGGACGTGAAGGGGTATATATAGGAATCCCCCAAAATCCAACCGTTACAACATTATTGCCCAACTCGGTGACACCGAAAGGAATCTCGATTGTGCCGAGTTGCACTAAATATGGCAAATTTTGAATTTTCGGTGAGACCGATATATGAATCTCAGTGGTACCAATATTATGACCTAGAGATGTTTCCAAATCTCGGTGAGGTCGAGTTCATACTCGGAAATTCCGATTCTTGAATTCTGCTCAACAGAAAGTTGGCACATGCTTTCGGTGGCACAAATATGAAACTTGGTGGTACTAAGAGATTAGGGTTTGACAAAGGATCTGTCACTCGGAAAATTTGTAGAGTTGAGTGGGAGAACTTGGTGGCACCGATTTTGCTATTTTGGATTGGGAGAGAGATATTTGTGGGAGAATCACTGAATACTTTTGGTGGCTATCTTAAGTAGTGGAGCAACCACTTCATCATAATACCTCACCCCCTTTATTAGTATTGGCTTTCCTATGGACTCAAAAGTGATTTCTCACAAATATAAAATGTAGAGTCCTCTTGCTTGAAGCTTGAGCCAATCCTATTCCTTTCCTTATATCAATGGGTTTATCCTCACAACCCTTTAGCCAATGCTCTCTCTGGACTATACCAAAAATATACTAGGTAAAAGTGTTAGTCCAAGAGACAATGTTTGTTGACATTTATTATCAAAACCACCAAGGGGGCATATGTGCTTTCAATCTCCCCCATTTGGGTAATTGATGACAATATACAATCGAAGCTTCAAATAAAGATAGGCATTATAATATGACAGCTTTCAGAGATACATAACTAATACAAGGTTCTCCTAAATGTGTGCAATCCCTTTTTTTGAAGGTAGTTGCTTTGGACTGCATGGGCACACACATGGTAGAACGACAAGACAAGTCATGCAAATCTTGGCTATATGCATCAAACACATGTGAATGAAGAACTTCCATGTTCAAGACTCACTCTTGCAAACAATATGTGTAAGATACAAGAGATCATCCTGAACAAGGATATGATGCATATACTTACCTTGCGGTTCTTGAGCGTCTTAGCAGTAGAAGTACACTTGGGAAAACAAATGTTAGATAACCCAAGAGTATTCTATTGTAAAGATGCAAAGACCTTCAAAAGTACCAAGATATGGAGAACATATGAGAAATCATATTTGAAGATACATATGTCTCCAAGCATATTTAGAACTTTCTCCCTTAAGGATGAATATGTAAAATTTCCTCTCCCCCTAAATCATAGCATGTAGATATTGGGAGTAGTTAGAGTAAGACAAGTTCAATCCAAAGCTGGCAATACAACAATTTATTTAAGTTATATATATCTCCCCCCTAATATTATTTCTCCCCGTGAGTATTATTTCTCAAGAGTGAAGCTTATTGGAAACTTTGATATTTCTCCCCCTTTGGAATTAATTTCCAAAAAAGGTCGGAGGGTAAGGGCTCATTGAGAGTAAGGGATCTTGGATTCTTCTTCTCATAAGGGTTATTTGAATTTTCTCCCCCAGCCTGTAGGTAAGGGTTCATTGAATGTTCTCCCCTTAAAATATGGATAAGAGTTCCTAGAAATATCTCCCCCTATTTGTCAAGGATCCTAGATGTTTCTCCCTATTATATTGTGGGGTCACTAAGGTCTTCTCCCCCTCTGAAGTATTTCTCTCCTTTGAAAATTATGGGAAACCAAGATCTTGTCCCCTATGGCAGAAATTGAAATGATCAATAAGAGCTCACGAGGTATCTCAACTTGGGATCAATGAAAATATTTCTCCCCCTTTTGTCAAAATTTCAGAAATTCCATAAGATCATAGCCAGTGATAAATTTTGGAGTCACCAAGGCAATATGGTTCTATATAACCGAGAATGAAAAGAAGGCATCTCGAACAAATCGATTGGACCGAGTTTCACACATCGGTGAGAGCGAGTTGCATAGAAATTTACTTCTTAACTCAAAATCGACAAAAACTATCCAAATACTTAAAAAAGGAAATATCCAAAGATTTAAAAAGAACTAAGAGAAAACATTTTTTTGAATATATACATACATATAGGTGAGAGTTGAATGGTTCCAAGAAAGCATGGAACTAAAATGTGAAGCATACAAGAATCTCGATCTAGATGTTGGGTGATGACTAGGTCACCTATATTAGAGTATATTGACTTGAGGAGTGAAGCAAGAATGCTGGATAATAGGTCATACTCATCGTGAAGCACAAAATGGGGTTACAAATTTTCAATTAAGTATCTTAATGTCTTCATATCACTTGATTTTCTTTACCTCATGACTTTGTGTAAAGCTTTATCAAGGATATGAGAACATATCGTCGAATGATGTTGATGACATGGCATGTAGGCGAACTTGTTGTGGATGCTCAATGTTGATGAAGGTAATCTCAAATTCAGAGAAATCCTTGTCGTTTTAGTTTGATTTTCACCTACATTGGTTAGTCATGCAAGAAATAATGTAATATATATCCAATTAACATGAGTGATTGTTTTCATCAAATAGTTGTCAAGGATATGATTGTGTTGCCTTCTTCCTTCATCTCTGAAGAAGAGGTTGTTGATACTTGGCAATGTCAAGATTGCTCTGGATGTGAGTTGATGGAAATCTTGTGGAGTGTAGTTCTTCCAAGTACCTACAAAAAGGTTAGATGCAATATAAGGGAGCATAGTTTTCCAAGATATAAGATAATAACAAATCAACACTACTAAGGAATAGACAATCAAGCTCATGCCCTTGCATGCAACCGAGTGAGTCTAGCTCAAGTTTGGAGCATCAATGATGTTAAACTCACTCCTCAAATGACAAAATAATTTCTCATCAAGTGGTTTGGTAAATATATCAGCCAGTTGTTTGCTAGTACGAAGATGCTTGAAATTTATATCTCCTTTACCAACATGATCACGAATAAAATGGTGTCTCACTTGAATATGTTTTGTTCGAGAATGTTGCACAAGATTATAGTCAATTTTAATAGCACTTTGATTGTCACACAACAATGGAACATGTACCACATGGAGGCCATAATCCTTAAGAGTTTGTGTCATCCATACTAATTGCGCACAACATGATTCGGCGGCAATGTATTCCGCTTAGGCACTAGATAAAGATACCGAGTTTTGTTTCTTGGATGGCCAAGACACAAGATACCTCCCAAGAAATTAACATTCCCCTGAGGTGTATTTTCTATCAACATTGTCTTCGGCATAGACCAAGTCAGAATAGCCAACAAGATTAAAAGAAGATCCCTTCGGATACCATATGCTAAAGTTTGGTGTATGTATCAAATATCTCACAATTCTTTTCACAGCTTTTACATGACACTCTTTAGGTGACACTTGATATCAGGCACACATGCAAACACTCTACATGATATAAGGACGTGAGGCACATAGATATAGCAATGAACATATCATTGATCGATAAACCTTTTGATCAACCGGTTTGTGCTCCTTAGTGAGGTCAACATGTCCACTAGTAGGCATGGGGGTTCTCATACCTTTGCACTCTTGCATGTTGAACTTCTTGATTAAGTCCTTGGTGTACTTGCTTTGAGAGATAAACGTACCTTCTCTCTATTGTTTCGTTTGCAAACCAAGGAAGAATTTCAGCTCAAACATCATAGACATCTCATATTTCTCACACATCAACCTTCCAAATTTCTCATTGAGGTGTGGGTTAGTAGAACCAAATATAATATCATCCACATATGTTTGGCACACAAATAGTTTTCCTTAGCTCTTATAGTGAATAAGGTCGCGTCAATTTTACCAATCTCAAAAGCCTTTTCAATGAGAAACTTGGTTAGGCATTTGTACCGAGCTCTAGGGGCTTGTTTAAGACCATATAAAGCTTTATGAAGTTTGTAAACATGGTTAGGTGTCTTAGGGTTGAAAAATTGGGAGGTTGTTTGACATAAACTTCCTCCTGAATTTCACCGCTTAGAAAGACACTTTTCATATCCATTTGGTAAAGAGTAATATCATGGTGATTGTCATAAGCGAAAAGAATACGAATGGCTTCATGTCTAGCAACGGGGGCATAAGTATCATTGTAGTCCATACCTTTGAGTTGCGTGTAACCTTGGGATATGAGACACACCTTGTGGCGTACAACTTGACCATCCTCAGCTTTCTTGTTCCGAAACACCCATTTTGTATCGATGATGTTGTGCTCATCCTTGGGATTTTCAACGAGTGTCCACAATTCATTCCTCTCGAAGGTGTGTAGCTCTTCTTGCATTGCATTCACCCAATCCGGTTCTTTAAGTTCTTATTCAACCTTCATAGGATCAATGCTAGAGATAAATGAGTAATGGTCACAAAAGTTATCTAAATGAGATTTAGAGCGAGTGATTCTCCTGGATTGTATATCATCGAAGATTTGATTCAGCGGATGATCCTTGTTCACTCTTGGTCAAACCCGTGACAAGTTCTTATTGTTGTATGGTGGAGCTTCCTCATCATCATCTTCTTGTTCGTTGTCATTAACGGTGTCATCTCCTTGAGGTGTTGGTGAGGAAGGTTGAGGTGGATCCTCATAATGTATTTATTCCTCTTCTTCATCATGTCGTGTACCGCTTGTGGATGCTTCCATGTTGTTTTGTGGTTCGCCTTGACACGAAGTACGAGCTTCCACTTGAGTTCATGAAGTACTTTCCTTCACCTCCATGGGACGAATCTTGCCAATAGGTAGATCCTGGATGGCTTCCAAAATTTCCTTATCTCCTACACCATTAGGCAATTGTTTGACTTGTGAACCATTAGATTCATCAAACTTCACATCTACCGTCTCTTCAACTTTTTGAGTTAAGCTATTGTAGATATGGTAAGTGTGAAAGTTTGATGTATAGCCAAGTATGAAACCTCCATGAGATTCGGCAACAAATATAGAGTGACAGTGCTTATCAAGAATGTAGCACTTAGATCCGAATACTCGAAAGTATCCAACTTGGAGTTTGTTATCGGTGAGTAGCTCATAGGTCGTTTTACCGAGAAGCCTGTGGCTAAAGTATACTTTTGAGATTTTTATTTAGTCCTTCTCTCAAACCTAGAAGTTGAATAGCATAAGTGATGCTGGAGTTGATTTATATGAGATGGTACATTTGATGATATTGGATGAATTTGTTTGGAGAAATTGGTAGGATTATTGGCATCTAAGAATTGTGCTCAAGGATAGGATGATATAAATTCACTCACATCCTAAGCTCCTTGAAACTATGAAGCTTTACCAAGCCATAATATGATCGGATTATGACCATGGGTTTTAGCTCTGAGTCCTTCAACTATGAGCGATGCTCTACCTCGACCACCACCAATCGTGTCTCTGAGGAAGGTGAACAGGAAGGACTAGATTACGTTGGACAACAAACCCCTGGACAAGTGACCATCCGGAACAAATGACCAATCCTCTCACATATGTCATCATCAATGTGCTTATGTGATGCTTGGAGAAATATGTTGTTGTCCTCATGGAATACATACTTATTTACCCAATAAGATAAGGAACACCTTAGTCTTATTTGGATAAGCCCCAGAAGCACTGATTTCCATTCTTCGCAAGTGTAAGGTTTTACCTTGAAGAAGTGGACTCCTTGAAGCACTCTCCAAGCAGCAGAAGACATCTATCCCAAGCAAGATGAAGAACCACTACGATTGGGAAACCACGACGATAAAGAAGAAGCAATAAAAGTCCAGAACGACTCCTCTGCCGGCTACATCAACCAGACTATGGCAAAAAGCATCAATGTTCAGGCACGATGAAGCCTTTGGATGTCAAGAGAAATTAAAGAGCCCCTTTTGGTCTAATTAAGTTCATGATCCCCACAAGATCATGGTGAAACACGTGTCAAAGGTGATTCACCACACTTACCAGGCCTCAAACTTGGGGATTGGATGGCTGATCTATACTTTTGGGTAGCCAACTTATCTAGGACCCCTTGAAAACTTTCATGGGTGGTAAAAACCGTTTTAAACACCAAATCTCTCTGCTTAGTCTTAGGGACGAGACTCAACCCAAACCTTGCGGCTAGTAGGCCAAACCCTCGGAGACTTACTAAGGGTGTGCGTCCATGACGATAAAGACATATGGCCGAAGACTGAAAAACATACCTGGGCAACTTACTCACGCAGAAGAAATGACAATAAACCTATGCTAAAACGCTTCAACATTCTCAAGGATGAAGACGACCTACGAATGAAGATCATTTGCCTTAAGGAAGTCAAGGACTTCCCCTTTGACGAGAAGCTACACCAAATCCTTGACCCTTCCATTCTAACATGAGACATGATGGTGTTACTAAACAACCTGAGCAATCCCAGTACGACCACACAGACACACTACTTTGTCATGTATTCCGACTTCAGGATACACATGCAAGCCAGGCACATGCCCGAACTTCATTAACCAAACCTCTAACCTTTAGTCAAGCCTAGCATATGGCAAGAACCCCATTCAGCATCAGACGAAGTGAAGCGGAGCACTCAAAGATGTATCATAAAGCACTTCAAGGCCCAATGGATCAAACACCTCGAGGAATAAGCAACACGGGAACTTGAAGGCTACCTCAACCCGAAATTCTACATCTTTTCAGGGCCTAGCATAGGAATCTCGGGGACGAGATTCTTGTAAGGGATTAGGTCTGTCACACCTTGTGTTTTCCTTATATTACTAAGTTAACATAGCTCAAAAATTAGGGCCAACAAAAACTTTTGTGTGTGCTTATGAGGCTTGGTTTGATTGATTGTTTGTTTGCTTTCTTGATTGTGTTCAAATCACAATAAATCCTCTCTCTCTAGACTCATCTCCTTGATCCAAATATTTTCTCAATGACCATACCACGTGTATAGGACCTAAAAATATTTTTATAAAATATTGTTTTGACCAAAAATCATTTATTTAATTTAAGCTTCCAAAACCCCCCTCAATTGATGTTTGTACTACAAGTCCTCAAATTAGGGAATTTGTTTGGCCCCAAATATTTTATTTTGATACTATTATCAAAAAGACTTCCCAAATCCATAGAAATATTATTTAAAAAGAGCTATTTAATTTAAACACCTTTTTATGAGGCCAGAAATAATTTTTTAGAAGGAAAAATTGTTTTGTATGCTTCCAAAATATTTGAGATAATTTAGGGAAACTCCATGGACAAATATATTCGATATATAATAGTTTCAACACATGGTCATGTTCAAAATATTGGACAAAACCCTGTAAAATTCATTTTACATTTTCAAGTGTTTGAAATATTTCCATAGGAAATATTCTCAAATAATTCCAGGAAAATTCTAGGAAGTCAAACATGATATACGTGATGATCTTGCCAAGTTCCATCTCGACCCCAATTGTTTTGATTCGCCAAAATATCCCAAAACCTTCTTTGTCCAGATCCAAATTTGCGCAACTCTATAATGCCAAGTGTCTCCAATTGATCTCAAACTTTGTGGACATGTCATAATCCTCTAGTATTGGATCCCCACCAAAGTGGTGCACCAAGGAGAATATATCCACTTGTCCAACTCCCCCCAAACCCATATGTGATGATTTCTAGAATTGGTAACTTTTGCACTGTAAAGTTTCTTCTTTTGATCCCAAACTTTTTGTGCATTATATAAACCCCAAATAAGGCCGCCAAACCAAGTGGTGGATTTGGTAGAGCAAGATATCTTAAATAGATCTAAACAAAACCAATTTTGCCCATTTATACGGTTTATAAGGTTTACATTGGAAACTTTCATCATCTAATCTCAAAATTTGTGATCAACCTCATTTTCCTCTACCATTTGATACTATTAAATATCATGGAGGTTGGAATCTTTTAGTTTGTCCAAAACACCATCAAACACATTCTCGTGATTTCTGAAGTTAGTGTTTTCACCATCTACTTTGACCCCCCTTGGTCCCAACTTTTTTACCACAGTCTCTACTAGGCCCCTTTCTCTATCCCCCTCAATCGTGGAAATGGGAGTTGCATGCCCTCAGCTCAATCGTTGGTGGGGTAAAAACCCCATTTAGCTCTTGGGAAACCCCTTTATCTCTCACCCTTAATCTCTGTCCTCTTCCCATCACTCTTCATGGCATCCAAGGGCATTTCTAGTTTGTTTAAATCCCCCTAGACCATCGAGACACAAGTGGCCATGACCATGGCACAAAAGACGTGCAATGGCGTGCCAAAAACGCGCTCTACATCATACTACAGTGCACACCCGCCTTGTAGACTACGCCCATTCTCACCTCCCAACAGCCTCGGGCCTCACCAGCATTCCTACCGGAGCTCCTCGGCAACCGCAACATGCCACGCTCATGTTCCCCTCATCCTCCTCCCTCCTGCTGCCCCCCTCGCATGCGCACAACACCGCCTGACATCCCTAACGGTTGAGCTCCCACATGTGGCACCTCGAGCCCCATCTGCTTGTCCTCGACCCCCACGACACTGCTACGGTCCCCTAGCCACGCCCATACCCGCACCTTCTGCTACAACGATCCAAGATATCACGCTCAAGACCTCCCGTGCACGCCATACTCACTACAAGAAATATGTCAACTAGTGACCTTCTGGCAGTGACCCTCGCAGAAGTGGTCGTAAATCTATGACCATTTGAGATCAATTGGTCGTAAGCTGTTCGGGAGGCTCCAACCCCAAACCATAACGACCAACTTGGTCAAAAAGGTATTAATTTCCTTACGGGAAATGGTCACAAAGCAGATAGCACTCGTCCGCTAGCTAATTTCTAGCTAATTACGACCAATATAGATGGTCATAGCTATGACTAGGCGCCATATCATCAGTTTTTCCTATGTGTCATTTTTTGCCCTAGTTTGTGAAGCAACCTACTATTCTTCCATTCCCAAAATTCTCCAAAAATTATCATAAATTCTTTGGATCATATACTCCTCAAATATGTCGAAACCCTTCCTTTCCTAGTTCAAAAATAATTCAGTAGTATGCATTTTCCTATTCTGTTCAGAATGGCACTTTGTGACGGAAGTGCTATTTATATTTTCATAATTTCCCACAATACTTTTGGGCACTCTTTACTATCCATATCATTTCCTCGTAAAAAAATCATCTCCATTTGCCAAGTAAATCTTTCTTAGCAAATTTCCAAAGTTCCTGTTCAGCTAGAAGATTTGTGAAGGAAGTACTATCCACGAGTAACCTAATGAGTTGAATTTTTCCACATCTTATATATGCCCAAATAATAGCTCTCCACAAAATTTGAGCCCCATCTAACAATCCATGTGAGCTCACCATTGAATCTTTGTTTCTGGTAATATTTTCAGTTTGTGAAGGAACTACATTTTATATTGCTTTATAAATGATGAAAATTTACCAGAACATGACCCTAACCATATAACTTCCCTCCACCAAATTGTAGTTCATTTAATTTAGCCAACTTACCTTAATATTTTTTCCAATGTTCTGTTCAGTTGAGAGCATTGTGAAGGAAGTACGAGTTTTGTTTATTCAAATGGTACCAAATTATCACTTCTCCAAATTTCAGCTCCATCCAATCATTTATGTGAGCACAACTTATATTTCTATTTTCTGTCTAGCTTGGCACATTGCAAAGCAAGTGCTATCTAGATACCTCCTATTGCCCGCAAACTTTTTTGGCTATCTTCCATATCCAAATAATTGCCACATGCCAATATTCAACTCTATTTGGCTATTAAATCATCCTCAGCAAATTTCCAAATTTTCTACCCAGAGAGAAGCTTTGTGAAGGAAGTACTAGCTAGGAATATCCAAATGATTTGAGCTCTGTCCAGCAATCCATGTGAGCTCATCATCCAATCTTTTATTCTGGTCATATTTTTAGTTTGTGAAGAAAATATATTTTAGATTTCTGAATTAGTGCTGATAATTTACGAGGGCATGTTCCTACATGTGTATCTTATCTACACCAAATGTGAGCTCATTTCATTTATCCAATTCCTCTCAATAATTTTTACAAGTTTCTGTTCATAGAAGAGCATTGTGAAGGAAGTGCCACTTTGGCATGTCCAAATGGTATAAAAAAATTAGAGTACTTTCCTATGACCAAATCACCATCCTCCACCAAATTGTAGATCAATCCATGCATTCATTTGAACCCAACTTCAACATCCATATTTCTGCCCAGTGTGGGACTTTCAAAGCAAGGGCCACCTAGGCTCCTTCATTTGAGGTGACAATTTGCCAAGACAGTCTCCTTAGTAGATGATCATCCTAACCCAAAAATCAGGCCCATTGGCCTTGTAAATTTCCCCCACCGCTAATCAAACACTTGGTTGCTAATTCATGTTTGAGCTTATTTCAGTCTCCTCTTGAGATTTTTCTGTTGTATTTTTCTTACTAACACCTAACGGGGGAGTGATAAACCCACCAGACATGCCTAGACTGTCTAGAATGTGCGGCAGTGCCACAGTCACGCGGTGACCACGCGGTTGGCATGCTCGTTTACACGCTCTTGAGTTGGCGCCCTCAGACACAATCTAAACCTTGATGTCTTGCCACCACACCATGTATCTATGATTAAATGGATACTTATGTCCCTAAAAATGATTTTTGGTAAAAACAAAGAGCAAAGTATAATGCAGCTGCAGTTCAAATTTGACCCGCTTCGAGCTGAATCGGTAGAAATTTGTCTTCTTCATGAGTGGTGGATAAGAACTTTTGACATCGAACCATTAGGTCAATTGTACATTAAATATGTCATAGTATTTTATAAAAATGATTTGGTACAGTTTTGCAACAAATATATGGTAGATCCTTCACAAAAAACTATTTTTCGGCATTAGAAAAATGGAAATGATTTTTTTGTCCAAAGAAAATGAAAACTTCCTTAGGCAACATTGTTTGCCATTCCAATATGAACTCTTGTGCATAATATGAGATCATTTGAACAAACTATGCAATGAATGTGGCCATAAAATTGATCATTTGGCTTGAAAGCCATGAATCTTCACACAAGATAGCTCATTTTTTAGAACACTTTTTTAAAAAAAATACCGTATTACAAGTTTATTTTTTTACTCGCAACTTGGTCACATATGATGACACAATGCAAAAGTTTTACAATTTTTGATTTTTGTTTTGAATTTTTCATGCCCATTTAAAAATGTTGTCAAAACAGCGGGCATGACCCTTCCTAGCTAGGTGTTGATTCTTGGAAAACTTTTGGTGTTTCTGTGATTAAATGGATAATTATGTACCGAAAAAATATTTTTGGGAAAAATAAAGACCAAAGTATAATGTAGCTGTAGTTCAAATTTGACCCGCTTCCATCCGAATCGGCACAAATTTGTCTTTTTCAGGGGCGGTGGATAAAAGCTTTTGAGACCCAACCATTAGGTAAATTGTGCATTAATTATGGACTAGTATTTTTATAAAATTGATTTGGTACAATTTTGCAAAAAATATCTGGTAGATCCTTCACAAAAAAACTAATTTTGGGCATTAAAAAGTGGAAAATGATTTTTTCATCCGAAGAAAAGGAAAACTTCTTTAGGCAACATTGTTTGCCATTCCACGATGCACAATTGTGCATAATATGAGATCACTTGAACAAACTATGCAATGCATGTGGCCACAAGATTGATCATTTGGCTTGAAAGCCATGAATGTTCACACATGATAGCTCATTTCTGGGAACACTTTTTAAAAACAATTACCGTATTACAAGTTTATTATTTTTACTGGCAACTTGGTCACATATAATGACACAATGCAATGGTTTTCCAATTTTGTTTTGAATTTTTCATGCCCATTTCAAAAGGCGGTCAAAACAGCGGGCATGACCGTTCCTAGCTAGGGGTTGATTCTTGGAAAACTTTTGGTGTTTCTATGATTAAATGGATACTTATCTACCTAAAAATGGTTTTTGGGAAAAAATAAAGAGCAAAGTATAATCTAGCTGTAGTTCAAATTTGACCCACTTCGAGCTGAATCGGCACAAATTTGTCTTTTTCAAGAGCGGTGGATAAAATTCCCCTTGTTTTAGTACTTCGAAACTATTTTAAATCATAAACTTTCTGAACCAATCACGGATCTTCACATGGATCACCCCATGAGCGCGCTAAATTTTGGGGATCACCCCACATGAAAAGAACTCATTTTGGACACTCAAAAAATGGAAAAGAAAGTTTTCGTACCAATAACTGAAAACTCCCTTTGGGAACATTGTTTGCCATTCCAAGCCACACTCTTGGAAATAATATGAGATCATTCTTTGATTTTTTTTCTTATGTGAAAAGTAGAAGAACAACATAAAATAAAATACAATTGGATGTGTTTTATTCTCATTGGTGGAACTATCTGTGACACAGATCGATGACATGGCGCACATCCATCCACTCATGCATCCAGCCCTCCCCCCCGTGCTCTGCATTGAGCCATCCATCTCCCGTAGTCTCTCACCCGCTCACCCCAAATCTCCGATCCCTTCCATCCACTCGTCCTCCCACATCGCGCTGTCGGCATCCACCCGTCCCTCCCCTACCCTCCGAGAATTTTCGCTGGGCAGATCCACCGCCGACCCACCCCATGCTGGCCTCTCTCATGCAGCCCCAGCCACCTTGGCTGCAGATCCACCATAGCTTCTCTCCGCGCGCTGCTAGATCTCAGCTCACGCCATTGGTAACAGGAATCGCATCACCGGTTGTAGAACTTGCGCCGCCGGATCTCCTTCTCCTCCAAGCAGGAGCCACCTCGAGATCCTCTTCCTCCTTCAAGGGCTAGCCACCTCGAGCTCATCTTCCTCCTCCAACCGCAAGCCACCTCGAGCTCCTTCTCCTCCTCCCGATGTGAGCAACATCGATTTCCATCTCGGCCTCGCGTCCCTGCTAAATGAGCCTGTGATTCCTCCTCTCCAGATCTCTTCCTCGAGTCCCCTTGTTCTCTGCTAGGGCTGGTGCTCTATTGGTGCTCGAGATGTCGCTCTGCCATTGCTATGGCTTGGGGATGGCGCTCTGCTGCTGCTTGCGGTGTAGGTCTGCCTTTACTAGGGCTTTGGTTTGTGCTCCGCTGATGCGGGGGGCTTGGGTTGGTGCTGTGATGTTATCTCCCGATGCACTTTTTGAACTTAGTACTCAAAGTATGCTCATGTGTGCTCAAAGCTGATGCTATTAGTTCCACTAGTATACATTAGTATTATTGTTAGCACTATTTTATACCTCCAGATCACTTTGGTTTGGGCTCGATGGCAATTAAGACATCTATTACTCTTCTTGCGGCAACCTCCTAGTTATTAGACACCTGTTATATACAAGTACTAGTAATAGTAAGCATTGTGAAACTCTGAAAATTAGTTGTTCTTCATCCAGTAAGTCATCAAATCTGATTGATGGATCCAAATTCATTGTTGGCTTACATGCAGGTTGCCGTGATGTCGATATCTCTAGATAACTATGAATATAGTTAATCTTACCTGTGTTTATACTAGTGTAACAATATCTTGATAACATAGTATCATTAGTGCATATGTGACAACTTCGTTCGGAGGATGCAATGCAACCCACTCGCTATTGTTGGTAGTATCGAGTCCATCACACCAATTTGGTCTTTTTGTTAGATTTTGCCATGGAAGTAGTTATTTGCTGAGTCAGCGTGTGCTTTAGATGTGCATTACAGCTTAAATAAGCATGGAGTTGTTGATGTTTTTACTCCTACTTGTTACTACAAGGGAAGGGAGCATCTTGTCCTGACTAATTAACTGAATTTTGACCTGTCTGAATACATTATGTTAGTATGTGCGAGGGTACCATTTTGTGTTGAACTGAAGAAACATTAGCCGGCTGGCACATCCCATGCACTGAAACCTGAAGATCATCCAAATCTTATGTACTAGTACAAATTAACTCTGATCGATGGCCATTACATTGACATCCCAGTACTTATTTATTTCAACATGTTCTTTTTACTGCTACATTATGGTTGAAATGTCAATATATTCAAACTCACCATTTAGATTCTGCCACCATAAGCATCACTGTAGTCTGGTCTTAGACAGATTATTGTTTGAGTTAAGTTCACCGAACAACTTCTGCAATACCCTATTCTGCCCAATAGCAACCCCCAAGCTTGGATCGATATAAAAGTAGAACTATACATTGCTAGTTTAATGCTCCAGCATTGATAACACTCCCTTCATGCTTGCTGACCCACACCTTGCTCGGTTGTTTTCGCAGTCCCGATGAGGTCTTGATGCTTACCTTGCTGGAGCGCATCAACCCCGACCATGGAGCCACATTCACAGTCTTGAGGTAGTCGTGCTACAACTCCATCAACGCTATCTTCTCCGACTAGATAAGTGTACGGTCTATCCCATTATTTTCTTTTGTTACTTGGTCGATGAGCCATGATGCCATGACATATATTATTTATCAATTCCCTATGTGATGTAGAAGCTATGGTCTTTTGTTTTGAGTCTGTTGTAAATTGTAATTGATAATGATTTGTGTAAAATTAGTGTAGAACATATGTCTTGTTATCTGAAATCGTTCATGGCATTCTCAACGAACCATCTAAGATTGAATCATTTTCTGCGTTCAACATCTAGAACCATTCTTG
This sequence comes from Hordeum vulgare subsp. vulgare, assembly GCF_904849725.1. Classification (NCBI taxonomy): domain Eukaryota; kingdom Viridiplantae; phylum Streptophyta; class Magnoliopsida; order Poales; family Poaceae; genus Hordeum; species Hordeum vulgare. The sequence goes on from NC_058518.1 coordinate 219,776,475, forward strand.
GAGTTTTGGTATTCATGCAACGACTATGTGTTCTTATCTTTTGTGTTTTTTCTGTGAGCTAGTCCTTGTGGTTATTACTGTTACATGTTACATGTAGAGATGCTTCATGATTTAGTCCCTACCTACTTTCTATATCTGTTTTTATTTTGTTTCTAACTCTTTTGGTTTATTGTTAGATGCCTTCGTTCAGCCTGTACGAACATATCCAAAAATAGTATTTCCTCTCAGTGAAGGAGCTCCAGACTGAAATTGAAGAAGTCTGGAGTATACTTGTAGTAGTAGTTATATGGTGTGATAGTATCACATGTAATGGTGAAACGAATTATGTAAAGATAGTGCTATTATCCAAAATTGGCATGTCATTTGATAATTTTCATTTGTTTGTTGTTCTGACTGAAATAATTGTGTGGAAATTGAAACCTTTGTTTTCTTTAATTATAACCTGAGAAGTGGGACCTAATAGTATTTGGCATCTAAAAAGGCCATTTTCCAAATAATATTCACAGGATTTTTTTAAGGAAATGAACTGTAAAAGGCCGAGGCCCAATTGAGAAATAGATGCGACCCAAAAAAGAAATGGTCCAAAAAAAGGATCACAACCCTAGAAATAAAAAGGCTGCAATGTTGGGCTTGGCCCATGAAGTCGACCAAAAATTGAAAGGAAAAATAATATAAAAAGGTTGAATTGTTGGGCTCGGCCCATGTAAAACACCAAACTGGACCGGGCTGATTCTTACCAACGACCTTTCGTTTGGTCATAAATGTCCTCGACCATTCCAGAAGAAAGGTCGTTGTAGTTCATTAGAGACACTCAGATTTTGACTGTCTGTTTTTGGTCCTAAAAAGGTCGCAAATGGAAATCAACGACCATTCAGAGAAAATTATTGAAGGTCGCAAGTTAGCATATTTCTTGTAGTGACTCTGCCTCCGCCTCGCGCCTATATAAGGCCACCCCAAGCCGCCCATTTGCCCTGGTCGTCCTAGCTTACTCCTAATTGAACCCCCACACCTCACCCCATTTGTTTTGGAGCTCAAATGCTCGGGATCAAGCCGAAGCTCGCCGCCTCAGATTGTGTGCAACCAAGAGGTAGAGGCCTCCCCTACTTCTTCTGCTATGGAACTAATCTAAACCCATGAACCCTTCCCTTTGACTAATTCTTGATCCCAGCCCCAGAGTTGAGTACACCGACCTCCTCACGAGGCGTGATCGCACGGGAGCAACGCTACCGCCGATTTCGTCACCATCGACGACAAAGCACACCTCCCTTGGAAGCGTGCGAGCTCCCTGATACATCTCCAACGTATCTATAATTTTTTATGGTTCCATGCTATTATCTTTTCAAACTTTGGATGTTTTGTATGCCTTTTATATCTTTTTTGGGACTAACTTATTAATTCAGTGCCAAGTGCCAGTTCCTGTTTTTTCCGTGTTTTTGACCCTTTTTAGAGGAGGATTTTAAACGGTGTGCAAACGGAATAAAACTTCTGAAAAGATTTTTTCTGGAACAGAAGATACGCACGGGACGTGAGAACCAAGGCATAGGCCACCAGGGGACCCCAGAAGCCCCTAGGCGCGGCCAGGGGGGCCGCGCCTAGAAGGCTTGTGGGCCCCCTGTGGCTCGTCTGCCCTACCCCTTTCGCCTAATTCCTGAAAAATCCAAAACCGCGCAAAAGATCCATGAAAATACTTTTCCGCCGCCGCAAGCTTCTGTCTCCGCAAGATCCCATCTGGGGCACGTTCTGGTGCCCTACCGGAGGGGGGATTCGAATACGGAGGGCTTCTTCATCAACACAATGACCTCTCCGATGATGCGTGAGTAGTTCACCATAGACCTTCGGGTCCATAGCTAGTAGCTAGATGGCTTCTTCTCTCTCCTGTATCTTCAATACAAAGTTCTCCATGATCTTCATGGAGATCTATCTGATGTAATCTTCTTTTGCGTTGTGTTTCTCGAGATCCACTGAATTGTGGATTTATGATCAGATTATCTATGAATCTTATTTGAGTTTCTTATGATCTCTTATATGCATGATTTCATATCCTTGTAATTCTCTTCGAGTTGTGGGTTTTGTTTGGCCAACTTCATCTATGATTCTTGCAATGGGAGAAGTGCTTGGTTTGGGTTCATACCGTGCGGTGACCTCACCCAGTGACAGAAGGGGTAGCGAGGCACGCATCGTGTAGTTCCCATCAAGGGTAAAAAGATGGGGTTTACATCATTGGTTTGAGTTTATCCCTCTACATCATGTCATCTTTCTTAAGACGTTACTCTCTTCGTCATGAACTCAATACACTAGATGCATGCTGGATAGCGGTCAATGTGTGGAGTAATAGTAGTAGATGCACAAAGTATAGGTCTACTTGTCTCAGACGGAATGCCTATATGTATGATCATTGCCTTAGATATCGTCATGACTTTGCGCGGTTCTATCAATTGCTCGACAGTAATTTGTTCACCCACCGTAATATTTTCTATTTTGAGAGAAGCCTCTAGTGAACACTATGGCCCCCGGGTCTACTTCACACCATATTTTCAGCCTTTCACTTTTACTTCATTGCACTTTCCGCCTTCAGATCTCACTTTGCAATCAATCTTGAAGGTATTGACAACCCCTTTATAGCGTTGGGTGCAAGATCGTTTGTGTTTGCGCAGGTACTCTAGACACTTGGCTTGATTCTCCTACTGGATTGATACCTTGGTTATCAAACTGAGGGAAATACTTACTGCTCCTGTGCTGCATCACCCTTTCCTCTTCAAGGGAAAAACCGACGCAAGCTCAAGAGGGTGCAGAAGGATTTCTGGTGCCGTTGCCGGGGAGGATCAAGTTCTAGGTGAAGCTCATCCAAGTAACTGTCGCAAACTCATTTCTTGCATTTACTTTTTTGCCTCTCGTTTTCCGGTCCCCCACTTCTGAAAAACAAAAATTTACAAAAATATTTGGCTTTTTCGTTCGCCCTTTCTTTCGCTTGCTTTCTGTTCGCTTGTGTGCTTGTCTACTTGCTAAGTCACCATGACTGAAAACAAAAAATTGTGTGACTTATCGAATACTAATAATAATGATTTTATTAGTACTCCGATTCCTCCCGTCACTAGTGCGAATCATACGAAATTAATGCTGCTTTGTTGAATCTTGTTATGAAAGAGCAATTCTCCAACCTTCCTAGTGAAGATGTTGCATCCCATCTAAATACCTTCATTGAGCTTTGCGATATGCAAAATAAGAAAGATGTGGATAATGATGTGATTAAATTGAAGCTTTTTCCTTTCTCGTTGCGAGATCGAGCAAAAACTTGGTTTTCATCTTTGCCCAAAAATAGTATTGATTCTTGGAACAAGTGCAAAGATGCTTATATATCCAAGGATTTTCGGCCGGCTAAGATTATCTCTCTCCGTAATGATATCATGAATTTTAAGCAACTTGATCATGAACATGTTGTACAATCTTGGGAGAGAATGAAATTGATGATTAGAAATTGTCCCGCTCATGGCTTGAGTCTTTGGATGATTATACAAATCTTTTACGCTGGCTTGAATTTCGCTTCTAGAAATATCTTGGATTCCGCCTCAGGTGGAACGTTCATGTAAATCACATTAGGAGAAGCCACAAAACTACTGGACATTATCATGACAAACTACTCTCAGTGGCACACTGAAAGGTCACCTACTAGTAAGAAGGTACACGCTATAGAAGAAATTAACTCATTGAGCGCTAAGATGGATGAGTTAATGAATTTGGTTGCTAGTAGAAGTGCTCCTTTAGATCCTAATGATATTCCCTTGTCTTCCTTGATTGAGAGTAGCAATGCGAGCTTGCACGTTAATTTTGTTGGTAGGAATAATTTTGGCAACAACAATGCTTTTACAGGAAACTATGTTCCTAGGCCTTTCCCTAGTAACCCCTCTAATAACTTTGGCAGCTCCTACAACAATACTCATGGAAATTACAATAAATTAACCTCTGATCTAGAGAGTAATATCAAAGAGTTTATCAACTCGCAAAAGATTTTCAATGCGTCCATAAAGGAAAAACTACTCAAAATTGACGATATTGATATTGATATTTCAATGCGTCTTGGAGCATTGATAGAATGTCTAGTGATATTGATGCTTTGAAAGTTAGATGTGCTCCTCCCAAGATCAATATGGATGAAACATTGAAAGCTATGCGTGTTTCCATGAGTGAGAGCAAAGAAAGAACCGCCCAAATTCGTGCTAGACATGAATGGCTTAAAAAGGCGTGTTCTCGTGATAAGAATCACGAAGATCTTAAAGTGCTTGGTGTGACTCCCATTGTCGGGACCCCGATCCTGAGTCATAAGAACCTAGCCTGTAACACATCACATCACTTTGCGGCTTCACGCATGGTAAACTCCATGGCTGCCACCTTACCTTGGCCGGGACCGTTTGCGTCTTTTGGCTCACGTATATGAATATGTTGCTAGCGTTCAAACGACAAAGAACCCGGGTCGACATGACTAGTTGTAAACCCAAGCGGTACATCCATACAGGGACAGGCATACGTAACCCAACAAAGCAGGTGTCGGTCATCAGCGTGTGTAGACGAGTCGTAGCAAGCTACAAGGACTCCATTACACCGCGTGACATTTCCCGGAGGGGACAGACACAACAACAAAGAAGGATACATGCCGGTCAATCAATGTGTTCCGAGTAGTAGCAAGCTACCAAGACCCGATGAAACACAAAGAGGCATTTCCCTGTAAAGAGTACTACTAAAGGCAAACAACTAGTTGTCGAATCCCACACATATAATGCATTTCAAACATACACACATTATGCACGATATGTGTAGATACAACATGGCATCACAACATAACTCTATGACCCAAGCATTTATTAAAGACTCATAAGAATCAACATAGTGTGATATTACAAACAGGGGTCTCGTGACCCGACACTCAAGTCATACAAACAACAAGCGGAAGCAAATCATGTCTGGGTACAGACATCTATTAAAAGTGGCTGGAAGAGCCTGAAAGCTACTACAACCCTACCAAAGGAGCCAGACCTCTGTCTGGGATCCCCAAGCTATTCCGGTCAACATCGAACACATCGCGTAGAACCTTTTAATGAGTCTAAGTCTTCTCTGCAAAAACATAATAAAGCAACCGTGAGTACAAAGGTACTCAGCAAGTCTTACATCAGAACTATCTACATATGCATCATGTTTCAATGAAAGGATTGTGGGGTTTGGTTGCAGCAAGCCAGCTTTGACTCTTGGCTAACCTATACTACGACTACAAGTTCTTTCTTTGCGGTGGGATAGCGCACACGAGTCCACATATTCACCAATGCAATACACCACTATGGATCCACTCTCGTCTCCCTACGAGAAGGCCTTCCATAGCACTCACACTTATCCTGCATGTTTTAGAGTATCCATTTAAGTTATCTATGAACTATGTAATGTTTCCAAGTAGTCCATATCCGAGGACGCGGCTATTCGAACAGATTAAATCACCCTGCAGGGGTATACTTCTTCACACATGCTCTCACCACTTAGCACCATATGCATGTCATGCATCTCGGCAACCTTCAAGCGGAAGCACTGGCGTGGGTGTCGGCCACGACCGTTAACCACACAAGACCCTAGTCCAGGTTTATCGCCTATTTGAGACTGAACCCGCAAGGAAGTCCGGCCGAGGTTTCCTCTACGGCCCCATCCGGGTTCCCAAGCCCACCATCCGGGTGCCACTTGGTACACCGTGCCACTGTGTATCTACCGTAGTGAAGCCTACCCCGTCGGGGCGAGCTAAACACGGCCGCCAACACTTTCCCTACAAACACCAGAAACTAGTTGCAACTCCTGGACAGGGATCTAGGCAATTAATAAGCCGAGCGGGGTCATATTTCAGGGCCCAATGCATGGTAGTATCTTGTCTTGGATAACGTACACAGAACTCAGTTCTTGAGGACGGTCCCAATGAGACAACCCACCATGTACTCCTACATGGCCTCTCATCGCTACCTTTACCAAATCGGATTCACACTTTTACTCTCACACTATAGAACATGATCACAACCATTCCGATTCATCATTCAGATGGATCAGACCCGACACGACTCTAAGCATAGCAGCCATTGTAAACAAGCACGGATGAGTAAGCACAACAAGGCTCAAGTAGTTGCTACTCATGCTAAATGGTTTCCACTATTTAATGTGACAAAATCAGGTCATGCAAAGGAATGGGTTCAACTGCCGATAACATGTACAGTTGAATCGTGTTTGTCCTAATGCAGTAAAAGAGAGCAGGAGCGAGAGGGTGGGTTTATATCAATATGCTCAAGGGCGGTTTGCTTGCTTGACATGTCTGAAGATAGCAATGAGTCTTCATCAATGTCAACGATCACATCGCCGGAAACATCGTTTACCGAGGGGGGACAACACCGACAAACAAGAAAGAACAACAATTACTTCACGGAAATGCAACACTATGATGCATGCTCAAGACATGAAATGAAAGGTGGCAGGGCTAATGTGGCTATCATTTCTTAAGTTGAAGTTGGTTTGAATTAGGATCCAAACATCACTTCAAGCCGGGTATCTTTCCAAGTACGCTTGTAATTGATTCGACCTGATGCTCATAACAAATTGTTCCAACATGTATGGAGTTAGTATTTTGAGGTACTGATTTGCATTGACCAATGTTTGGTCATAACAATTGAAGTGGAAATCAAATAAGTATCAATTTCCAACTCCAAACTATTTATTAAATTTACCCTATTCATCATTTTGCCTATTTGGTGTTGTTAACTTTTCCCAACATGCATGAAAATGCCATAATAAGATTCTTTGGATTTTTCTGATCCTCTTTCATATATAAATTATTTTCATTGGACTTACAGATTATTTTCTATGAATTTTAGATGTTTTAGACATTTCTGGAATTATTTTATAATGAGAAAGTACTATTATTGCATCAGCACTGACGTCAGCAGGTGAACTGGCCGGCCAGGTCAAACCTGACAGCCAGGGCCCACTAGGTAGTGACACACATGTTAAGAACAGTTTAATTTTAATCTTTTATTCCTAATTAGGGTCTAGGCCCACTGTTAGTGAGTCTTTAGGCTAATTAATCTGGTTAGTTAATTTTGTGATTGACTTAATTTAAACACGGCTGGTGTTGGGGATATACCCCACGGTGTAACCCGGCTTGGAGTATGACCCGCCAAGGACTTGGCGACTCACCGGCGACTCAGCAGTGACCTGGCGGGCGACTCAGCAGGCCCAAGGCCCGGCGTACACCCTGGCATAAGGCACCTCATAGAGAGGCCAGGTGGGCCCGCTCACAAGAGAAGGCCCAAGAAGAGGAGAGACTCCCTCACAAAGGAAACAAGACCCGTATTAGGATTCAAGAGAGACTAGTCCTATTCCTACTCCGAGTAGGACTCTACATGTAAACCTACCCCTTCCAACTATATAAGGAGGGGTAAGGCGCCCCAAGAGGGACAAGATTCACAACTTAGGTCTAGACAAGACCAATCATAAGATAGACAGGTTAGAAATCATCGAGTGTTAGGTCTGGCGACTTACGCCCTCCTTGTAATCGAAACCCCATCAATACAACTCAAAGCAGGACGTAGGCTTTTACCTCCTCACGAGGGGCCGAACCTGGGTGAATCATCGTGTCTCTCTTGTTCAACCCCTTTGAGTCGCCACCAAGGTGCGATGGCTCCAGTATTAAGTCCTTTCACGAGGACATCTGCCGTGACAAAACCACAACAGTTGGCGCCCACCGTGGGGCCTACACACGGTGGAGTTGAGTTCTCAAAGGGAGCCCTACTAGGGTCTGGGAGTTACGCGACGGGGCTCATGACCCGGAGCCGCCGTGGGAAGATCTACATCGACAACCGGCAATGGGGACCCGAGGCGGATTCGATCAAAACTGGCTATAGGGTCCCCTTCGGCAAGATCAACATCTTCATCTGCATGATCGGATCATCCGTTCCTGAGCCGGACATCTCCACTGACATCGTCGAGCCGCCCAGGTACGTCCGCCCAGTAGTGACGCCAAATCTGACTCGCCCGGTCTTTGTTGGGTTCACGCAGGGATCGGAGGAACCAGAACACTCAGCGTCCCAGGAAACTACACCAGTCAACACTGATGACGAATCATCCATGGGCGATTCAGATTCAATCCGGTCTCTACATGGGGATTGTCTTGGGGGCTTGTCGCTGGCCATGGACCCTGAAGTACTTGACCGAACCCGCCGCAAACCCTGCACGAGGCGACGGAACCGGCGAGACGTCTAGAAGCCCGGCCGCTATCTTGGTGTTATTAGCGGCGGAAATCACAAGGCTGATGGCGACTCCCCTCACACCGGAAAACCAGGAGGAGGTAAACGTGGAGCTGGCGAAACTCAGAGAAGCAGTGGCAAAGGCTCATCGGGATGCCGAGGTGGAGTCTGCTAGGATCGAGATTCGGCAAGCTCAATTTCCGGCCGAAAGGACTCGCTTAAATACTAAAAACTGGCAGCTCGAAAGACACCACCGCGCATCCGATGCCGTCCATCAACGGAGACACCAAGGTCGCCTGCCCCCTGATCTCAATCCGACCCGCCTGTTTGATACTCCACGAACTCCTGGGGCGGGAGCCGCCCCAGGGGCAGGACCGGGTCAACCGCCTAACCCGACGGTTCAACCAATTGAGGATCGCGTTCCCCGATTCCGGACGCCTCAAGGCCACTTTTCCAACCCGGTGACAACGTCCTTGCTGCAAGTCGCCATTTGGAATGTCTTCCGATTCACGGCAACACTCCTGCCGAGATAGAAGCAAGGAACGCCATTGAGATGTTGAAGACGGTGGTGGTTCAAAACGCCCAGTTCTCACATAGCCTAGATAGGCTGCATTCTAGTCCCCAGGCGAGTTACACCAGGAGTCGGCCAGAGGACCAGCCCGCCGTAAACAGCGGGCCGCGACCCGTCCCTCAGGACAACCCGCCTGATCATGAGAACACGCCGGGCCGGGATCTCCCGAACATCCAAGTCGCCCCGGCCCCTCTCGTCGGGAGCGGTGGGCGAGTGGGGGTGTCGTTCTTGGCCCCCGCCCTTCGCAACGAACGGATGCCCAAGGATATTAAAGGACCAAGAAAGGTGCCTAACTACACCCCGGACCTTGAGCCGGCATCTTGGGTCGAGAGTTCTGAAATCGCCATGGACATGCTCGACGTAAACGAGGCAGTCTGCACCAGATACTTCACGATGATGCTCGAGGGGTCAGCACGTACTTGGTTAAAAAACTTACCCCCATCTCCATCCAGACCTGGGCCGAATTGAAGGAGCTGTTCATCAAAAAGTTCCGAGGAACCTACAAACATCCAATGACGATCGTCAATCTGCAGCACTGCGTTCAGCGCCCTGATGAGTCGGCCCACCATTGGTCACGGCAGGTTGCAGAAATTATCCATTCGTCAGATGGCATTACGGCGGCTCAAGCTGTGTTGATCCTCGAGCAGAATTGCCATTACGAACCCCTGGTGGAAAAATTGGGGCGACCCAAGCGAAAGGTCCAAGACATGGGAGAGCTGATGGACACCCTCACTAGGTACGCTGAAGCGGATGACACCAAAGATCCCGGTGAGGACGGTAAAGCTAATTCGCCAAAGAAGGGCGACTCATCCAAAAATCATACCCGGTTCTAGGGACGTAACCGCCACAATCGAGGAGCCAATGGCAAGAGAAGGCAGCAAGAGGAACCTTCGGATTTAGTTGCCAATACCAATACCAATAATGGCAACCAACGCCAGAAGAAAAACAGTGGATTTAGTGGTAACATGCCGTGTAACTATGAAGAGTTACTCAAGGGCCCTTTCCCACACCATGCCACTGCAGACGGCCCGACGACTCACTCCTGGGAGAACTATTTCGTAATGCGGGAGTTTCGGGCGGAGGCGATCAAGAAAAGCCAAAACGATGATCCGGACCAATGGCAGGAGCAGTTTGCTGCACCCAACCAACGACAGAACCCCTTTGGCGGTTTTCCTGAACCGGGGGCTCAGGGAGGCTCGCAGCCAAGCAGCGGCCAGTATCCGGTGCATCACCAGCGGCGGTATAACCCGCCAGGAGCTTTTCAGCAGCCGCCCCCACAGGGGGCTCCGCAGGGTAAGGATGACAACGGAGGCTTCCGCAACAATCCCAAATAGTTAAGCAATGGGCAGTATCACATTTTCACCACCAATGCTTGCAGACGTGATAAGAAGGTGAGTCACCGGGCATACAGTGTATTTGAGCCGGCGCTTCCAAGGTACCTCCACTGGTCTGAGCAGACCATATCATGGAGTAGGGAGGATCACCCGCCAAGAGTTGACAACCCTGGCGATTTAGGGGTACACCTTGTCCAAAGTGCTAATGGATGGTGGCAGCAGCATTAATATCTTATATTTCGACACTTTCCAAAGGATGAACCTATTGGAAAAGGACCTGATGCCTTCAACCACGATTTTCCACGGAATCGTTCCAGGCATGTCGGCGTACCCCATAGGCCGAGTCAGACTCACAGTGGCGTTTGGAACGGCACAGAATTACAGGTCCGAGTCGCTGATGTTCGAGGTGGTCAAATTGAAAAGCCCCTATCATGCGCTATTTGGGCGGCCGACTTATGCCCGTTTCATGGCTCGCCCATGCTATGTTTACCTTAAGCTCAAGATGCCCGGTCCTAAGGGACCCATCACGATTGATGGGGATAGTAGAATTGCAAAGGAATGTGAAGAAGGGGATGCGACTTATGCGGAAGTCGCCTGCGCTGCAGAGGAGCTCAAACATCATCGGGCCAATGTTGACCCGGCGGACATGTCACCCCTAAAGAAGACAACAACAGATGCTGCATCGCCCCTCCAGTTCAAACCAACGGATGACACTAAAACAATCGATTTCGTTCCCGGCGATTCACCCAAGCAGTTCACCATCGGGACGGGTCTGGATCCCAAATAGGAAAGCGCGCTCATCGAATTCATCCGTGAGAATCAGGACATCTTCGCATGGAAACCTTCTGACATGCCTGGTGTATCGAGAGAATTCGCTGAGCGCCATCTTAATGTTGACCCAAAGGCAAAACCTATCCAGCAGTATATTTGCAGGTTTAACGAGGAGCGACGCAAGGCGATCAGGGAAGACGTCGCCCGTCTCTTAGCCGCCGGATTCATCGTGGAAGTTTTCCACCCCGAATGGCTGGCTAACCCGGTTTTGGTACTCAAGAAGAACGGTACCTTCCGTATGTGCATTGATTACACAGACCTCAACAGAGCTTGTCTGAAAGATCCTTTCGCTCTTCCCCGCATCGACCAGATCATTGACTCGGTGGCGGGATGCGAATGATTGTGCTTTTTGGATGCCTACTCTGGATACCACCAGATCAAGATGGATCAAGAGAAAACAGCTTTTATAACCCCCTTTGGGGCTTTTTGCTATGTGTCCATGCCTTTTGGACTCAAGAGTGCGGGGGCGACTTATCAGCGCTGCATCCAAAATTGCCTCCGCAGCCAAATCGGTCGCAACGTCCTTGCCTATGTCGATGATATTGTGATCAAAACCCACCAGGGGGAGACGCTACTGGAGGATCTCAAGGAGACTTTCGAGAATCCGCGGGTATATCAGATGAAGCTGAATCCCACCAAGTCTGTTTTTGGTGTTCCTGCAGGGAAATTGTTGGGCTTCCTGGTGTCTGAGCAAGGCATTGAAGCTAACCCGGACAAAATCGAAGCAGTTACATCTCTTGGAAAGCCGGCAAATGTTAATCAAGTTCAACGACTGGCGGGTCGCATTGCGGCTCTAAGTCGCTTCGTAAGCCGCCTGGGAGAAAAGGCCATTCATCTTTATCAATTACTAAAGAAATCTGACCAGTTTGTTTGGACAAATGAGGCACACGAGGCGCTCGAAGCCTTGAAACGGCAGCTCGTCAACCCGCCGGTCCTGGCCGCCCCGACTGAGAAAGAGCCCATGCTTCTGTATATTGCGGCAAACTCCAAAGCAGTAAGTGTGGCAGTGGTCGTTGAAAGAAAGGAAGAAGGGAAGGAGTACCCAGTGCAATGCCCGGTGTATTTTATCAGCGAAGTGCTAACCCTTTCCAAGCAATGGTACCCACATTGGCCGAAGTTAGTGTATGGGGTGTTTATGGCGAGTCGGAAACTTAAGCATTATTTCCAAGAACATCCTATCACAGTGGTTAGTTCTGCCCCCCTCGGGGACATCATCCAGAATCGGGAGGCAACATGGCAGATTGCCAAGTGGGCATTGAACTTGGGCCGCATCATGTACGATACACCCCTCGCACAGCCATCAAGTCTCAAGCCTTAGTTGATTTCATCAACGACTGGACGGAGTTGCAGGCCCCGGAGGACAGGCCTGATCTTACATACTGGACTATTTATTTTCATGGATCTATAGAGCTGGAAGGCTCGGGGGCTGGTGTGGTACTGGTATCCCCTCAAGGAGATAAATTCTGTTATGTCCTCCGACTCATGTTTCCGTGCACTAACAATGATGTGGAATACGAAGCTTGCTTCACGGCTTGCGACTCGCGAAGGAGATGAATCTGACACGAGTCAGATGTTTTGGCGACTCTGATCTGGTGGTGCAGCAAGTTTCAGGTACCTGGGATTCTCGGGATCCCGTGATGGCGGCTCACAGAAGGGCTGTGTCTGACGTGGCGGTCATTTTCATGGCTATCTGGTTGACCACATTGATCGGCGCCTCAACGAGGCAGCTGACGCCCTTTCACGTCTTGGTTCCCAGCGAAAGCCAGTTCCTCCCAATGTTTTTCTGGATATTTTGCTTAAACCATCCATGAGTTTACCATCGGAGGAGGAGTTGGTGATACCGGATCCTGAGTCTCAGTTCGTGGCGGCTCTCCGCGTCACGCCGGATTGGGTTCTTCCATATTTGGCTTATCTTGCCCGAGGCGAGTTACCAACAGACGAAGTTTCGGCCCGTCAGATCATTCGGCGGAGCAAATCCATGGTGATCATCAATGGCAATTGTATAAGCGGAGCGCCTCTGGAGTTTTTCAATGATGCGTTTCCTCCGAAGAAGGATGCATAATCTTAAGTGACATTCATTCCGGGGACTGTGGGCGTCATGCCGGGTCACGCTCTTTGGTGTGAAAGGCATTCCGTCATGGTTTCTTTTGGTTGACGGCTCATCCAGATGCAGAAGAGATAGTTCGTCGATGCGAGGGATGCCAGCGTTATGGACGACAGGCTCAAGTGCCGGCTCAAGAACTAAGAATGATTCCCATCACTTGGCCTTTTGCGGTCTGGGGGTTAGACATGGTCGGCCCCTTTAAAATGTCATCCAACAAGAAAACCCATTTGCTGGTGGCGGTTGATAAGTTCACCAAGTGGGTTGAGGCAGAACCTATTGGAACTTGCGATGCAGAGGCAACGGTCAAGTTCTTGAAGAAGCTGATCTATCGGTTTGGATATCCACACAGTATCATTACTGATAATGGTACTAACCTGTCCCAAGGGGCGATGCAGGAGTTTTGCCATCGAGAACATATCCGGCTTGATGTTTCTGCGGTTGCTCACCCACAATCTAATGGGCAGGCGGAACGGGCGAATCAGGAGGTTTTACGAGGAATCAAGCCCCGACTCATGGTTCCCCTGGAGAAATCCCCAGGATGTTGTGTCGAAGAATTGCCTTCAGTACTGTGGAGCATCCGGACCACCCCGAACTGGTCCACGGGTTTTACCCCTTTCTTTCTGGTCTATGGAGCAGAAGTCGTTCTTCCTAATGACATAAGGCATGACTCGCCTAGAGTCGCCGCATATGTGGAGCAAGACAATGAACTGGCGCGTCAAGACTCCTTGGACGCCTTAGAGGAGGCACGTGACTTGGCTGCGGCCCGTTCGGCCATCTATCAGCAGGATCTACGGCGTTATCACAACCGCCGGGTTAAGAGCCGGGCCTTTCAGGAAGGCGACTTAGTTCTTCGGTTGATACAAGATCGTGCTGGCATGCATAAGTTGTCACCGCCATGGGAAGGACCGTTCGTCGTCAGCAAAAATCTTCGCAACGGCTCTTATTATCTGGTGGATCTCCGGCCTAACCGGCCAACCACGGAGGCTGAGTCGACTCGCCCGTGGAATATTGCCCACTTGCGGCCTTATTACACTTGAGCTCTTAAGCTCTGTATTTTGTAAGTTTTTCAGTTTCATTATGAAGTAATAAAATTAAAATGTTTCCCAACTTGGGGGCTTCCTCATTGAGATCAATTTTGTCATCCTGTTGCGACCTTATGAGCCGACGAAATCATTATCATCTAGGCTGGCGCTTGAGCTTTCTGACTCGCCCCATCCTGTCGCGACATTATGAGCCGACGAGACCATCATTTAGGGTGCGCACTTGAGCTTTCTGACTCGCCCCATCCTATCACGACCTTATGAGCCGACGAAATCATCTAGGGTGCGCGCTAGAGCTTTCTGACTCGCCCCATCCTGTCGCGACCTTATGAGCCGACAAAACCATCATTTAGGGTGCGCGCTTGAGCTTTCTGACTCGCCCCATCCTGTCGCGACCTTATGAGCCGACGAAACCATCATTTAGGGTGCGCGCTTGAGCTTTCTGACTCGCCCCATCCTGTCGCGACCTTGTGAGCCGACGAAACCATCATCTAGGGTGCGTGCTTGAGCTTTCTGACTCGCCCCATCCCATCGCGACCTTATGAGCCGACGAGACCATCATTTAGGGTGCGCGCTTGAGCTTTTTTGACTCGCCCCATCCTGTCGCGACCTTATGAGCCAACGAAATCATCTAGGGTGCGCGCTTGAGCTTTCTGACTCGCCCCATCCTGTCGCGACCTTATGAGCCGACGAAACCATCATCGAGGGTGCGCGCTTGAGCTTTCTGACTCGCCCCATCCTGTCGCGACCTTATGAGCCGACGAAACCATCATCTAGGGTGGCGCTTGAGCTTTTTGACTCGCCCCATCCTGTCGCGACCTTATGAGCCGACGAAATCATTCTTGGGTGCCGTTTGAGTTTTCTGACTCGCCCCATCCTGTCGCGACCTTATGAGCCGACGAAATTGCTATTTTTTACCTTCCTGGCACTGCCACAGGGTTTTTCCAAACTTTTTTCTGATTCATATTGAAATATTTGTTATCACTTATTATTCATTAAGATGATTTCACATATGTTTTTCAAGCTTAGAACAGGTTGATGATCAAAATCACTTTATCCATGGCGGATTAAGCATTATAAAGAATTTTCAAACGACGGATCTAGTATTTCAAATCGCCTTAAGGGCGACAAAAAGATTCTTTTTGAGGGTATCACAAAAGCTGTACCGATTCCTAAAGGAGACCTATTACATGGCTCTTAGGGCCAAATCAATGAAGTTTATTCTGCTGACGCCCTTGGATCGTTTTGCTGTGAGCTTTGGCCAACCTCAATTTGCAAGTCGCCCAGTACCCAGTTACACTAGGTCAGAGCTGCAAAGTCATCTTCATCGGTCAGGATTGATGAAAGATCTGCATCCAAGTCAAAAGGGTTCTTGGGTCGCCGTAGAGTTAAGCTGGTCGTCACAAAGGTTGTCGGGTTGACCTTCTTGTTCTTACTATCATAAGCAGCCTAGTACTTTGCTAAGTCCAGACTTGCAGCAAGTTGAGTCGCCGCCAGCCGGGAGTCCTTGACGACACGCTGGTAGTCCTCTTCGGCGAATTCTGACCCATCATCCTTGAGTTGAGGAAAGCCCGCCGCTACTTCTTCCGGGTTGATCTATGGAGCATACGCTAAGCAGCGACTTAATGTAGTCAACACTCCCTTCCGGGCGGCTAACCGAGTCAACTCGCCAATCTGGGGAGGAAGCGTCGATAGGCAGCCAAGCATCTTCTTTATGGAGGTTATAGGCTCCTTGGCGCCCATCACTGCTTTCACAGTTAGTACACTGCCGGTATACAGCTGTTCCGTCAGCGTGTAAATCGCCTTCAGCATCAGCACGCAATCATTCTGAAGGTTGGCGGCTCTCGGACCTGTAGAAGGGGTAATGATAATCAGCGACTCAAGATAAGAATTATTTGTTTAAAAAGGTAAAAGGTTTGAGTATTTTACCGAAGACGGCTTGCGCCATGTTTGATATATGACGTTTGAAACCGGACAGCTCTTGTTGCACAGTAGCTAGCTTGGCTTCAGCTTTCTCTGCTCGTTTTGTTGAAGCATCTTGGTCAGCTTGAGCCCTTTTTAAATCGGCTTTAATTTTTTCCATCTCAGCTAAGACCAGTTGATACTTCTCCTCCGATTTGGTTCAGGCATCCTGCTGATCAGATAAGTTTTTCTTCAAGTCGCCAAGTGCTGACTCAGTCTGGATAAGAGTTTCCTGTTGAAGTACATGATAAGGGGCAAGTCTCAGAACTATTGCAAGCAATATCCCTAACACTTCGGGGCTAATGTATAATTTTTTTTCAAACAAAATTATACAGCATCAAGACCCGACTCATCTATTTACTGATGACCCGGCCCTTGGGGGTTACTGGTCAAAAGTTTTTCTAAAGTAATCAAGACCCGTTTATCTTTTTATTGATGACCCGGCCCTTGGGGGTTTACAGGTCGAAAGTTTTTTTCTAAGTAATCAAGACCCGGTTCATCATTTTACTGATGACCCGGCCCTTGGGGGTTAGTGGTCGAAAGTTTTTCTAAAGTAATCAAGACCTGGCTCATCTTTTTATTGATGACCCGGCCCTTGGGGGTTATTGGTCGAAAGTTTTTTTTTCTAAGTAATCAAGACTCGGCTCATCTTTTTTCTGATGACCCGGCCCTTGGGGGTTACTGATCGAAAGTTTTTCTAGTGGTCAAGACCCGGCTCATCTTTTTTCTGATGACCCGGCCCTTGTGGGTTACGGGTCAAATGTTTTTCTAGTGGTCAAGACCCGGCTCATCTTTTTACTGATGACCCGACCCTTGGGGGTTAATGGGGATAATATAGTATATAACAAAACTTACCTCATGTTTATTTTTTAGCATCCGAAGCAGGCTTTTCTCCATTTCATAACTCGCCTTCAGGCGACTTGCAAAACCAGAGAAAAGTTCTTTGAATTCCAGATGTTCATATTCAGAAAGCTTAGCCTTGGAGAGTCGAGACTCAGGAACAGTTTGAGATGATGATGGCACATGCTTTGATAAAACCGATGTGGCCGGTTTAGAGAAGCTGGTACCAGTGATAATTACAGCGTCCGGGTCTTCTGCTGTTGTCAATGGACTTGGCGGCTTGGGGGCATCCATTGTTTCCTTGGTTGAGCTAGGAGGATCCATTTGATCCTCAGGCTTGTCTTGGTCCGGGTTATCTAGGATCGGCGCCCGCTCTTTGATAGGCTCTGAGATTATGATAGGAGTTGACCCGCTGGTTTTCCTCTTCTTCGCCTGTGCCCTGAAAGAGGGAAGAGGCGCGTTTAAGGACTGGAAATTTATCACCATCAGATTCAAAGTAAAATTATCAAAAGACTTACCGAGGGACACAGATCATTGGCGGAAGTGTCGACATTACTGAGTCGCCAGATGTAGGAGGAGAATTTTGCAAGAATTATACATCAAAGATATAGGCGGGTTACAGATGCGATCCAAAGAAACATGAAGAAGTGTTGTTCATGGGTACCTCATTTGGCTTTCTCTTGTTCTTTGTTGGTAAGCCGGACACCAGATCACCGGAATGACTTCGGGTCTTCCGATTTGAAGTATATTGTGCTTTCTTCAGAAGAAAATTTTGGTCCAAACAAGCATTTGGATGTGAGAAGGGAACTTTCCCACAAATTCTCCTCGCCGGCTTAGGTGGAGAAGGAGATGAATCGGAGGAAACAAAAATTACCTCTACAGAATCCTCCTGGCTTTTGTTGTCTTCATTCTATTCAAGAGAGGCAGAGACATAAATACAAAGTTAACAGTAGCGGATGGCGAGTGAAAGGAGGATAGGTTTTTACCTCTGAAGGTGCGTCGCCGACTTGAGATTCATCGGCTTTGGATGGCTCGGCCACATCAGCTTTGCCCTTGCCCTTGGTTTTCTTCTTTGGGGGCGGCTTAGCTTCCTTCATGGCTGGCTTTTTGGGCTTCTTGGACCAAAATTTATCACCTTTCTGGAATGGCATATGTTATAAAAGGCCACAATTCGAATGAAACATAAGAAGTAAAGACAAAAGGCGGGCTAAAGTTGCTTACCTTGGGCGCCGGATTAATCTTGCAGAATGGTTTGAGGCCGATCTGGCCGCATTTTCCCGCAGGCTCGCCGGTCAGCTTCTTGATGATGATGACAATATCATTTTCCGTTAAAGCTGTGCGGAAATAACATTGAGGATGATCTAAGGTGCCGTCAAATTCGCACATTAACCCGTCCCGGCGACTTAAAGGGAGGATGCGCCATTCGACCCAGCAGCGGATCAAGTCGACCCCAGTAAGGCCGTTTTTTGTCAAAGATCTTAACTCGGACAATACTGGGATGAAATCTCATTCCTCCTCTTCGGTGAGCTTGTCCGGAAGCTTGAAATTTGTTGAAGGCGATCTTCCCTATAGCCCAGAAGCTTGTTTTCGCCTGCAGGTGAGGTCTCTTGACAATAGAACCAATACTCGCCCTAGCCTTTCGGATGTCTTGGCATGGTGAGTGTGGGAAATGGGCTATCCCTGCGGCGTTGAACATTTACACCGTCATGTTCCAGGCTGGGGCCATTGCGAAATTCCGTTTGGCGATTTAAGTGGAAAAAGTACCAGAATAAGGGAACTGAGGGTTCCATCCGCAGGTAAGCCTCACAAAACTCTTGGAACTGGCATAGGTTACTTATCCAATTGGGCCCCAGATCCTGGAGGCGGACGTTCATGAAAGCCATGGCATCTCAGCTCAAGGAACTTTGATCCGGGCGGCTTAAAACCCAGCTCAAGGTGTTCGACAAAAACAACTATCTCCCCTTCTTTAGGATTGGGGAGATCCTCTCCAAACCCGGTACGCCAACCGATAACATCCTGAGGGTCCAAGTTTCCCGTTTTCACATAATCCTCTAGTATGGTATCATTGACCTTGGGAGGGAGCCAGTCACTTTTGAAGACGGTGCCCATGCTACAAAGGAGTAAAGTACGGGTGAATTTACATGCTTGAACATCTATCGTAAGAGGTGAAATAAGTTCATTTGACTCGCCATGTAATTTGTCCGAGGACTGAGGAAAAAATCTTCTATCAAGATTGGCTACTCACAAGAGTCAAGTTGGTATGGCGACTTACGAAGTTTGTCTACTCACAAGAGTTGTGTCCGAAAGCGTTGGAGACATTTGTTCAAAATGGTGAAGTGTGAAGACTACAAACAGCTTTTACGCAACGAGCGGTAAATTATGGATCTACTGGACAGCCGAAAATACATGAGTAAAATGACTGGATACGGCAACTGACAACCAAGATGAGATAATGTTGTTGGTTTGATGAAATATTACTCTAAACATGCAAATCGAGGGCGGATAAGTGAAGGTATTAGAGACGTTGGTTTTCTCGTCGTCATCAATACTAACCAATCAAGGATAGGTAACAAATATTCGGGAAGTCATCAAGAACATGGCAGTCATGAACTTCGAAAGGGGATGGGGATCTGCTCTTAAGTAAGCGGTGATCTAACCTGATGGGTTCGGCCGGAGGTGGTCGACAGCGACGAAGGCTTTTGGAGGAGCACGAAAGTCTCGGTCGAGCGCGGAGATCTTCGGCGGTGAAGAAGTGCCTGGCAACAGCGAGGTGGTCGACGACGGTGAGATGGTCGATGGCAGTTAGCAGCTCGGCCGCGGTAAAGTGCTTGACGGCGACAAGATCTTTGGGCGGCGCCAAAGCTTTCGGGCGACGACTGGAACTGCGGTCGGCGGCGGAGCTCTCGGAAGGCAATAAGGGTTTCTCACTGTGATAATGGGGAGAAGATTGATGAGACTGGTGGGTGGAATGCGCCAGACCTGTCCCCCCACCTATTTAACAGGGCAGGCGCTGGAATCGAGGCGCCGTGAGCGGGAACCGTCGAAGGATAAAAATATTCGCTATAATGACACTCCGAAAATTTTGGGATAGCAATACCGAAGGATCCTTTAGGATTACGTCGGTCTTTTCCGGAATTCAAGGGATAAGAAGATGCCAATGAGAAATGGTTTGGCGATTAAAGTTTTTCCACGACAGATGGCAGGTTAAAGTTTCTGACGTATAGAGAAGGATGAAGAATGAATGGCCTTTAACTGAGCGAAAATATTGGCGTGAAGAGAATTCAAGTCAATCTGGGGCCTAATGTTGGGGATATTACCTGTTAATAACCCGCCCTAGTAGGGCCGGGTCACCAAATCAGGTGATTCATCTGAGCGTGGTTCGGGCCTTTGCCTAGTAAGACCGAAGGTTGTACGGCGGTTTATAATTTCCGGTAGGTCTCCAAGCTTTGGAAGATGGCAACTTAGAGACCGTAGAGGTCATGATTTGTAGAAAGGAAAGTACCCTTGTAAACCCTAGGGATTCGACCTGTATATAAAGGCGGGTCCCAGGGAAGAAGAGGACACGTTAGAAATCATCGAGTGCTAGGTCTGGCGAGTTACAACCTCCTTGTAATTGAAACCCCATCAATACAACTCAAAGTAGGACGTAGGCTTTTACCTCCTCACGAGGGGCCGAACCTAGGTAAATCTCCGTGTCTCTCCTGTTCAACCCCTTTGAGTCGCCACCAAGGTGCGATGGATCCAGTACTAAGTCCTTTCACGAGGACATCTGCCGTGACAAAACCACGACAGCTGGGCCCCACCTGTCTGTGACTCAGGGGAGTCAACCCACGGTCACAGGGGGTCGAGACCACTGGCAGCTAAACGCCGGTGAATACAGACGCGGCGGAGCTCATCGGAAAATCCCTACGGGCATCCATTTCGGTCGCAGTTTGGCTCTACGGCTAGCTGATGAATCGCAGCATCCGTTCCGACCAAGCTACGGGCCAGAAGGTGGCCGGAGCGAGGCCGGCGACGACCTCGGGCGGTGGCCGGAGTCGGCCATGGTGGGGGTTGGTGCTAGAGGGCAGGAACGGAGGGGGAGAGCATAGGAGGAGGAGCAGGACCTCACGGCGAACCCATTTCTGGCATCGGTGATGAAGGGGAGGCTCGGAGCAGGCCGAATCGACGGCAGCGGATCCGGTGATCGGAGGAAGAAACGGCGACGATGGCGACGCTGCGGGGTCTCGGGAGCTCGGAGAAGTTGATGGAGAGGAGCAGCTCGTCGAGGCGGAGGTGTGGAGCGTGACAGGGCAGCGAGGGGTGGCCGGGGTCGACGGCGACGATTTGAGCAGAGCTCAGCAACGACGGCGAGAGAGGAGAGGAAACACGGAGAAGAGGAGGGGAATGGAGAGAGGGGAGGAGATAAGGGAGAGAGGAGCCTCGTGTTGACGCGGTGGAGGCAGGAGAAGGCTCCACAGCAAAGCAGGAGGTGGCGACGGGGCGCCGTGCCTTCCTTCTCCTCTGCCTTCTGGCACGAGAAGGAAGACGACATGGGAGACCCCCCTGGTGGGCTGGGCCAGTAGGTATGCACTAGGTTAGTTTCTCTCTCTCCTTTCCTATTTTTGGTTTATTTTCTTTCTCGCATTTAGATTTAGGAGTTTAATAAAACATTTAATCATTTTATAAAACCCAAAAATAGTATTACGTGACAGTCATAAAAATAGTCAATGCCACAAAATAGTTTCAACATTTTGAAACTTTTATTTTAAAAGAAAACAAAATAACTCCATTCCAAGCAGTTATTTAATCCAATCGAAAATCATGTTCATAAGTTCCTGTGACTTAGAAATTTGGTTTGACAAATTTATTCCCTGTCACTATTTTCCCAAATATTCGGAACATTTTTCTGGTTCCTTTTAAGGTAATATTTTTATTGCCTTTTTGTCAATTTCAACTCATTTGGCTTGATCACTTCCATTTCAAGATTCTTTGCAATTTGAATGCACGCATGAAATGCAATGGCAAGCAAGGCAAACTTGGGCTGTGACACCCATTGAATCCTTTTTTTCTAGTGTCAAACCTAATGATGATGGGGCTGGATATGAATCCACTTCGGTTGACGCCCCAATGATTCGGAGTCCATCTATCTTGATGCTAAAAGCATTGAAAGTGGAGTAGAAGATATCAAAACTTTGAGTAGTAATGAAACTACTACTTTGGATTTCAAGGAATTCAATTATGATATTTGCTCCTTGATTGAATGCATTTCCTTGATGCAATCCATGCTAAACTGTCCACACGGTTATAGCCAAAACAAGGCCTTTACCGATCATATCGTCGAAGCTATGATAAGATATCTTGAAGAGAAACTTGAGTTGGAAGATTCTATTCCTAGAAACCTTCATGATGAGTGGGAACCTACTATCAAAATCAAAATCAAAAACTATGAATGCAATGCTTTGTGTGATTTGGGAGCTAGTGTTTCCGTGATTCCAAGTTCTTTATGTGATGTTCTAGGCTTTAATGAGATTGAGGAGTGCTCTCTTAATTTGCATCTTGCGGATTCTACTGTCAATAAACCCATGGGAAGGATCAATGATGTTCTTATTATTCCAAATAGGAACTATGTACCCGTGGATTTCAATGTGCTTGATATTGATTGCAATCCTACATGCCCTATGATTCTTGGTACACGTTTCCTAAGGACTATTGGTGCTATCATCGATATGAAGGAAGGGAATATTAGATTTCAATTTCCTTTGAAGAAGGGCATGGAGCATTTTACTAGAAAGAAAATAAGATTGTCTTATGAATCCATGATGAGGGCTACTTATAGTTTGAGTACCAAAGACGACGATACGTGATTCCATCACCTTAAGCCTAGCTAAGGGCGTTAAACAATAGCGCTTGTTGGGAGGCAACCCAATGAATTGACCTTTTTATTTCTGTTTTTTTGCTTTAACACCATCATAATTCTGTTATGATTGTGTTTTTTGTGTTTCTTTTTGTGTTTGAGCCAAGCAAAACCTTTATGACTAGTTTGGTGTTAGTTGTTTAATCGTGCTGGAAAAAGACAGTAACTTGTCGCTCACGAAATTATTTTGAATTTTTATTCAGAAAGATATTTTGAGTTGATTCTTTTTGCCGCTGGTTGATATGCATTTTTCCCAGGCTTTCGTAATTTTGCAGAATTTTTGAGGTACCATAAGTATACGAAGTATACAGATTGCTACACACTGGTGTGTTTTTGACAGATTCTGTTTTTGTTGTGTTGGTTGCTTGTTTTGATGAAACTATGGATAATATCGGGGGGGGGGGGGGGGGGTACTAGCCATGGAAAAGTGAGAATACAGTAACCTAATACCAATATAAATAGAAATCAAGATTGCTACAGTATATAAAGAGGTGGTCGTTTGTTTTCTTGTGCTAATTATATCACGAGTTTTTGTTTATGTTTGGTGTTGTGAAGTTTTCATGTTTTGGGTGATGTTCTCATGGACAAACGGATAAAGAGTGGAAAGAGTTCAAGCTTGGGGATTCCCAAGGCATCCCAAGCCAAATTCAAGGACACCAAAAAGTCTAAGCTTGGTGATGCCCCGGGAAGGCATCCCCTCTTTCGTCTTCAATCCATCGGTAACATTACTTGGAGCTATATTTTATTCACCACAGGATATGTGTTTTTCTTGGAGCGTCTTGTATCGTAGGAGTCTTTTCTTTTTGTGTCACAATCATCCTTGATGCACACCTTTTTAGAGAGACACACACTCATTGTGAATTTGCTAGAATACTCATTGTGCTTCACTTATATCTTTTGAGCTAGACCATGTTGCTCTATGTGCTTCACTTAGATCTTTCAGAGTAAGGCGGTGCGTAACTTGGTAGTTGGCTTGTGCTATGAAAGTAGTCCCAAAGGTGATAAGTATCCAAAGAGGATACAATAAAACTTCCATCTTCATGTGCATTGAGTAGAAAGAGAAGTTTGATTCCTCTCAATTAGTTTTGAGACGTGGATTTGGTAATATTAAGAGTTATGTTAGTAGGGTGTTGTGAATCAAGAAATACTTGTGTTGAAGTTAGTGATTCTCGTAACATGCACGTATGGCGAATCGCTATGTTAGGAAGTCGGATCACAATTGATCTATTGATTATCATCCTTTGTGTTGCGGTCGCGATCGCGCGATGGTTTACACCTACCAACCCTTCCCCTAGGAGTATGCGTTTAGCACTTTGTTTCGATTACTAATAAAAACTTTCGCAATAAGTATGTGAGTTCTTCATGAGTAATGTGAGTCCATGGTATAGATGCACTTTCACCTTCCACCATTGCTAGCCTCTCTAGTACCGCGCAATTTTCGCCGGTGCACAAACCCACCATATGCTTTCCTCAAAACAGCCACCATACCTAGCTACTATGGCATTTTCATAGCCATTCCGCGATATATTGCCATGCAACTCCCACCGTTCCGTCTGATGACTTGTGCCATCACTCTCATATTGCCATTGCATGATCGTAAGATAGCTAGCGAGATGTTTCAACGTCATACGCCAAGCTAGATCGTCTGCCGGAGGCATTTCCTATAGAGTCATCATCATTCTAAGCTTTGAGCTGTGAGTAAATAAAAGTGTGATGATCATCATTATTAGAGCATTGTCCAATGTGAGGAAATAAAAAAAAGAGGCTAAAGTTGCCCAAAAATCAAAAGAGAAAAAAAAGAGGCCAAAGAGCCCAAAAAAAGAGAGAAAAAGAGAGAAGGGACAATGCTACTATCTCTTTCCACACTTGTGCTTCATAATAGCACCATGTTCTTCATGATTGAGAGCCTCTTGTTTTGTAACCACCATATGCTAGTGGGAATTTTCATTATATAACTTGGCTTGTATATTCCAATGATGGGATTCCTCAAAAATTACCCTTGGTCTTAGTGAGCAAGCAAGTTGGATGCACACCCACTAGTTCTCCTTTTGAGCTTTCACATACTTATAGCTGTAGTGCATCCGTTGTATGGCAATCCCTATTGATTCACATTGATATCTATTAATGGGCATCTCCATAGTCCTTTGATACGCCGAGTCAATGTGATCATCTCCTCCTTTTTGTCTCACAACCTCCACCACACTCCATTCCACCATAGTGCTATATCCATGGCTCACGCTCATGTATTGCGTGAGAGTTGAAAAAGGTTTGAGAAAGTAAGAGTGCGAAAACAATTACTTGGCCAATACTGGGGTTGTGCATGATTTAAATTGGTTGTGTGGGGATGATGGAGCATAGCCAGACTATATGATTTTGTAGGGATAACTTTCTTTGGCCTTGTTATTTCGAAAGTTCATGATTACCTTGCTAGTTTGCTTGAAGTATTATTGTTTTCATGTCAATAGAAAACTATTGTTTTGAATCTTACAGATCTGAACATTCATGTGACATGAAAGAAGTTACGAAGGACAACTATGCTAGGTAGCATTCCACATCAAAAATTCAGTCTTTATCACTTCCCTACTCGAGGACGAGCAGGAGTTAAACTTGGGGATGCTTGATACGTCTCCAATGTATCTATACTTTTTGATGGTTCCATGCTATTATCTTGTCAAACTTTGGATGTTTTGTATGCATTTTATATCTTTTTTGGGACTAACTTATTAACTCAGTGCCAAGTGCCAGTCCCTGTTTTTTCCGTGTTTTTGACCCTTTTCAGAGGAGGATTTTAAACGGTGTCCAAACGGAATAAAACTTCCGAAAAGATTTTTTCCGCAACAGAAGATACGCACGGGACGTGAGAACCAAGACAGAGGCCACCAGGGGACCCCACAAGCCCCCTAGGCGCGACCAGGGGGGACCGCGCCTAGAAGGCTTGTGGGCCCCGTGTGGCTCGTCTGCCCTACCTCTTCCGCCTATAAATTACTGAAAAATCCAAAACTGTGCGAGAGATCCATGACAATATTTTTCCGCCATCGTAAGCTTCTGTCTCCGCAAGATCCCATCTGGGGCATGTTCGGGTGCCGTCCGGAGGGGGGATTCAGATACGGAGGGCTTCTTCATCAACACCATGACCTCTCCGATGATGCGTGAGTAGTTCACCATAGACCTTCGGGTCCATAGCTTGTAGCTAGATGACTTCTTCTCTCTCTTCGATCTTCAATACAAAGTTCTCCATGATCTTCATGGAGATCTATCCGATGTAATCTTCTTTTGCGGTGTGTTGTTCGAGATCCGATGAATTGTGGATTTATGATCATATTATCTATGAATCTTATTTGAGTTTCTTTTGATCTCTTATATGCATGATTTCATATCCTTGTAATTCTCTTCGAGTTGTGGGTTTTGTTTGGCCAACTTGATTTATGATTCTTGCAATGTGAGAAGTGCTTGGTTTTGGGTTCATACCGTGCGGTGACCTCACCTAGTGACAGAAGGGGTAGCGAGGCACGCATCATGTTGTTGCCATCAAGGGTAAAAACATGGGGTTTACATCATTGGTTTGAGTTTATCCCTCTTCATCATGTCATCTTGCTTAAGGCGTTACTCTGTTCGTCATGAACTCAATACACTAGATGCATGCCAGATAGCGGTCGATGTCTTGAGTAATAGTAGTAGATGCAGAAATTATCGGTCTACTTGTCTCGGATGTGATGCCTATATGTATAATCCTTGCCTTAGATATCGTCATGACTTTGCGCGGTTCTATCAATTGCTCGACAGTAATTTGTTCACCCACCGTAATATTTGCTATTTTGAGAGAAGCCTCTAGTGAACACTATGGCCCCCGGGTCTACTTCACACCATATTTTCAGCCTTTCACTTTTACTTCGTTGCACTTCCGCCTTTAGATCTCACTTTGCAATCAATCTTGAAGGGATTGACAAACCATTTATAGCGTTGGGTGCAAGCTCGTTTGTGTTTGCACAGGTACTCTAGACACTTGGCTTCATTCTCCTACTGGATTGATACCTTGGTTCTCAAACTGAGGGAAATACTTACTGCTCCTGTGTTGCATCACCCATTCTTCTTCAAGGGAAAAACCAACGCAAGCTCAAGAGGCAGAACTCCCTAACCAGTAGTGTACCCTCGCCGCCTCAAACCACCTCCAGGAACGCCGCTAGTGAGGCCTTTCTCCTCTCTATCTTTAGGAAGAAGATGATCGCGAGGTCCACCTATCGATCTCTTCGCTCCTCGCCTCTCAATCGTGGGTGGGTCCCACCCATCAGAGTCAAATCTGACGGTCGCGCACGTGCCGACTTACTGCATAAGTGGGGATGTATTCCATGAATACGTCTTCGACGTGGCTACCTAATAAAGTCTATTTCTTCTTTGGGCCAGCTCTTGTGAGCCCATTTTGGCCCTTGAGAACAGTACCATTTTTACTTTTTCTTTCTTAGTAAACTTGCAAAAAATGCACAAAATAAGTACTAATCCAAATTCCATAATTCAAACTCCTAAATTCTTGTAATAACTGAAAGTGCGTTCTATCGACTAGAGGGGGTGAATAGGCGATTTTTAGAATTTCATCGCTGAGGAAATTCCTTGTGAGGAAAGTCCTCAATGATGAATTAAGTGCAGCGGAAGTGGTAGAGGATTAGGTGTGCAATAACTTCAATAGCAGATTACTTGTTGAAGATTATGAGAATCGGTTTGTACAGTTTACAAATACAGAGTAAGCAGGTGAAGATTATCTTAAGTGAGGAATATGAGGTTGAGGAAATTCAGAGAAGTCTTCAAACAAATTCTTCAACAGTGCATATCAAAGACTTCAACATACAATTTGAGGAAATGAAAGAGTTTAAGAAATAAAACCTATATCACGATGAAGACAATTGTTGACGGCTAGTTCCAACTGTTGTGAGAGTTCTACGTCCGGTTTGGAGCGGCTTGGTATTGAAACCAAAGGACACACAGTCTCGGGACACACAGTCCCTACCATATTCTCCTTGAGCTAAGGACACACAGTCCTCGCCCAACACTAGTGGTAAGTCTTCAGGGCAGACTTCCAAACCGTCACAAACTCGCTCACCCGGCGATCCCCAATTGGCTGTTGGATGCTCTAGCCAATGACGCATAACCGTCTAGAGGATGCACAGTCCTCAAAGGTAAAAGGCTTCCGTTCCACACAGGAACAAATTCTTCAATGATGCTCAATCGCTTGGTTTTTGGTTTGGGGTTTGGTGTTTGGGGTATTTCCTAACTTGATGATTTTCTCTCGAAGAATTTGAGGAATTTGGGGTGCTCTAAATGACAAGTATCAGTTTCTCTCGGAGCAGCCAACCCGCAACTGGTTGTGGGGCAGCTATTTATAGCCTGGGAGCATCCCGACATGATTTGACATAAATGCCCTTAAATAATGTGATCGTTATGTGGATAAGATCAGTGAGGTGGCGTGTGTCGCGGCAACGGTCGAAACTTTCAACTGTGAAAGTCCTCATGTCTCTCATATTCCTCACTTTGAGTCTTTGGTAGGTTCACGCTTGGGTTGAGCATCATGAGGAAATTCATTCCATAGTATTACCTCGACCCCCTTTAACAATACGGTGTTCCTATGACTCAAGAGTAAAGAAAATAAAACTGAAAGAGTAAATCTTCATGTTTCAAAGTCTCCAGACTGATTTCTTCAGGACATACCGAATTCCTCATCTTCAATATCTTCACGAGGAAAATCAATTTCATCGCAATTTCTTCGCGATTAAAGTCTTCATGGTAAGACCAAAGTCTTCAGCCGAAGACATACATTTTTAGGGGTCGATATTCTTTGTATAACTCAAACTCCTCAGTGATTTATAGATTATGTGTGCACTCACAAACATATTAGTCTCTTAACCTATAAGTCTTCAAACCAACAAAATCACTAAGGGCTCTAGATGCACTTACAATCTTCCCCTTTTTGGTGGTTCATGACAATTAGGTTAAGTTTTCAACGGGGATAATAATATGAAATGTAAGTACTGAGTTTGAGGAATTTGAAATCAAGATACAAAGAAACTCCCCCTGAAGATGTACATAGCTTGAGGAATTTGCTTTGCACATCATATGCACATTGATGATTTATATCATGGAGATCTCCCCCTGTATCTTGCAATTCATGCATGCATTTGACATATAATATGAGGAATTTAAAATGCATGATGAAAAATGGTGTTTGACAAATTTCAGCATGCCTACATTAATAGACTTTGAGGAATAAGCATGCGAAGAAAAACGTTCAAAAGAGTCAGAGCACTATCGGGCTTAAGTTACAACTCATTACATCAAAAACTTGAGAAGAGCCAAGAGTTTGTAACTTGATAAAGTTTATAAGCCCCATAGTAAATATGGTTGAACACTAACTCTCAGATTTCACCCCCTTTGTCATCAAGTGAAGAAAAGGGACAAAGCTGAGGACTATAGCCCATGAAGAATTTCACTTATTGGTGGATGTAGAGGCATGAGCATCCTTGGAGGAAGGTTCTTCATTGGACCAGTTGCAGTGTCTTCTGGTTCTTCATCTGATTTAGCAGTGCGAAATGAAGAAAATGACCTGTTCTCCAAGTCACGAACAAGAATTGGCTTGAATTTCTTCTTTGGAGGCCACGACCAGTCAAAGTCTTGAGTAAATTCCATTTTCTCAAGTTCCTCGGGAGTCTTCAGATGAGACAAGGTGGCCCAAGTGCGATCAAATACCTCAATAAGATAATAGTGATTTTTCTTCACTGCATTTTGAGTCTCATTGAGTGTTTTCACAATGGCACCAAACTGGCGTTTCACCCATTTGTGATTGCCATCGACTTTTTGGTGAATACCAAGGAGAAGCTCTATGTTAGTCATCACACTTGGGGCAGTTGGGCTTTGAGGCTCTTGAGTAGTAGTTTCATCATATGAAGAATATGAATCAGCCTTTCGAAATTGGCCATCACGGGGCCGATTTCCTTAATCTGTCACGGACTTGACTTTGCCTTCAACTGTTTCAAAAGGTGAATTGATGACTTTGATAGGCAGCAGTTATCCGAGGTGATTCTGAAAGTCATCTTGATAGTTGATGAATGATCTTTTCTTGATGAATCTCATGATCCAAGGCACATAAATCTTCAGCTCATATGGTGACATAACATTGTCAACCAAAGTCCTCAAGAAGAAATCATCAAGATTCATAGAGATGCCATGAATGACATTGAACAGGATATTCTTCATGATGCTTACGACATCTTCTTCCTTGTCATGCCCTTTGATAGGTGCAATGGCATAGGACAAGATTCTGTACATGGTTCTCGGCTCATACTTCAAGTCATGTACCAGAAATCGAGTCCTTGGAGGTTGGCCCTTGGCCAAAGGCTTCATGAGGACTTCCATGAGCTTGTTCGGCAGTTCTCGTTCATCATACATGTTAACTGCGTCCTCTGAGGGAATTGATATTAGGAGACCTCGAAGCAATTCAGTAGCTGGAGCTTTGTAATGCTTGTGCTGAGTCATCCAATCCAATACCGAGGTGGTGACATCTTTTGGGTCGCCTGAGATAAGAAGTGTGACATAAAATGGAAGAATTATGTTCGTGTTCCAATCACAAATATCTGTACAGAAAGGCAGTAACCCAGCTTGGTCAAGAACATTGAGGACTGGGGCAAAGCAAGGTATTTCCTCCATGTCACACTGAGGGATGTGAGTGTGATGAAATATCTTATTTCTTCTACACATCACAGAAGCATAATAGTACAGTTGATTCCTAGTCCAGAACTTCCTATGTCTGATGCGAAGCTTGTCATATGGATTCTCTCTGGTGAAGAACATACTATCTTCATACAAAGCTTCTTTCTGAAACTTAGGCCTTTTGGGGAAGGGCTGATTTAGCTTCGGTTGAAGACTGTGCTACTCTTCTTGAGGAGTAGCTACTGCAATTGTTGTTTAAGATTCACCACGACAATTGCGGTTTCAGTATTAGGAGCAGGAGCATTTTCTTTAGTTGGAGCATTTTCTTCATCTTGAGGAATCTTCTTATCTGAGGAGGTAGTTGCAGTATTTGATGCTGCATTTTCTTCAGCTGATGCAGCTGATTCTTGTGTTGATTCCTCACAAATGCTCTTTTCATCAGAACTGGTAAGAACCTCAGTGGCAGCTAGAGTATGAGGAACTTGAGCTGTTTGTGGTGAGTGAGGATGAATCTATTCCCAGAACTCATCATGGATCACAGGAGTGTTGCATCCATTTTATTCATCACCCTCCTTTTCTTCAGTGGTCATCGGAGGTGTGGTGATTTGCAGAATATCATCAATTTGTATTTCCTCATCCATTAATTCATCCTCTTCTGGGTCATTCATTTCTTCATATTCTTCGGGAATGACATAGTCCTCACCAAAGGGAACAATCATGTACGATGGTGCTACATTGAGAGGAGTAGCATCCACCTGTGTTGTTGAATATTCTGACGACATAATCTTCAGACATTTGGCTTCTAAGGGTTCTAAAGCCATTGAATCTTTTCTCTTTTTAGCTTCTTTCTCAGCAACTTTGGTTTTCTTTACGTGTGATGCAGACGAAGTCACTTTCTTCACCTTTGAGGATTTTGGTGAAGGAGCAATTTCATCAGGCACTGGTTCATCAGTGTTAGGCCTGGCAGTTTCTTCAGCTGGAATATTCTAGGGAATTTCCTCAGGAGCTGGTTCTTCAGTTTCATCTTCCTCACTCAGTTGAACAATATATCTTGGTTGAGGTTGCGTCTTCGGCTTTGGAGCAGCAACTCTGCTATTGTATTCATCAACCGCAGCAGTTGCAGCCTTGATGAATTTTACTTTGACCCCTTTGACGATTAGAATGAAGACTTGTATACTTGTCCGTTAGGGTTTTGAGCTCAAGCTGAGTTGATATAGGTACTACATGTGACAAGTTGAGGAGATTCTGCTTGAGGAATTTCTCCTTTTTGATTTTGGCAGCCCTGGCTTGCTTGGCTTGTTGCTCTTTCCATTTAGCTTCATTGATGAAAGTATCCATCATATGGCTTACACCATAGGGAAGCTTCCAATCATCAATTGATGTGTTTGGATCTTCATACCAGTGGTGGATGAAGTCCAGCAATACCTTCGGATCCATAGGAAGAGGAATGGAACTGCCAGAGGCTTGTGCAACACGTTTCTGTTTGTTTCTGATGATGGCTTGGAGTGTTTCATCATCAAATTCTTCACTTCCTTCTGATGCAGAAGAAACATTGATGATTTTGTTTGGACTTGGCCTGGTACCTCTACCAGCAGTTATCTTAGTCTTCAACAGAATGCGTGAAGATTTTGAAGCAGAGCTAGTAGCAGATGGCACTGAGGAACTTGATTGTTTAGGTTGAAACTTACTGAGTTGCTTCTGTTGTGGGGGTGAAGACTGTGGTGCGGTTGAGGATTTTGCAGCCGTTGTAACTTTCTGAGGCAGTTGCTGTTTTGATGCTGTAGTTGAAGCTTTAGGTTTCTTCAACAGTCTTCTTGTGAGGAATTGCTGTAGCAGAGGCCTTAGCAGCTGAAGAAGTGGCACCCGTGGCTACACTAGAAGAGTCCTCATTGAATTTCGTCACAACTGTTTTTTTCTTTTTCTACAATTTAGACAAGTATTTGTATTTCTCATCAGGACAGTCCTCAATAGTGGCTACACTTGAGGGATGAGCTCCTTGTTGATCACCCTATGGCGGCCTTTTGCAGGGAGGCTTAAGGGCAAACTTCTTTGCATATTTCGGAGTCACATATCTGTACTCCTTTCGTTCTTTAGCCCACCTGCGCCCAATATTTTGAAGCCTTATTTGGCGCTTCGCATATGGTGTCTTTACCATTTATTTCCTCATCAGGTGTACAATAACCAGCATATATTTCTTCAAGGATTTCAAAGGTTATATTCTGTTCTAGCTTCTTTCCACCTTTCTGTTTCCAGACTTCCTCCATTTTATTCAACTGAGGTTTTTGCTGAGGAATTTGAACTCTTGATGATTCTGAAGACACAGGTAAGGTTTCTTCAAGAAATGTTGCAAATGAGTTAAGTTGATAAGAACCTAGAGATTCATCAGCTGACATTTTTGTAACTGTGAACAGAGTATAGGTGCGAAGAATTTGGAGAGGTCATATGCGTTCTCAGATTGAAGAAATTGAAAAAATTAAAAGTTTGAGGAATTTGACCAGTGAGTTGAGGAATTTGACTAAGCATTCTGATCTTGGGTTCCAGAGTTGTGCAAATTCGAGAATTTCCACAATTGAGGAATCTCATGAAGAATTTTAGTGGCTTGGTGAAATTCATCAAGTGTTTGAGACATGAGTGTGCATGGCTGCGGGACTTTCTGAGGAAAAACAAATTTCACGAATCTAAAGAGAATTAAAAGATCAAAAGAGGTAGTAAAATAGGATTTTATTTACCCTGTGTGAAGAACACGAAGAACTGGAGCAGTAAAAGGGATAAGTTTCTCGATTCAGATCTTCAGCGCCCTAACTTGGCAAATGAAATCAGCTACGGCGGCAGCGGAGGAAGATTTTCCGCGGTCGGCGTGAGTCCGGCGACGGTGAGCACAAGGAAGTGAAGCTTCTCCTCACCGGCGATGAGGATTCTAGAGGTGGCGCTAGTGTTTGATCTCGAGCGGAGACGACGAGAGGACGGAAGAGTTTTGGCTCAAGGGGGGTAAGGGGGTATTATAGCTCAGGTGAAAAACTGTTCGGGACGAAACTTTCGGACCGAACTGCCCTTGTCCCTTCATCTCCGCGTGACACGTGGTGCCCATGATTGAAGCATTCGAGTTCATGGTTATCCGATCGTGTGAAGTGGGTCCGGTAACTGTGTAACGTTATAAAAATAATTTTTGAATTTTGAGGATTTTGTTGTAAAGTCCTCAGCTGACAAGGCCTCAGGGAGGATTTTGAACAAGCGTCAAATAGAATGCATATGAAGAATTTAGAAAGGACTGGGTTGAGTTTAGAATAGAGGGGAGTCGGGTCCGATTACATTCACTTAGAGGAAATATCAAGTTGAAGACTCAGTGATAAGTGAATGATGTTGAGGACTTGAAAGCTCATTATAATATATATACATATATATACATATATATATATATATAGCCAAATGAAAATCATCACAAAGAGTTTTGAAGAAATTGATAGTTTTTAAGACTTTGAAAATTTTGAGAAATTTGTGAAAAATCTCAAATTGAAGAATTTCAACTTTGAAGAAAAACCAGCTTGACTAATTTCAAAGTTGGTGGTGGCGTGACCCACCGTATAAGAATGATGATTTCAGGCGCCGCGTACAATTGTCGTAGGGCCGTGAGAAATAAATTCTTCATTAATTTCTTCACACTAAGAGTGATGTTCTTCATTGATTGAAGAAAATCGTTTCTTCGTGTGTTGCACATCCAAGTCATCAATTCTGCATAAATGTTAGGATGTGTGCATCCTTTCACAAGACATTTGAAGATTCTAGGATATTTAGCTCACATCGCAACTTGCAAAACCTTCTCTCATCCAAGGGCTTTGTGAAGATATCTGCTAGTTGATCGTCAGTCTTCACATGGTCGATGATGATATTGCCCTTGAGGACATGGTCCCGAAGAAAATGATGACGAATCTAGATGTGCTTGGTCATCGAGTGTTGTACTGGGTTGTAGGCAATCTTGATTGCACTCTCATTGTCGCAGTAGAGGGGCACATTCTTTATGTTGATGTCGTAGTCTCTGAGGGTTTGCTTCATCCATAGCAGTTGAGCATGGCAGGATCCAGCAGCAATGTACTCAGCGTCGGAAGTGGAGAGAGAAACACAGTTCTGCTTCTTAGGACCAGCAAGCTAATGACCTTCCAAGGAACTGGCATGTGCCTGACGTTGACTTGCGATCCACACGGTCACCATCATAATCAGAATCAGAATATCCAACGAGGTGAACATTTGAGGCCTTGGGGTACCATAATACTAGTGTTGGTGTGTGAGCGAAGTATCGAAGAATATGTTTCATAGCCTTATGGTGTGATTCCTTCGGTTTTGCTTGAAAACGAGCACCCATGCAAACACTAAGCATTGTATCTGGCCTACATGCACATAGATACAATAAAGAGCCAAACATCGAGCGATAAACTTGTTGATCGAAATATTTACCATTTTCGTCAGTGCAGAGGTGGCCGTTAGTAGGCATAGGAATCTTGACGCCTTTGCATTCATGCATGCCGAATTTCTTCAGAACGTCCTTGAGGTATCTCTCTTGAGATATGAACGTTACATTGCGTTGTTGATGAATTTGAAGACCTAAGAAGAATTTTAGCTCCCCCGCCATAGACATTTGATATTCTTCACTCATCCTATAATCAAATTCACCAGTGTAACGTTTGTGAGTACAACCAAAGATAATGTCGTCGACATATATTTGGCACGCAAATAGCTCATCGTCATAAGATTTTTTGAAAAGAGTTGTATCAAGTGAACCAGGTTTGAAGCCTTTCTTCATGAGGAATTCCTTCAATATATCATACCATGCCCGAGGGGCTTGCTTGAGGTCATAGAGTGCCTTTTTGAGTCTGAAGACTTTGTCAGGATACTTTGGGTCTTCAAAACCCGGGGGATGAGCAACATATACTTCTTCCTCAAGCTTAACATAAGCAAGTAGTATTCGAATAGCTTCAAGTCTAGTAACAGGTGCACAAGTTTCATCAAAATCAATTCCTTCAACCCGTGTGTAGACTTGGGCTACAAGCCGTGCCTTCTTCCTCACCACTTCACCATCCTCATTTTGCTTGTTTCAGAAAATCCACTTGGTGCTGATGATATTGTGCTTGCGAGGATCTGGTAGTTTGATGAGTTCCCATACGTCATTAAGCTTGAATTGAAGAAGTTCATCTTGCATGGATTGAATCTACTTAGGTTCCATGAAGGCTTCAGCAACTTTTGAGGGTTCAGTGATAGACAAAAAAGAGGAATGCCCACAAAAGTTAACCAAATGTGAAGCTTTTGAGTGAGTGAGAGGACCTGGCGCATTGATGTACATTGATGATTTTGTCGAGTTCCACTTCATTTGCAATCCTTGGATGAGTTGGTTGAAGACTTTGGTTGGGCGGAGGAATTTGATCTAGAGCAATTTCCTCAGGTGCACCTGTGTGAATATCATCAGTGTTGGAGACGATTTCTTCAGCAAATTCCTCAGTAGGAATGATATCTTCGATGGCTTTGAGCTTGATTGTTTCCTCAGGAGGTAATTTATCTTGCACATGAGGTAATTGCTCTCTTTGCGAGCCATTAGTTTCATCGAACCACACCTCTATAGTTTCAACAACCTTGTTGTGATACGTGTTGAAGACTCTGTAGGTGTGCGAGTCCTTTTCGTAACCAAGCACAAAACCCTCATGTGCTTTAGGTGCAAACTTTGAGCTATGGTGAGGATCTCTAATCCAGCATCTTGCACCGAAGACTTTGAAATAACTTCCATTGGGTTTCTTCTCAGTGAGGAGCTCATACGAGGTTTTCTTCAGGAATTTGTGAAGATATACCCTGTTGATCATGTGGCAAGAAGTGCTGATTGCTTCAGGCCAGAACCAACGAGGAGTCTGATATTCTTGAAGCATAGTCCGTGCCATTTCAACCAGAGTCATGTTCTTGCGTTCAACAATGCCATTCTGTTGAGGAGTATAAGGAGCAGATAATTCATGAGTAATACCAAGTTCATCAAGATAAGAATCAAGACTAGTGTTTTTGAATTCTGTCCCATTATCACTCCTGATGTGTTTGATCTTGACGCCGAAGTTCGTCGAGGCCTTTAAGGAAAATCGTTTGAAGACTTCTTGCCCTTCAGTTTTATATAGAATGATATGTACCCAAGTGTATCGAGAATAGTCGTCAATGATGAGAAAGCCATATAAAGATGTTGCATTGGTTAGTGTGGCATAATGAGTAGGTCAAAATAGATCCATGTGAAGCAATTCAAACTGGCGAGTAGTAGTCATGATAGTCTTCGAGGGGTGTTTGGATCTGGTTATATTTCCAAACTCCCAAGCACTTCACAGATGGTCCTTGAGGAATTTGACGGATTCGATGCCAATCAAATGCTTCTTATTCGCGAGCGTGTGCAAATTCCTCATGCCTGCATGACAAAGTCTTCGATGCCATATCAAGTCTTTTGAGGTTTTTACTAGTAAGGATGTAGCTGGTTAAGGACCTATGGGAAAATCAACAATGTACAAATCTCCTTTCCTAAAGCCTTCAAAGACTTTGGATTTGTCAGATTCCATGATGACTACGCATATATATTTTCCAAAGATGACAACCATATCAAGATCACAAAGCATTGAGACTAACATGAGGTTAAACCCAAGTGATTCGACAAGCATGCCTTCATCCATGTGCCTGTCCTTGGAGATAGCCACTTTGCCAAGTCCCTATATCTTGATTTTACCTTTATCACCATAAGTGATTTGCTTCAGTGGTGATGGAGTCTGTGGCATATTCATCAACAAGCTTCTATCATCGGTCATGTGATTTGTGCAACCACTAACGAGAACCCATTCCGTGTTCTTGGATTTGTCATCCTACAGATGAATTTGTGTTGCTTACCATCTCATATGCTTCATACTTGAAGAATATGATATCAATTTCATCAGTGAAGTATTTCATCATAAATAGTAGATTTGAGGACGTGTGAAATGTTATCATTTTATCAATTTTAGCTTGCGCCCAATAAAGCAATTTCCTCAGGACTCCAGCAAATTCTTCAGATGATGACTTTCATCTGGAGACCTAACCTGCAGAAGTGATTAGTTCAACTTCTTCACCACCCACATCTGAAGGGGTGGCAAAGAGTTCATCATCCTGCGAGCACCATATGAGAATGGAGGCATTGCACCTAATCCACTTCTTTTCATAGTAGGGGGATTAGAGTACTCAAATGAATAGGTAGAAAAGTTCTTTGAGGATTTATGAACATAATGATTTGAGGAATAATGCTCTTACTCATATCCCTTGTTATTTCCCTGCATATCAGAAGCATTAGCACAAGTACAAGCATAGTGTTGACCATTTGAGGATTTTGATCCTCTTGAAGACTTTGGTCCACGTGAGGAATTTGACCTCGGGTTCAGGTTCTTCACTGGTGGTATCATAAGGACATTCACCTGAAGATTTTCCAAGCAACTTTTGGGAACCCAGATTTTCCTCACAGGTGGTCCATTCCTACAGTTAGTTCCAACATATTGAGCAAATACTTCACCAGAGTGATTTTTGAACAGTTTATAATTTGTGTCAAATCACTCATCAGAGGAATGGGATATTTCACATGCAAATCCTGTTAGGGTGGATGAATCGACGGGAGGTCCTTTAGCAGCAACCCCTGAGGTTTTGGGGTACTGCTCAAGTTTCCAGTACGATCCATCGGCATTCAATTTCCTCACAAAGGCAATGCCTTCTTTCCTCGGGGTCTTGTTCAGAATCTGCCTTTTGAGGACATTGCAAAGGGTTTGATGCCCTTTGAGACTTTTGTATATGCCTGTCACATATAATTCCTTCAACCCTGCATTTTCGTCAGTAGCATTTGTGGTTTCCTCAAGTGAAGAATTTGATACCACAGGAGCAGTTGAAGAATTTGTAGCGATAGAAGCGTTTGATGATCTTGGTGAAGAATTAGCAGTTTCACGTTCAATGCATTTCAAACATGGTGGAATGAATTCAACCTGAGCAACATTGATCTTTTGAGCAAGTAATGAATCGTTTTCCATTTGAAAGTCATCATGAGACATCTTCAACTTCTCAAGATCAAGTTTCCTTTAAAGAAATTCATAGGAAAGTTTCTCATGATCAGCCAAGAGTGTGCCATGACGATCTTGAACACTATCAAATCTGGACTGAAGACTTTTCACATCTTCAGTGAGAACTTGAGTGCGATTCATTGCATCATTCAACAAATCATCGCTTTTGTCTAGCAGTTTTTCAAGCTTTTGAATGGCACTTTGTTGTTTAATTGCAATGTTGGCAACTTTACTTTAACTGGGTTTTTTATAATCATCAGGTTGACAGTCACTCGAGTCAGAGGAGGAAGTGTCGTTTGGTACCTTTGAACCTTTGCCATGAAGCAATAGGTTGGAGCAAAATCATCAGCATATTCATCAGTGTAGATAGCGTTGTCATTTTCTTCAAGGTTGAAGATTGACTTGTTGATGAATGTGGTAGCCAGTGCAATACTTGCCACACCTGACTCTGAATCTTCTTCAGAACCTTCCTCTTCATCACATTCCTCAGATTCTTCCTCAGAATCCAGTTCCTTGCCAATGAGTGCCCGACCCTTTCTGAAACTAGTCTTCTTGTGCGATGAGGACTTTGAGGATAAGGATTTTGAAGATTTCTTCTTTTTCTTCGAGTCATGAGAACTTTCATCATTGTATTTCTTCTTCTTTGATTCTTTCACCCAGCGAGGATAGTCAGCTATGTAGTGACCAGATTTCTTACACTTGTGACAAGTTCTTTTCTTGTAGTCCTCAGATGAAGATTCTGATTTCCTCATATCTCTTTTGAAGATTAACCAAACTGGCCACACTTTGTAAACTTCTGGAATTTCCTCACGAGCATTGCATGCTCATGTCCAAGTTCTTCAGGGTCATCAATGCTGCAATCTATGTTTTCTTCTTCAGATGAGGAAATTTCTTTAGCCTTCAGTGCACGAGGTCTTGAGTAGCTCCGTCCATACAGATCTCTCTTTTCTTCCTGTTGGAATTCATGAGTACTCTGACTTTCAAGTATATCAGCAGGATCAAGCATCTTATAGTCTCCTCTTTCTTGAATCATCAGAACGAGTGTATCAAATGATGAATCAAGAGATCTTAATAGTTTCTTCACAACTTCATGATCAGTGATGTCTCGAGCTCCAAGTGCTTGTAGTTCATTTGAGATGTCAGTGAGGCGATCAAAGGTATATTGGTAGCTTTCATTGTCAAGCCTCTTGAAGCGATTGAAAAGATTGCGAAAAACATCAACACGAGAGTCACGCTGAGTTGAGATTACTTCATTGACTTTGGACGGCCTATCCCAGATAAGCTTAGTTGTCCCCAAAGCACTCACTCTGCCATACTGACCTTTGCTCAGATGGCCACAGATGATATTCTTCGCTTATGAGTCAAGTTGCTTGAATTTCTTCACATCAACGACAGAGATAATAACACTGATGGAGGGAATACCATGTTCCACAATATACTAGAGATCATTGTAAATAGCCTGAAGATGCATCTGCATCTTGGTCTTCCAGTAGGGAAAGTCATTTCCTTCGAAGGTAGGACATCTTGCAGTAACATTGATCATACCTCCGGTCGATATAAATAAAACTCCATGTGGTTAAACCAAAATCACACAGAACAAGGGAGTACCTTGCTATGATACCAATTGAAAGTGTGTTACATTGACTAGAGGGGGGTGAATAGGCAATTTTTAGAATTTCATCGCTGAGGAAATGTCACATCCCTGACCCCTTAAGCAAGTTAGCTTGTGCTCATGTTTTCTTTGCATTGCATCTATGAAATTCTCAACAAGAACAAAGAAAATGATGAAGGAAAATGCTAAAACCCTAGCCACTTCTCAAAATGAGGGAAAATTCAAACTAGTTAAAATCACTGAACCCAAAATGGCCTCAAGAAAAGTTCAAACTTTCTGATAAATCATGAAAGTAAATGAGCAATGAAGAAAACCATTTTATTGACACTTTAAGCATTTTAGATAAATGCAAAAAGCTACTGGTTTCAAGTTTAAATTTGAAATCAGAAACTTTAAACTTTCAAAAATATTGAAAACTTTGAGAATGGTTGGAAATATTCCAACAAATATTCTGGTGTGTTTACAATAGTTTTTACAAACTATTTGGAAGTTAAAATAAATGGTAAAACAATGAAATAGCAAAATCAGAAACAAAACAGAAAAGAAAATGGAAAACCCTTACCTGTCGCCTAGCCGGCCCAGCCAATCTGCTCCGGTCATCTCCCACCTCGCCAGTAGGAGCACGAGGTGGCCGCCGCGTGCTCCGGCGCGGCCACGCACCTGTGCGCCTGCCTGGGCGCCGCTTCGCGCTAGCAAGCTCGGGGATAAGCTCCCCGAGCCCTTGGCTATCGAATCCCAGCGCCAGTTCCCCCCGTCCTCTCGGATCTCTCCTCCCTCCTTCTGCCGCCATTGGAGCCCGAGCAGAGCTCGAGCTCGCCGTCGATTTAGCCGACCCTTTTTCCTCCTGAGCCATGCAGTAGGTCTGCCGCATCTCCCTGAAGCTTCCTAGCCCCGAGCCCGACGCCAAGATGCAGTGAAACGACCAGCAGCTGTCGTCTTCTTCCTCGGGTCACTGAAGATCGTCGCCGGCGTTCTCCCTCTCCAGGCCGTCCCCGAGCAAACTAGCACCACCACTACACTCCTCGTGAGCTTGCGCGTCTTTCCCCTAAGATCTCTCGGTCGATCCCCTCCTCTAGGCCTAGTTCCACCGGAGCCCGACAAGATCCGCCGCTACATCTCGTCGCCGGTAGCCCACCGGTGATCAGCTCGTCCTTCTAAGGGCACCAGCAGCTTCAGGCCGTCGTGTAGATGCCGTAGGAGCTAAGTCCCGTGCGCAACTCCCTCTGTATCGATGACCTCGATGACGCCCGAACCTTGGCCGCCCCCAAGCTCGTCGCCGGCGTCATCTCCGGCCAGATTAGCCCCGGCTAAGTGCAGAAATGGAATCGCGGGAGAAGTGTCGTTCTTCTGGTGCTCTCCGCGCAGCATTTGGCCCTCTGTGCGCCGTTTCCGAGCCCCTTCGACGTACTGGTGCTCGCCGGAGGCTCCCCGCCGGCGAGGATGACCTCGCCGCCGGTGGATCTCTGCTGGCCTGAGCCACTGACGTATGGGGCCAGCCTCTGGACAGTTTAGAAATAATAAAAATAAATCAGATAAGTTAATAGGTCACTGACATGTGGGTCCAGTAAGATCAATCAGCTAATTAAGTTTAATCTTAATCTAAAACTGACCACAGACAATGACCAGTGGGTCCCACTGGTCAGGTCTGACTTTCAACGACCAGTTGGACCTGCTGATGTCAAGCTGATGCAGTAAACGTATTTCCAGTATAAAAATAATTCTAGAAATGTTTAAAACTTCAAAAATTCATAGAAATTAATCTGTAACTCCAATGAAAATAATTTATATATGAAAAAGTATCATAAAAATTCAAGTAATCTGAATATGGTATTTTCAATCATGTTTGAAAAAGTTACAGAACCCAAACATGTAGATTAATGAGTAAGTCAATTCTTATAAATACTTTATAAATGGAATATGAAAAGTATTTAAATTTCTTTTTGTTTGACATGTTCAAACATTGTTCTAATAACAAACCAGCAACTTACCATGACATCCCATGCATGTTAACATCAAGTTGATGTGAGCATCAGGTCGAATCAATTAAATCGGTATCCGAGAATACCTCGTTTGAATTGATATTTGAATGTGATTCAAATCAACTTCAAACTTAATACATGTTGATTATAATAGTTTATCACCTTGCATTCTCATGCCATGCTCATGCATCATCTTTTTTGCATATGATTGTTATTGATTGTTGCCATTCATTTCGGTAGGCTCCGCACCCCCGGATCCACGGAATATCCTTCTGACGGATATTGTCCCTCCTCTGAGGAACAAGGCAAGCAACCATTTTTTATCATCCTGATAAATCCCATATTCTTGCTCCTACACTTGTTTATCGCATTAGGATCAAATGCTTCAACTTCTTTTGCCACGTTAGTTGAACACACTTCCTTTGCATGACCTATCCTTGTCACAGTAAATAGCGGAACCTTGCAACCTAGCATACCTGGTAGTTGCTTGAGCCATGATGTGCCTTATCCTGCTATGCATGCTATGCTTAGAGTTGTGTATGGTCTGTCATCTGGGACATGAACAGAATTGTGAGAATGTGGTCGGTAAGCAAAGGTTGTGTGCTGAACCTGATTTGGTAAAGGTACCGGTGAAAGGCTGTGTAGGAGTACATGGCGGGTTGTTTCATTGGAGCCGTCCTTAGGAACTGAGTTCCGTGTATGTAATTCCAGACTAGATACTACCACATGCTGGGCTCTGACATATGACCCCGCTCGGCCTATTAATCGCTTAGTACTCGGTCTAGGAGTTGCAAGTAGTTTCTGGTGTTTATAGTCATGCTGGAGGCCGTGCATAGTGCTGACCTGAGAGGTGGGCTATGATGCGGTAGGCAGTGGCACGGTGTACCAAGTGGCACCCGGATGGTGGGCTTGGGAACCCTGCGCACATCGTTTGATGCCGTGGCGGTAACCTCGGCCGGACTTCCGTAACGGTTACTCTCACATAGGCGATAAACCTGGACTAGGTACTAGTGTGGTTAACGGTCGTGGCCGAATCCCTCGCTGGGCTTCCGCTTGAAGGTTGTCGAGGTGCATGACGTGCACATGGCGATAAGTGGTGAGAGCGTGTGTAACGAAGTACACCCCTGCAGGGTTATGATCTATTCGAATAGCCGCGTCCGCGGATATGGACTACTTGGAGACATATGTTGTTCATAGATAACTTCAATGG
The DNA here is from genome assembly GCF_904849725.1 of Hordeum vulgare subsp. vulgare. Taxonomy (NCBI): domain Eukaryota; kingdom Viridiplantae; phylum Streptophyta; class Magnoliopsida; order Poales; family Poaceae; genus Hordeum; species Hordeum vulgare. The sequence continues at coordinate 219,819,882 of NC_058518.1, forward strand.
CTACTCATAAAATTTTCAAGATAAGTGTGAGTGTCGTGGACGGCATTTCCGTATGGAGACGGAATGATTCCACGATGGTGTATTGTTGTGGTGTTAGTGGACTCGTGTGCGAGAAATCAAGTTGTCAAAATTATTTAAAAAATGCAAGTTGTCTAGCCACGAGTCAAATGCTGGCTTTCCGCATGAAACCCCACAATACCCTCTTGATACTTTGCATGAGTAGATAGTTATCCAAAAGTCTTGCTGACTACCTTCGTACTCATGTTTTCTTAATAAATGTTGCAGAAGTTGCTAATGACCCTAATGGATGGTTCTTCGTAGACATCGACGACGACGAGTAGCCGGTGTCCCAGCTACGATCTGGCCCTACGTTGGATCTGTAGTATAGTCAGGCCATGTGCCTTCTAGTTGCCCTGTCTGTAATTAGTCATTTTAAACTCTTCCGCTGTCTTGTAACTGAATGACTGCTTTTATGGGTCGTGAGACCCTTAATGTGTAATATTATGTGTGTGGCTCTTCCGAGCCTCTTAAATAAAGCTTGTATGTTTATGGTTATGTTGTGATGCCATCGATGTATCTATACATATCGGTATGCCATGCGTACGTGTGTCGTACTTGATATGTATGGGGTTCGATTACTTAGTCGTGAACTTTAGTAGCACTCCTTACAAGGAAATGCCCCTTTGTGATCCAACGAGCCTTGGTAGTTCGCTACTTCTCCGGACACATTGGTTGACCGGCATGTGTCCTTCTTAGCTGCTGTGTCTGTCCCCTTTGGGGAAATGTCACGCGATGTAATGGAGTCCTTGTAGCTTGCTACGACTCGTCTACACTCGCTGGTGACCGACACCTGCTTTGTTGGGTCATGTATGCATGTCCTTGTGCGGTATTGCCACTTTGGTTTGTGACTAGACTTGTCGATCCGGGTTCTTTGACATTGGAATGCTAGCAACATTATTGCATACGTGAGTCAAAAGACGCAAACGGTCCCGGCTAAGGTAAGGCTGCAGCCGTGGAGTTAACCGTGCGTGAGACCGCAAAGAGATGCAATGTGTTACAGGCCGGATTCCTATGACTTAGGATCGGGGTCCCGACAGCGTTGGTATCAGAGCCTGACTGACTGTAGGATTACTAAGCCAAACTGGTCGAAGTTGAGTCTAGAATTGCTCTAGTTATATATAAGGGAATTTTGTGTGGAAGGGAACGTAAGACTCTTGTTCTCTTCTCAAGTTATTCTATTCTGGTCATCCTCGTCTTTTCTGCGGGAATTAAGGACTCGGTTACTCATCTTCTTCTAGGCTCGTGTTTCTGATCGGTAGATTATAGGACTACGGGTTAAGAGATATTGGGTTTCTTTCATTCCTAGGAAAAAGGAAGTAAGTTTGATGATCAGAGAGTTGAACTTGATAGTTGAGTGGTTACGCTATTCCATTTTGGGTTGTCTCAAAATTTGTTTTGAGCATTTACAGCCGTTATGCTGCCCAATTTTGCATTCAGAGCTCTAATGCTTTTGCATTACTCTCTATTTACAGATGCCTGGCCGTCCTTCTCGTCAGGTGGTACGTCTGACCAGGTGCATTGATGTACCGGGTCATACGGCCATGCTGGTTAGGGTGATGTCGGTGGGCGGTTACCGCTGGTACCCCGACTACACAGTGAAGGAACAGTACCGGGACTTCAACCAGAGCCAGTACATCTGCACTGTTAGGGTATTTCCAGACTACCCTGGAGCTGAGGAGCCAATCCATTGGCCCTATGGGTTGGGAGTCACTGTTGACATGGCAGTACAAGATGCTGCCTATTCAATGCTGACCATTATGAGAGCGAGACATGCACTGCTGCAGAATTCAGAGTTCTGCTATGTTCCGGCCTCTCAGCCTGGTGAAGAGGGATATCTCAGTGGAGTCTATTTTGATTCTTCTATGGAGGATCCACTACTGCAGTCCACTGCTCAGATGCTAGAGAACAGAGACACGGATGCTCGTGCTCTCCGCATGGAGCTTTATGCTACCCGTGGCCGTCTGTGGACGGCTTTGACGCAGCTAGCACCGGTAGTCCAGACAGGGTACGGAGATATGGAGATGCTGAACCCTGTTAGGACCCATCTTCCGGCCCACGTTGACTGGCCAGCTATAGGAGGAGTCACACCTCTTCGGGGACCCCTCTTACCACCAGTCAGGGGACCAAGGCCACATCCGTGTCCTTATGGATCCCAGGGATCTCAGGCTAGAGTGTTTCCTGATCCGCAGGTTGAGCTTCCAGGTCATGGAGGTAATCTCTATGAGATGTTCTATGCGGATGCCTGAGCTGTGAGCGGAAGGATAGTATGATAGTAGCCATATGTTCACAGTCCTGCGTGACTTGTGAAGTATGCCTGTAATGTGAAATGAATTCCGGAGCCCTAGGTAAATAATGTATAGGAAGCTTGTAAGCCTGTGATGAGTAGTTTCATAATTTCGGTAGTTTGCTCGTCGGTTAAGGTTGTACTGAACTATGTAAGGGTCTGTATGAACCATGGTGTATATATAGCAGTTGCTTGTTACCATGCTGTTCGGATATTCATTTCCGCATTCCGTGTGTTCAGTACATTCTTAATCCATAGCTGGTATTGATATGATATTGGTCTAAGCTGTGAGTTTGTTTGTCAGGATGGTGTTCACCAGGTTGAACTGTGCCCCTGGTCAGGAGCAAGGCGAGGGTAGTCAAGCATCGCAGGAAGACCTGCCTCACCTGCCCTCTCTGGCGGAAGTGATGCTTGAGGCAGAGAGAAACAAAAGGGAGACCAACCGACTGTTAGAGCGTATTGAGAAGAATACGGCTCGTCAGCCTAGGAATGCTGCAGTGTCCCTCAATGACTTTGTGAAGCTGAATCCTCCAAAGTTTCATCATTCCGTCGATCCCCTCGACGCTGATGACTGGCTGTGCAGCATCTCACGCAAGATTCGCTCTGCGAATGTGTCTGAGGCCGACAAGGTGACCTTTGCGGCGTATTTCCTGGAAGGACCCGCCAAAATGTGGTGGGAGAATTTTGAAGCAATGCGTCCCGCTGAACTAGCAGCCATATGGGCAGACTTCAGTGCAGCTTTTCGTCTGCACCATATTCCAGAGGGCCTGATGGACAGAAAGAGAGAGGAGTTATGTGCCTTCACTCAGGGCAAGTTGACCGTGGATGCCTATAGCCGCGAGTTCGGTAACCTCACCCGGTATGCAACAGAGGAGGTGTCTACTGACGCCAAGAAGCAAGCAAGATTTCGTAAGGGTCTGAGCCCTGAGCTCCGTCGTGATCTGCGCCTCCATGAGTGTGCAAGCTTTCAAGCCCTGGTCAACAAGGCGATCAGTGCCGAGACTGGTCATACTGACTTTGAAGCCACAAAGAAGCACTCCCGTGACTTTGGCTCGTCTTCTGGTTCCGCGTTTCCCAAACGCAGGCTGTGGGTTCCGAACAGTTCTCTGCCGCCAAGATACACCCCGAGGCCATCCTACGTGGCGCCTCAGACGAATGAGGCCAACCCTCCACCAAAAACCTATGGTGGTCCAGCTAGCAATGCTGCACCACGTTCCAACCAAGTCATATGCTACAAGTGTGGAGAACCAGGGCACTATTCTCGTGAGTGTCCTCAAAATGTGGGTGCCAAGCAACCCGGAAAGTCCGTCGGGCAAGCCAAGTCGGGCAAAACTTACTATGTGAAGCCAACTCCTGCACGTGGCCGTGTGAACTATGTGTCAGTAGAAGAAGTTGCAGAGGATCCCGACGTCATGCTGGGTACGCTTCTTGTTAATCATCACCCAGCGTCTGTTCTCTTTGACACTGGGTCTTCTCATTCCTTCATTTCAGAAAGTTATGCACAGTTGCATGACATGTCTTTTTGTGATATGCCAATTCCATTGGTTGTCCAAACTCCTGGTAGTAAATGGCAAACCTCTAGGATAACCTATGACAATGAAATTCTAGTAGACATGCTAGTTTTTCTAGCCTCATTGATAGCTTTGAAATCTTCGGATATTAATATCATCTTGAGCATGGACTGGATGTCATCTCACTATGCCAAGATTGATACCCATTCTAGAAATGTCCAGCTTACCCATCCCTCAGGTGAGATAGTAAATGTCTCTACTCAAGTTGTCAAATGCCAACTCTATTCCTTAAATGCCAACCCTCTTCCGGAACTTGAAGACATTCCGGTAGTCCGTGACTTCCCGGATGTATTTCCAGAGGAACTGCCAGGAATTCCACCTGACAGAGATGTAGAGTTCGTTATAGATCTTGTTCCGGGAACTGTCCCAATAGCCAGAAGACCATATAAGATGGCACGCCTGGAGCTAGCCAAACTTAAGAAGCAATTAGATGAGGCCTTGAATAAAGGTTTCATTCGTCCTAGCTCTTCTCCTTGGGCTTGTCCCGTTCTCTTCATCAAGAAGAAAGACAGAACGGATCGGATGGTTGTAGATTACCGACCAGTTAATCTGGTCACCATAAAGAACAAGTATCCTCTCCCCAAGATCAACGATCTGTACGATCAGCTCGCTGGATCCTCAGTCTTCTCCAAAATGGATTTGAAGTTGGGATACCATCAAATCAAGATTAAGAACGGCGACATTCCAAAAGTGGCTTTTGTTACTCGTTATGGCCAATACGAGTACACCGTCTTGTCCTTCGGTTTAACCAATGCCCCAGCCACCTTCTCTCGTCTGATGAATTCAATTTTCATGGAGTATTTGGATAAATTCGTCGTGGTATACCTCGATGATATTCTCATCTACTCGATGAACGAAAAAGAACATGCCGAGCATCTAAGGCTGGTATTGATGAAACGTCGAGAGCATCGCCTTTATGCCAAGTTTTCAAAATGTGAATTCTGGTTACCAGAAGTGACCTATTTGGGTCAAGTAATCTCTGGTAAGGGTATTGTTTTCAATCCTGAGAGAGTTCAAGCTGTCCTTGATTGAATTCAACCTGAATCGATTAAGCAAGCTAGGAGTTTTCTTGGTCTAGCGAGCTATTGTCGCCGCTTTGTCGAGAATTTCTCCAAGGTTGCAAAGCCTCTAACTGAACTCCTCAAGAAGGATAAAAAGTTCGAGTGGACACCACAGTGTGAGCATAGTTTTCAGAAACTGAAAAGACGCCTCACTTCTGCACGTGTGTTGCTACCACTAGATTTTTCTAAGGACTTTGTTATCTATTGCGACGCCTCGCGACCAGGATTAGGTTGCATTCTCATGCAAGATCGTCATGTGATCGCATACGCATCTCGACAGTTGCGTCCACATGAGGATAATTATCCCACACATCACCTTGAGCTTGCAGCTGTGGTCCATGCACTAAAAACCTGGCGACATTACCTTCTGGGTAATCGTTGTGAAATATTCACTGATCACCAAAGTATGAAATATATCTTCACCCAGACAGATTTGAATCTCAGGCAAAGACGGTGGGTTGAGTTGATCTCGGATTACGACTTAGGGATAACTTACACTCCGGGGAAGGCCAATGTTATGGCCGATGCACTAAGTCGTAAATCTTATTATAACAACTTGATGCTACAACAAGGTCAACCACATCTCCATGAGGAATTTCGGAAGTTGAATCTTCATATTGTTCCTCAAGGATTCCTTTCTACCCTGGTGGCGAAGCCTACTCTTAAGGATCAAATAATAGCTGGGCAAAAGCGTGACAAGGGTATATCACGGATCAAGGAGAATATTTTTAGCGGAAACGCTAAAGAATTTTCCATGAACGATCAAGGTGTTGTGTTCTTCCAGAATCATCTAGTGGTTCCTAAGAACCCATATCTAAGGCAGTTAATCCTTAAGGAGGCCCATGACTCTCCTCTCACCATTCATCCCAGTAGTACTAAGATGTATCAGGACCTACGCCAGAGGTTCTGGTGGACTAGGATGAAGAGAGAAATTGCTGAGTTCGTTGCTAACTGCGATGTTTGTCGTCGAGTTAAGGCAGAACATCAAAGGCCTGCTGGCACCCTTCAACCTCTAGCTATTCCTGAATGGAAATGGGATAAAGTTAGCATGGATTTCATTACCGGATTTCCCAAGACCAAGAAAGGAAATAATGCTATCTTTGTGGTCATTGACCGTCTTTCCAAAGTGGATCATTTTCTTCCTGTTCGTGAGAGTATAACAGCTAGCCAGCTAGCAGAGTTATATATCTCCCGAATAGTGTCTCTTCATGGTGTTCCCCTGGAGATTAACTCGGACCGTGGGAGTATCTTTACTTCTCGCTTCTGGGAAAGTTTCCAGAATGCCATGGGGACTCACTTATCTTTTAGCACTGCTTTCCATCCCCAATAAAGTGGTCAAGTAGAAAGAGTGAATCAAATCCTAGAAGATATGCTCCGAGCTTGTGTTATATCATTCGGTATGAATTGGGAGAAGTGCCTTCCATTCGCCGAATTCGCTTATAACAATAGCTATCAATCAAGCTTGGGCAAAGCTCCTTTTGATGTTCTCTATGGACGAAGATGTCGAACACCTCTTAATTGGTCAGAAACCGGGGAGAGGCAACTCTTTGGCCCGGATATGATTCAGGATGCAGAAGAGCAGGTTCACATCATTCGTGAAAAGTTGAAAACAGCCCAGTCTCGTCAAAAGAGCCAATATGATCGTCATCATAAGGCTGTGACCTTTGAAGTTGACGAGAAGGCTTCCCTACGGGTTACACCTTTGAAGGGTACCCATCGATTCGGTATCAAGGGCAAGTTGGCTCCTCGTTACATTGGTCCTTTTCGCATTCTTGCCAAATGAGGAGAAGTTGCCTAGCAGTTGGAACTTCCTCCGCATCTTTCCAAGGTTCATGATGTTTTCCACGTCTCGCAACTCACGCGTTGCTTTTCGGATCCTATCCGTGAAGTGGACCACGAAACGCTTGATCTCCAAGATAACCTTTCATACCGAGAATACCCTGTGCATATTCTTGATCAAGCTGAGCGTACCACTCAACGTTGAAACCTCAAGTTTCTTAAAGTTCAATGGTCAAATCATTCTGAAAAGGAGGCAACTTGGGAAAGACAGGATCGTCTCCGACTTGAGTATCCTGCGTTATTCCCGACGACTTCTAAATCTCGGGACGAGATTCTTTTGAGTGGGGGTGAGTTGTCACATCCCTGACCCCTTAAGCAAGTTAGCTTGTGCTCATGTTTTCTTTGCATTGAATCTATGAAATTCTCAACAAGAACAAAGCGAATGATGAAGGAAAATGCTAAAACCCTAGCCAATTCTCAAAATGAGGGAAAATTCAAACTAGTTAAAATCAATGAACCCAAAATGGCCTCAAGAAAAGTTCAAACTTTCTGATAAATCATGAAAGTAAATGAGCAATGAAGAAAACCATTTTCTTGACACTTTAAGCATTTTAAATAAATGCAAAAAGCTACTGGTTTCAAGTTTAAATTTGAAATCAGAAACTTTAAACTTTCAAAAATATTGAAAACTTTGAGAATGGTTGGAAATATTCCAACAAATATTCTGGTGTGTTTAAAATAGTTTTTACAAACTATTTGGGAGTTAAAATAAATGGTAAAACAATGAAACAGCAAAATCAGAAACAAAACAGAAAAGAAAATGGAAAACCCTTACGTGTCGCCTAGCCGCGTGCTCCGGCGCAGCCACGCACCTGTGCGCCTGCCTGGCCACCGCTTCGCGCTCGCAAGCTCGGGGATAAGCTCCCCGAGCCCGTGGCTATCCATTCCCAGCGCCAGTTCCCCCATCCTCTCGGATCTCTCCTCCCTCCTTCTGCCGCCATTGGAGCCCGAGCAGAGCTCGAGCTCGCCGTCGATTTAGCCGACCCTTTTTCCTCCTGAGCCACGCAGTAGGTCCACCGCATCTCCCTGAAGCTTCCTAGCCCCAAGCCCGACACCGAGACGCAGTGAAATGATGAGTAGCTCTCGTCTTCTTCCTCGGGTCACCGAAGATCGTCACCGGCGTTCTCCCTCTCCAGGTCGTCCCCGAGCAAACTAGCGCCACCACTGCACTCCTCGTGAGCTTGCGCATCTTTCCCCTAAGATCTCCCCGTCGATCCCCTCCTCTTGGCCTAGTTCCACCGGAGCCCGACAAGATCCGCCGCTGCAGCTCGTCGCCGGTAGCCCACGGGTGATCAGCTCATCCTTCTGAGGGCACCAGCAGCTTCAGGCCGTCGTGTAGATGTCGTAGGAGCTAAGTCCCGTGCGCAACTCCCTTTGTATCGATGACCTCGATGATGCCCGAACCTTGGCCACTGCCAAGCTTGTCGACGGCATCATCTCCGCCCAGATCAGCCCCGGCTAAGTGCAGAAATGGAACCACGGGAGAAGTGCCGTTCTTTTGGTGCTCTCCGCGCAACATTTGGCCCTGTGTGCGCCGTTTTCGAGCCCCTCCGACGTACTGGTGTTCGCCGGAGGCTCCCCGCCGGCGAGGATGACCTCGCCGCCGGTGGATCTCAGCTGGCCTGAGCCACTGACGTGTGGGGCCACCCTCTGGACAGTTTAGAAATAATAACAATAAATCAGATAAGTTAATAAGTCACTGACATGTGGGTCCAGTAAGATCAATCAGCTAATTAAGTTTAATCTTAATCTAAAACTGACCAGTGGGTCCCACTGGTCAGGTTTGACTTTCAACGGCCAGTTGGACCTGCTGATGTCATGCTGATGCAGTAAAAGTATTTCCAGTATAAAAATAATTCCAGAAATGTTTAAAACTTCAAAAATTCATAGAAATTAATCTGTAACTCCGATGAAAATAATTTATATATGAAAAAGTACTAGAAAAATTCAAGGAATCTGAATTTGCTATTTTTAATCATGTTTGAAAAAGTTACAGAACCCAAACATGTAGATTAATGAATAAGTCAATTCTTATAAATACTTTATAAGTGGAATATGAAAAGTATTTAAATTTCTTTTTGTTTGACATGATCAAACATTGTTCTAATAATAAACCAGCAACTTAACATGACATCCCATGCATGTTAACATCAAGTTGATCTGAGCATCAGGTCGAATCAATTAAATCGGTATCCGAGAATACCTCGTTTGAATTGATATTTGGATGTGATTCAAATCAACTTCAAACCTAATACATGTTGATTATAATAGTTTATCACCTTGCATTCTCATGCCATGCTCACGCATCATCTTGTTTGCATATGATTGTTATTGATTGTTGCCATTCATTTCGGTAGGCTCCGCACCCCCGGATTCCACCGAATATCCGTCTGACGGATATTGTCCCTCCTCTGAGCAACAAGGAAAGCAACCATTTTTGATCATCCCGATAAATCCCATGTTCTTGCTCCTGCACTTGTTTATCGCATTAGGATCAAATGCTTCAACTGCTTTTGCCACGTTAGTTGAACCCACTTCCTTTGCATGACCTATCCTTGTCATTGTAAATAGCCGAACCTTGCAACCTAGCATACCTGGTAGTTGCTTGAGCCATGATGTGCCTTATCTTGCTATGCATGCTATGCTTAGAGTTGTGTATGGCCTGTCATCTGGGATATGAACAGCATTGTGAGAACATGTTCGGTAAGCAAAGGTTGTGTGTTGAACCTGATTTGATAAAGGTACCGGTGAAAGGCTGTGTAGGAGTACATGGCGGGTTGTTTCATTGGAACCGTCCTTAGGAACTGAGTTCCGTGTATGTAATCCAAGACTAGGTACTACCACATGCTGGGCCCTGAAATATGACCCCGCTCGGCCTATTAATCGCTTAGTACTCGGTCCAGGAGTTGCAAGTAGTTTCTGGTGTTTATAGTCATGCTGGAGGCCGTGCATAGTGCTGACCTGAGAGGTGGGCTATGATGCGGTAGGCAGTGGCACGGTGTACCAAGTGGCACCCAGATGGTGGGCTTGGGAACCCTGCGCACATCGTTTGAGGCCGTGGCGGAAACCTCGGCCGGACTTCCGTACGGGTTACTCTCAGATAGTTGATAAACCTGGACTAGGTACTAGTGTGGTTAACGGTCGTGGCCGACTCCCTCGCTAGGCTTCCGCTTGAAGGTTGCCGAGGTGCATGACGTGCACTTGGCGATAAGTGGTGACAGCGTGTGTGACGAAGTACACCCTTGCAGGGTTATGATCTATTCGAATAGCCGCGTCCGCGGATATGGACTACTTGGAGACATATGTTGTTCATAGATAACTTCAATGGCTACTCATAAAATTGTCAAGATAAGCGTGAGTGTCGTGGACAGCATTTCCGTATGGAGACGGAATGATTCCACGATGGTGTATTGTTGTGGTGTTAGTGGACTCGTGTGCGAGAAATCAAGTTGTCAAAATTATTTAAAAAATGCAAGTTGTCTAGCCACGAGTCAAATGCTGGCTTTCCGCATGAAACCCCACAATACCTTCTTGATACTTTGCATGAGTAGATAGTTATCCTAAAGTCTTGCTGAGTACCTTCGTACTCATGTTTGCTTAATAAATGTTGCAGAGGTTGCTAATGACCCTAATGGAGGGTTCTTCGTAGACATCGACGACGACGAGTAGCTGGTGTCCCAGCTACGATCTGGCCCTATGTTGGATCTGTAGTATAGTCAGGCCATGTGCCTTCTAGTTGCCCTGTCTGTACTCAGACAGTTTAAACTCTTCCACTGGCTTGTAACTGAATGACTGCTATTATGGGTCGTGAGACTCTTAATGTGTAATATTATGTGTGTGGCTCTTCCGAGCCTCTTAAATAAAGCTTGTATGTTTATGGTTATGTTGTGATGCCATCGATGTATCTATACATATCGGTATGCCATGCGTACGTGTGTCGTACTTGATATTTATGGGGTTCGATTACCTAGTCGTGAACTTTAGTAGCACTCCTTACAAGGAAATGCCCCTTTGTGATCCAACGAGCCTTGGTAGTTCGCTACTGCTCCGGACACATTGGTTGACCGACATGTGTCCTTCTTAGCTGCTGTGTCTGTCCCCTTTGGGGAAATGTCACGCGATGTAATGGAGTCCTTCTAGCTTGCTACGACTCGTCTACACTCGCTGGTGACCAACACCTGCTTTGTTGGGTCATGTATGCCTGTCCTTGTGCGGTATTGCCACTTTGGTTTGTGACTAGACTTGTCGATCCGGGTTCTTTGACATTGGAATGCTAGCAACATTATTGCATACGTGAGTCAAAAGACGCAAACGGTCCCGGCTAAGGTAAGGCTGCAGCCGTGGAGTTAACCGTGCGTGAGACCGCAAAGAGATGCGATGTGTTACAGGCTGGATTCCTATGACTTAGGATCGGGGTCCCGACAGGAAATTCCTTGGGAGGAAAGTCCTCAATGATGAATTAAGTGCAACGGAAGTGGTACACGATCAGGAGTGCAAAAGACTTCAATAGCAGATTACTTGTTGAAGATTATGAGATTTGGTATGCATAGTTAGCAAGTACAGAGTAAGCAGGTGAAGATTATCTAAAGTAAAGAATATGAGGTTGAGGAAATTCAAAGAAAGTCTTCAAACAAATTCTTCAACAGTGCATATCAAAGTCTTCAACATAAAATTTGAGGAAATTAAAGAGTGGAAGAAATAAAACCCGTATCACGATGAAGACAGTTGTTGCTGACCTAGTTCCAACTTATGTGACAATTGTACGTCTGGTTTGGAGCGTCTTGGTATTGAAACCAAAGGCACATAGTCCCGGGACACACAGTCCCTACCGTATTCTCCTTGAGCTAAAGACACACAATCCTCGCCCAACACTGGTGGTAAGTCTTCAAGGCATACATCCAAACCCTCACAAACTCGGTCACTCGGCGATCCGCAATTGACTCCTGGATGCTCTAGACCATGATGCCTAATCTTCTAGAGGATGCAAAGTACTCGAAGGTAAAAGGCTTCAGTTCCACATATGAACAAATTCTTCAATGATGCTCAATCACTTGGTTTTTGGTTTGGGGTTTGGTGTTTGGGGTATTTCCTCACTTGATGATTTTCTCTCGAAGACTCTGCGGAATTTTGGTTGCTCCAAATGACAAGTGTTAGTTTCTCATTGAGCAGCCAACCCGCAAGTGGATGTGGAGGCAGCTATTTCTAGCCTGGGAGCATCCCGACATGATTTGACATAAATGCCCTTAAATAATGTGACCGTTGGGTGGATAAGATCAGTGAGGTGGCGCGTGTCGCGGCAACGGTCAGAACTTTCAACTGTGAAAGTCATGATGTCTCTCATATTCCTCACTTTGAGGATTTGGTAGGTTCAAGCTTCGGTTGAGCATCATGAGGAAATTCATTATGTAGTATTACCTCGACCCCCTTTAACAGTACGGTGTTCCTATGACTCAAGAGGAAAGAAAATGAAACAAAAAGAGTAAATAGTAAATCTTCATTTTCAAAGTCTTCAGACTGTTTTCTTCAGGACACACCGAATTCCTCATCTTCAATATCTTCATGAGTAATATCAATTTCATCGCAATTTCTCCGCGATCAAAGTCTTCAAGGTAAGACCAAAGTCTTCAGCCGAAGACATACATTTTTGGGGGTTGATATTCTTCGTATAAGTCAAACTCCTCAGCGACTTACAGAGCCTATATACACTCACAAACATATTAGTTTCTTAACCTATGAGTCTTCAAACCACCAAAATCACTAAGGGCACTTGATGCACTTGCAATAACCCATGTTATTTAATAGTTCAACATTAATAATTTTCGACTACAAGTTTATCCATTGTTTAAATTTAAATTCACATTTAATCTATTTAAAGCCCACTTTGCCAAATCCCTAAAGCATTCAATTCTACTCCAAATGGAGTGATTCCAATTTCTAGGTGCTCTAAATGTCATGCCCTATTTATATAGACATGTTTAACAGTTTTACCATGCATTGATTCTTTTGGATCAAATAAAAGGGCCCCACTTCCATTTAATTCATCTTAGAAAACTCGTAGGAAATTCATCCAAACTCCAAATCGACTCAAACCGGTTTCAAAAATCTTCTAAACTCACGCCCTATTAGATGAGTGCATTCACTCATTTTTGTTAAAATATTTTCTTTAGACTTCTAATAAAATCATTAATCCCTCCATTTACACCTTTTAAAATCATTGTTGATCCAACTCAAGTAGTACCACTTTAGGCATGTATTGAATCATGAAGAAGTGGTGACCACCTTGATGGGTTGCCCGTGTTACTTTCTCGTTGATACTTGCATTAGCTTAACTCTACGTTCTACTTAGAGTTGTGTGGGTGGGAAGTGGATAGGCTTCTAGTAGATGCTACACAAGTGGGACGGGAATATGCATGGTGTTGGAAACAAAAGTGTTTTCAAGAACTTTTCAAAAATCCCGTCGGGTGCCACTAGTGCGTGAGGGAGATGGTGTTGAGCTAGGTAACCAGTTGAGAAACAAGTGGTGCACTAAGGCAAGTGAGTGTGTTGTTTTCAAAAATGGTTTGGTTCAAGTTGCGACCGTTACTCCAACCATACATGTACCACTACAACACCCCTTATGGGACATGGCTTTGTTGATTACTCTGGTCAGTACTAGAAGAGAGCATGCATTACTAGTGGCGGGAGTGATGTTTTCACTCTCGATATGGGGTCGTGCTGGAAGGGACGACCATGGGCTGTTTTCATAGACACCGGCCACACCGTTGGTCCCTTCATGGATGATACTTGTGATGTACATCTTGCAGGCTATGTGACAACAACTCGAATCTTTGGTAGTGTCGTTGGGGGCAAGGCATTGTTCGTGTACTCACCTTGGGTATGAACAATATAGTGAGTCGTGTCTTGACATGGAATTTTCCTGAGTCTTGTGGGTAAAGTGTGCAACCTATGTAGACTATAAAATTGTTCGAATAGTTGTGTCCACGGTCAAGGATAGTTGGATGACCGCTCTTGGGCTATGTCCATTGTTACAAAACTGTGTGTGTGAGAGAGATAGGGAAAGATGATACTTGAGATAAGTCAGATGAATTGATATGATGATTGAACATGAGATGCTCAACCCCTGCTTATATTGATAACTATAACTTGTTCATATGGATATGTGCAAACCTCATGATGCATGCTTTGCAAGTAGATTGAACATGTCATTGCACTCAAAATTAGCTTTCTACAACTTAAGTATTAGTGCTATATCATGCATTGTTACACCTTGTTCCAAAACATGGGTTGCTTGTGAGTACATTCAAAGTACTCATTGACTTGCCACTATATATTTAATTAGGCAAGCATGCAAGAGAAGGAATATGGTGAAGATTTCGCTGGTGACGAACATGTGAACTAGGACGCTTCCCAGTCAAAATGACTATATGGTTAAGGCAGATGGCATGGGTTCACACTTTTGTTCAAGATCTCCGCTGCTAGTTGTGTTCGTTGTTTGGCCTTCATGGCCCTATCTATGTAAAACCTAACCTCTAAGGTCTTTATTTGTGTAAGACAGTATGTCTGGAAGTTAGACTCTTGTTATCCAGCTTTTGTGTGTTTAGTGAGCATCGATCTCTGGGATCACTTTGCACGTGCATTCGGTGATCATGACTTATGAGTCCGGGTCACCATAGCCGCCCATGACAAGGCCCGCTTCCACGACACACCGCAAAATAAATGGGATTTCTACTCCAATGGTGGCACGGACCATCAACCCTTGATCCCTGACGCGCGCCTCCGTCGGTTGTTGAACCATGCATGTACCATCTCCTTTGACGAGGCCTACCATGTGGTATCTGCCCCGTGCGTGTTGCATGCCGGCATCATAACTACTATTGAGTCCTTGCGAGAATTGTTGCAAAGTGGGATCACGAACGGCGGGATTATGAACTTGTCGTACGAATAGAAGAGCTGATGACGGAAGAAGACGAGCTGCACGTATGTCAGGTCGCCGTCAAGCCTTGGGTGTAATGCATGACATCTGTAGGACAGACATACCGCCAAGCAAAATGCTCCTTATCTTTGAGGGAAGCAATGTGCCTTGCAACAAAATCAGAGCCCATAATCTCGATGGTGAGGCCAAAAGCCCTGCATCGGAGTACACGAGCGATGGTTGTCGTGGGTATATGTATGACAGTAGATGTGTAGGGTACGAAAGGATGGGCAGAGCCTTAGCTACGGTGAGGTTGTATGAGTTCAGGCCCCTCTACGGTGGAGGTAAAAGCCCTACGTCTCAGTGCTCTTGGGAGCTTGTTGTCGAGTGGAATATGGATTATAGTGAATTGCTAACCCCTGCACCAGTGGGGAAGGGCAGCTTATATAGAGTGCGCTGCCCTTCACAACGGTTCGGTGCACAGGGGTGGAGTAGTGGCGAATAAATGCCTACGTTACAGGTAACGTATGTCTTAAATGCTAACAAAGGTACATGGAAACGTATGACCGTTGCCCTCCAGGGGGGTTACAATGTACAGAGTGGAATCCAGTCGGTATGTTTGATACGCTCAGAATGCTCATCTCCGACTGGATGATGGAGGAATCGTCGCCGACTGGATGATGGGAAGTCCTTAATTCAGTCGGAACTGGCTAAGGGCCTTATCCTTTATGAAGGGTAGTCCTTGGGTAGGACCAATAGGGTAGGCCTATGACCCTACCCTAGGACTATAACCCCATCATTAGCCCCCGAATGGATTGGGGTTGGAACGACGAAGCGATGCTTGGAGTACGGATCCGACTGGTATGGATGCGACTTTGGCGTTGTTTGCCTCGATCCATTTTATCCTCTTGACCAGTTATCCGAGTGGTTGTATCTGTGAAACGAACCGTCAGGCACCGAGTGCTTCCGTGGAATCTTTTGACGTGACCAGTCAACTGACAGCGGCGGATTTTCTGGGATCCTCAAATTTCGGTTGCCGCGCGCTCAGCGGGGATAACAACATCGTAATCGAGTAGTATCTGCTGCCTCGATTTCCGCGCCTTCATCTCCTCCACTAATATCGCAGCAACCGGTCGGGGGATAAGATTTCGGGGCCACCTGCTAGTGACCCAGTCGGAACCTTATTTAAACCTCTATAGCGAGGGTTTTTCGTTGCACTCGCCTGACATCTCGCACTTGCCCCGCTTCTCTCGTGACCTCCTGCGCATCCCAAGCTCCTTCCTTCCCCTCCTCCTCCGCGGATCTGCAGCCTCCACCATGACGAAGGGGCAGACGAGCAAGCTTGAGGCACGGAAGAAGAAGAAGGTGGCGGCGCCTACTCAGCGGCGGCAGCGAGCACTGCCGGCGCGTTGGATCCAGGGGGATTTCCTCCCCTCCACGGTGATGGTGGCGGACATGTTGGAGCTGGTGGAGCAAGGCATGATCGAGCACGAGACGTGGAGGCTGCCGGCGGAGGGCGAGACGGAGCCGGCGCCCCAGGAGGGGGAGCGCGTCTTGCTGCTCAGTCACGTGTACCGAGGCTTCTCTCTGCCTCCTCATCCCTTCTTCAATGGTATAATGAAACACTTCGGGGCGCAGCTCCACCATTTTCCTCCCGACGCAATAGCTCATCTCTCTGCCTTCATCGTGTTGTGCGAGTGTTTTATCGGCTGTCCTCCGCATTGGGGGCTCTTTAAGCACATCTTCTCTGCTAGATCTCGAACCATCAAAAGACTTAGCCAGTCGGACGATAAAACTCACCTGCTCCAGCTCTGCGGAGGCTTAGGCTTCCAAAAGAAAAGTAAAAGTAGCTATCCCGCTCTTCGGTTGTCTGAATCCGTTAGGACCTGGCAGTCGACTTGGTTCTACTGCCAGGACGTTGCTTGCCCGAATGCCGCAACTGGACTGCCACCTTTTAGCCTAGACCGACCGGCTCCGCCTAGGCAGCTTGCGCTCACGAAGATGGAGAAGATCTAGATCCAGCCTCTGGTCGATGCGCTCGTAGTGGTCGTCCGAAAGGGAGTCACTAGCATAGATTTGCTGGAGATTTTTCTGGGTCGTCGTATCCAGCCATTGCAAGCTCGACACCACGCCATGTCGCACTAGACGGGGCCTGAGGACTCCACTCGGACTAACCCTGAGTGCGTGACCGGGGAGCTTGTTACATCATGGGTCCGCAACATCACAGGCGCCTGCGATAACCCCAGAGGAGCCCGGCGAGTGAAGCCCTTCCGCGCGGACAACCCTCCTCCGAATGAGGTGAGTATAACTTGTCGAGTGCACACAATTGTCTTAGATTTATCGCTTTTTCTTGTATCATTGTCTGACGTATGATGTTGTCAACTCTATCTCGTGCACGCGTGGACCAACTGGTTTTGTCCTGTCTCAAACGGGAATCCGGCTGAGGAAGAGGAAGGTAGCCAGGAGGGCAGGGTGGAGAGCGTCGAGTACGTCTCCGATAGTGGGGAGATCGAGGAGGAGTCCGAAGAAGAAGAGGGGGAAGATGAGGAACTGAACTCGCTACCCCCACCACCTGAGCCTCGAACTAAACGACGTCACGAACCCGTGGCTCCGTCGGCTCCTCCAGCGGCCTCGAGTGCCCCGCCAGCTCCTCCTGTGGTTCCGAGTGCCTTGCCAGCTTCTCCCGTGGTTCCGAGTGCTCGGAGCACAAAGAGGACCAGGGACTCTGCTGTTGAGCCCGCAGGCCAGCCCTCTAAGGTGGTCAAACCGAGTGGATCCAAGCCATGGAAGGCTTTGCCGCGGATGAGGATCGTCGTTCCCGTCGCCTCTGCGTAAGTGTGGATCCAAGCCATGGAAGGCTTATTGGTCGAGTGAATTTTACTCGACAAAGCTGCCACCTCCGCCCCTTCTCTGCCACGCCAGGAAGACGATCCCATGGATACGGACAACTTTGCCACATCCCAGCAAGGTACGTCATGGCGACTCCGAGGGCTTACATTATTGTTTCACGAATTCTGTCTTTGGTCTTGCCCTTTTTCCTGTGGTCTCACGTCGTTCGGTCGGGCTTCCCTCAGAGGTGATTCATGTGGAGGAGGACGACCAGAAGAGGTCCGAGCAAGCTGCGGTGCCCGTCCTTGAGGCTGATCCACCTGTTACTACTCCCGCCATGGACGCGCCGCCGACTGAGATGATGCCGTCGACTAAAACGGCGCTCATCGCTGCGGAACCAACTGGAGCCGGACGTGGGATGCCCAAGGAGTCTGTTGTGGTGCCAGGTCCGTCGACCGTCCAGTACGACGGCCAGCACCTCCTGAAAGATCAGGTGGGAGCTGCCAAGGGGGCCATGGTGCAGGCGGAGTTGATGGCGGGTGATGCCAAGAGAGCGTACGACTCCATCGCGTCCATGTACAAGCGAAGCTTGGAACTCCGGGACGATATCCGAGTAAGTGGGCTAGTAAGTATTTGCTTTCCCATTGTAACCAATTTGCTGTTTAAGCAATATACTCGGATACAACATGATTATCTTGCAGTGGGTTCACTCTTAGTGAACCCAGTGGGTGTAGTCCCCAAGACTTCTGTCGAGTGCTTGCACCGACAGTTGTCTTTTTATACATTTTCTTGAACTTGATCAGATCAAAACTAATCTGTTCGAATGCTATCGGTGGGGGCACTCTGAGTGCACCTACTGGATTAGTCCCCGAGAGTAATTTTACTCAGGTCGGGTAGTAGTAGCCTCATAGGCTTGTTTTTGTTATGTATCTCAATAGACCTGTTTGAGCTTCATGCCAGTGGGGTCACTCTTAGTGAACCCACTGGTTGTAGTCCCCGAGACCGCTGTCGACTGCTTGCATCCGCAGGGGTCTGAAGAACTTCGAGTCTTTATTGTTTTCCTTGTTTAATTTGTCTGATCTTCTCTTCGCACTGATTTGCACAAGACTTGCGAGATGGGATCATCGTACAACGCTTTGAAGGCTGAAAAGAGTCAGCTTGCTGCGGAACTGGAGGCAGCTGTTAATGACTTGGCAGGTGTGAAGGGCGCTCTGGCTGAACGAGAGAAGTCCTTGGAGGAGTCCCGTGAGGCAAACAAGGCATTGGTGGCCGAAATGGAGAAAATGGGGAAAAAAAGAACCGAGCTGATGGGGCAGATGAAGGTGATGAACAAGCGTTGCATATCACACGAGAAGTACGTCAGTGACTGGGCAAGGAAGATGATTGCGCTTCTCGGTGGTAAGTTCTGCTTTTCCGAGTGCTTGTTGACTGTGTATTTCATTATGTGCTTACTTTCTGCTCGTCTTGTCTTTGCAGATTTTTGTATGGACGTTGAGGCTGAAGCAGCTGACGTTGAGCGGTCGGTTCTTCCGAACGTTCCACTCGGCGACGACGCCAATCGAGACATGCTCCGAGCGCACATTCGCCTGGGTAAAGTGGGACCTTTCATCGGTCGACTGAGAGAGGTCGTGGTCCGAATCAACAAGGAGTTGTGGCTCGAAGACGAGTCCTGGCAAGAGATGGAAGGGTTGATGACTCGGCTGGAGGACATCCCGAACCGAGTGCAGGCGTGGAAGAAGTCTGCTGCTTGCTGTGGTGCGGATGTGGCGTTGTCGCTGGTCCGAGTGCACTGCAAGGAGGCTCGTGAAGAGAAGCTGAAGGCGCTGCAGGTCGCAAACACCAAGAAGCTTCGTTTCGAAGATTTCATGGGGACCTTCCTTGAGAGGGCCACTCGCATCGCAGACGGGATCGACCTCGACACTTTCGTGGAGCCTGCCAGTCCCAGTGTTAGTCCTGACGATGCTTGAGAAAACTTTTACCTCGGTATGTCGAGTGTTAGTTGTACCAAACTTTGGCCACTGCCGTTGGCCGTCACATTCGTGGTTCGGTGTGGATAAGCTTGATCTACACCGAACCAACTACCTTTAGACGAACTTTGAATTTGAATCAAATCTTTTGCTCTTCCTTTGCCAAAGAATTGTTGACACGATTTTGTCTCATGGTTTTTGTTTGGCGTTTCTTGGTGAAGCCAATGGAAAACATGCGGAGCATGTAATTGTCAGTTGTCTTGACATCTGCATGAGCCTCACTAAGGGTCTGCTGAGTCTCTGAGTGGATCTGTAGGATACACTCGAAGGCAATTGTGTCCTTAGGCGATTCGTGATCGCGACTAAGTCTTCGAGTGCGACTATAAGGTCGTACTCGGAGCGAGTTGTTACTCATGTAATTGTCAGTTGTCTTGACATCTACATGAGCGTCAATGAGGTTCTGCTACTCATGTAATTGTCAGTTATCTTGACATCTGCATGAGCCTCACTGAGGGTCTGCTGAGTCTCCGAGTGGATCTATAGGATACACTTGAAGGCAATTGTGTCCTTAGGCGATTCTTGATCGCGGCTAAGTCTTCGAGTGCGACTATAAGGTCGTACTCGGAGCGAGTTGTTACTCAAGTAATTGTCAGTTGTCTTGACATCTACATGAGCCTCAATGAGGTTCTGCTACTCATGTAATTGTCAGTTGTCTTGAGATCTACATGAGCCTCAATGAGGTTCATGGTACTCATGTAATTGTCAGTTTTCTTGACATCTACATGAGCTTCGATGAGGGTCTGCTAAGCCTCCGAGTGGATCTGTAAGATACACTCGAAGGAAGCTTTCTACTTAGGCGATTCTTGGTCGCAGACAAGTCCCCGAGTGCGACGTTTAGTGCACACTCGGAGAAAGTTAGTACTTTAGGCGATTCCGGATCGCGGCTAAGTCCCCAAGTGCGACGTTTAGTGCACACTCGGAGAAAGTTAATACTTAGGCGATTATGGATCGCAGCTAAGTCCCCGAGTGCGACGTTTAGTGCACACTCGGAGAAAGTTTGTACTTAGGCGATTCTGGATCGCAGCTAAGTCCCCGAGTGCGACGTTTAGTGCACACTCGGAGAAAGTTATTATTTAGGCGATTCATGATTGGAGCTAAGTCCCCGAGTGAGACGTTTAGTGCACACTCGGAGAAAGTTAGTACTTAGGCGATTCTGGATCGCAGCTAAGTTCCCGAGTGCGTCATTTAGTGCACACTCGGAGAAAGTTTGTACTTAGGCGACTCTGGTTCGCAGCTAAATTTTTCTTTTGAGACCGGAGTCTGCGAACACGGAAGAATTTTGAATCTGCAAAAACTCAATCTGCTTTGTATTACTTCAACGATACTTGTTCTTTACATTGCTTCAGTCGACGGTCACGTGTAGAAGCGCTTCAGGAGATCTCCGTTGCATGCTCGCGGCTCGTCCGTTTCCCTGTCGAGGTTGTAGAGTCGATATGCTCTGTTGTTCAGCACCTTGGAGATGATGAAGGGTCCTTCCCAGGTGGGAGCCAACTTGTGAGGTCTCTGCTGATCCACTCGGAGCACCAGGTCGCCTGCTTGGAATGTACGACTCCTGACGTGTCGCGCGTGAAATCACCACAGATCTTGTTGATAAATGGTTGAGCGAGTCTGTTGCATCTCGCGCTCCTCCTCTAGAAGATCCACTTCGTCTTGCCTTGCTTGCTCAGCTTCAGCTTCGGAGAAGAGTTCAACTCGTGGAGCGTTGTGAAGCAAGTCACTCGGAAGGACTGCCTCTGCTCCGTAAACGAGGAAGAACGGGGATCGCCCTGTAGATCTATTTGGGGTTGTGCAGAGACCCCAAAGCACCGAAGGCAGCTCGGTGACCCATGCGCCGGCGGCATGTCCCACTTCTCGCAGGAGTCGAGGCTTCAAACCTTGCAGAATAAGTCCATTCGCTCGCTCTGCTTGCCCATTTGTTTGGGGATGCGCCACAGATGCAAAATCCACTCGGATACCTTGTCTTGTACAAAAACCTTTGAATCCGTCCGAGTCAAAGTTTGTTCCATTGTCAGTGATTATGCTGTGAGGTACCCCGAATCTGGAGATGATGTCCCTGACAAACTTGATGGTCGTAAGGGCGTCGAGCTTCTTGATGGGCTTGGCTTCAATCCACTTTGTGAACTTGTCGACTGCCACCAACAGATGTGTGAATCCCCCTTGGCTTGTCCTGAATGGACCAACTGTATCTAATCCCCACACTGCAAACGGCCAAACAAGAGGGATTGTCTTCAACCCAGATGTTGGCTTGTGGGACTTGTTAGAGTAGAACTGACAGCCTTCGCATCGGTCGACCATATCCTTCGCCATTTCATTCGCCTGCAGCCAGAAGAAGCCAGCTGTAAATGCTTTGGCGACGATTGCCCTTGAGGAGGCATGATGACCGCAGGTTCCCGAGTGAATTTCTTCCAGGATTAACTGTCCCTCCTCAGGGGAGATGCATCGTTGAAGGACGCCTGAAACGCTTTCCTTGTACAACTGGCCATCAATGACAGTGAACGACTTTGACCTGCGGATGATCTGTCTGGCTTGGACTTCTTCTTCTGGTAATTCTTGCCTCAGGATTTATGCAATGAACGGCATAGTCCAATCGGGGATGATAGCAAGAATCTGCATGATCAAATCAACCACAGCAGGGACTTCGACTTCAGTCGGATCTGTTGAGCTCTTTGGTTGTACTGGTTCCTCTGTGAAAGGATCTTCTTTAACTGAGGGAAGGTGAAGGTGCTCGAGGCAGACGTCACTCGGGACTGGTCTCCGAGTGGATCCGAGTTTCGGCAATTCATCAGCTGCTTGGTTTTTCAGTCACAGAACATGGTGGAGTTCCACACCTTCAAAAATTTTCTCGAGCTTCCTCACTGCATTGCAGTATGTGGTCATGGTGGGGTTCCTGACGTCCCACTCCTTCATCACTTGATTAACCACCAAATCTGAATCGCCATAGACCATCAGGCGATGGACGCCGAGTGCGATGGCCATGCGCAGTCCATAAAGGAGAGCTTCATACTCCGCCTCGTTGTTGGAGGAATCAAAGTGTATCTGCAACACATACTTGAGTTTGTCACCTTTTGGCGATATGATCACAACGCCAGTGCCGGAGCCATTCAACATCTTGGACCCATCGAAGAACATTGTCCAATGAGCCGAGTAGATGTGGGTCGGTTGCTGTTGTTCTAGCCATTCTGCTATGAAGTCAGCCAGAGCTTGAGACTTTATAGCTTTCTTGGACTCGAACTTGATGTCGCAGTATAACGTCTCCATTGCCCACTACGCCACCTGGCCTGATGCGTCCCGATTGTGTAGAATTTCCGACAACGGAGCATCAGAAATGACAGACACCGAGTGGTCTTGGAAATAATGAGCCACCTTCTTCGCAGTCATGTAAATCCCGTAGATAAGTTTTTGATAGTGGGGATACCTCTGCTTGGAAGGAGACAGGACTTCGGAGACATAATACACTGGCCGCTGAACCTTGTATGCTTTGCCTTCTTCTTCTCGTTCGACTTTGAGAATAGTGCTGACGACTTGATTTGTATCCGTGATGTACAGAAGAAGGGGTTCTTTACTGAGCGGAGCAGTAAGAACCGGCTGGGTGGAAAGTAGGACTTTGAGGTTGTCGAATGCGATTTGGGCTTCGTCTGTCCACTCGAAAGTATCTGATTTCTTCATGAGTCGGTACAAAGGAAGTGCCTTCTCGCCGAGTCGATTGATAAACCTGCTCAAAGCCGCTAGGCAACCTGTGAGCCTTTGAACATCGTGTATTCTGACCGGTCGCTCCATTCGGACGATCGTCCCGATCTTTTCGGGGTTGATATCGATCCCTCGTTCGGAAACGAAGAAACCGAGTAACTTTCCGCTGGGAACACTGAATAAACACTTGGTTGGGTTGAGCTTGATATCTTACCTACAAAGGTTAGCGAATGTTTCTGCCAAGTGAGTCAGCAGGTCGGAAGCTTTGCCTGACTTGACTACGATATCATCCATATACGCCTCCACATTCCGACCGATCTGGTCAAGGAGGCATTTTTGGATCATGCGCATAAAGGTTGCTCCTCCATTCTTCAAACCAAATGGCATAGTGATGTAGCAGAAGCACCCAAATGGGGTGATGAAGGCTGTTTTTAATTCATCGGGGCCATACAGACGGATCTGATGATAGCCCGAGTAGGCATCAAGGAATGACAAACGCTCGCAGCTCGCAGTCGAGACGACAATTTGATCGATGCGGGGGAGCGGAAAATGGTCTTTCGGGCAGACCTTATTGAGATGCTTGAAGTCGATGCACATTCGGAGCGACTTGTCCTTCTTGGGCACCATGACAAAGTTGGCGAGCCACTCGGAGTGGTGTACCTCGCGAATGAAGTTGGCTGCCAAAAGCTTAGCCACCTCTTGTGCGCGGCGGACCGACGCATGCGTTCTCGGACAGGCCGAGCGGCGGTATCCACATGTAGTCGGTGCTCAGCCAACTCCGTGGGTACACCTAGCATGTCAGTGGGCTTCCATGCGAAGATGTCCCAGTTCTCACGGAGGAATTGGATGAGCTCGGCTTCCTATTTAGGATCGAGGGTGGTGGAGATGTTCGTCGGGGCAGCGGTGTCGTCCGTCGGGTGGATGCTGACCTTCTTCGTCTCTCTCGCCGACTGGAATGCGGACTCCGAAGCTGGCTTCTTCGAACGCATCAAGTCAGCGGGGTCGACTGTCTTCTTGTACTCCTCAACCTCGAGGACAGCCATCTGCTGATCGGCGATTCTCGATCCCTGCTGCAGACACTCCTGGGCCCGCTGCCGATTGCCTGTTATAGTGATCACACCTTTTGGGCCTGGCATCTTCAGCTTCAGGTACACGTAACATGGACGGGCCATGAAACGCGCATACACCGGGTGGCCCAAAATTGCGTGGTACGCACTTTGGAAGTCCACCACCTCGAACGTCAGCTTTTCCTTGCGGAAGTTCTTGTCGGAGCCGAAGACGACGTTCAACGCGATTTGGCCGAGTGACTTGGCCTTTCGTCCAGGGACGACTCGATGGAACTGCATGCTGCTCTCGCTAAGTTTGGACATCGGAATGCCCATCCCCTTGAGAGTGTCAGCGTACATGATGTTCAAGCCACTGCCGCCGTCCATGAGGACTTTGCGCAGTCGGACTCCTTCCACCACCGGGTCGACGACCACGGCCTGCCTCCGTGGGGTGGGTACGTGCACTAGATGATCCGACTGGTCAAAGGTGATCGTAGTCTGAGACCATTTGAGGAAAGTGGGGTTGGTCGGCGTGGCCATGTTCACCTCCCTGTTCACCAGCTTGAGTTGACTCTTGCTCTCAACGTCAGCAAAAATCATCAGTGTTGCGTGGACTTGGGGGAACGGATCCTCCTTGTGCTCCTCATCCTGTTCATTGTCCTTTTCACTCGGCAAACCCCTGGATCATGAGGCGACATTGCCGAGTGGTATGCTTCGGAAATATGGCGTTGCCCTCTTCATCCATCTTCGTGTGAATTGGACATGGCTGGTCCAGGATGTGGTTTCCGAACTGCTTCTTCTTGGGGGTGAACTGAGCCTTCCCCTTGCCCTTGAACTTGGCATTGGTAACGGCTGTGGCCTCTGCCTGCGGAGTGGACGGAGCTTTCTGCTTCTGTTTCCGACTGCTGTTCCCATCTCCATCGGCGACTGCTTTCTGCTTGCCGCTACGAATGCGGTCCTCTTCTTCACCGTTTGCATAGCGTGCCGCTATCTCCTTCATCTTACTCATGGAGATGTCGCCTGTTCGACCGAACTTCAGGTACAGATCTCTCTACCGCACGCCTGCCTTGAATGCGCAGACTGCTTGGTGCTTTGTGACGTTCTCCACCGTGTGGTAGAGGGTCGTCCAATGCTGAATGAGATCACGCAGGGGCTCATTCTACTTCTGGACACAGTGCTGGAGCTCCACGAGACCCGCAGGGCGTTTGCACATCCCTTCGAAGGTCCTGATGAAGACCCGGGCCAGATGTCCCCAGCTGTAGATGCTTGAGGGAGCCAACTGGTTCAGCCATGCTCGTGTCGAGCCGTCGAGCATCAGGGGGAGGTGTTTCATGGCGACGTGGCCGTCCCCTCCTCCAATCTGAACTGCCACTCGGTAGTCGTCCAGCCACGTTTCTCGCTTGGATTCTCTTGTAAACTTGCTGATCCCCGTCGCCAATCGGAAGTTGGGAGGGATGTCAGCCGAATGGATGGCTCGACTGAAACACTCGGGACCAGAGACGATGGTCTTGCTTCCACTCGGACGGTCCATATTGTGACCATTGCAGTGGGCCCGGCCCCTGTCGACCCTCCTCTCGGCGATATGGCCTCTCGCGTCGGGCCTTGTATCATAAGTGTCACCGAATGAACGCCGATCATTATGATGTCGGGGCCCGTAGGGCCCACCCCACGAAGGTGTACGTGAACGGCGACGATCTTCGGGATTCATGGAACGGCTGCCTCCCCTGTGTCGCTGATGAGAACCGGGGCTATGAACTGACCGATGCGTGTTCGTGTGAACAGAACTATTGTGGATCCTGTTGTGCGACTGGGAGACCGCCGAATTTTGTTGTTGCGCCGTGTGCAGCAGGGCACGGATCTGCTCGATCCCTCTGCCAGCCTCTGAATCAGTCGGCTGGAGGGAATCGGCTATTTTGGCGGCGGCAGCCAGGTTGAGGACGGGTGTGCGGAACACCTCCACGTTGCTCCGACGAGTGTGCCGACTGGCAGAACGGCGGGGCTGATGGCGAGCGCCGGATGTTTCGCCGACCTCGTGCTCGTTCCGGCCGGTTTGGCGGGGACTTTCATGGGAGTTGGCCATGTGCACTTCGGCTGCACGCCCGGGACCCAAGTACTCGGAAGGAAACTCAGTGGGAACTGAGTCCGAGCACTAGGACAGCGGCGCCACTACAACTGACTCTAGGACTGCCACTTGTGAGGACATGTTCTGGTGCGCCTGGGCGTGTTGCACGCAACGCTGGAGCCACGGACGGCGGGACCGCTTGTTGCGGCGCGCGACAGCGGCGTAGGTCGACACCGGAGCCGACTGCTGGAGAAGAAGGATACCGCGGGCGCCGGCACGGAAGTGCGTAGCACCGCGACTGGGGAGCGCCTTGACATCAAGAGGGGCATCCCGAAGCCATGCCGAATCGTCGACGATGAAGGAGAGAGCGCCGAAGAGGATCTCGTGACCCATGCTCAAATCTCCACCGGATGACATGATGAAAAGATGTAGTCGCAAACTCGCCGGAAGTGGCTTAGACGCCTGCCCCATGGTGGGCACCAACTGTCGTGGGTATAAGTCTGACAGTAGATGTGTAGGGTACGAAAGGATGGGCAGAGCCTTAGCTACGGCGAGGTTGTATGAGTTCAGGCCCCTCTACGGTGGAGGTAAAAGCCCTACGTCTCAGTGCTCTTGGGAGCTTGTTGTCGAGTGGAATATGCATTACAGTGAATTGCTAACCCCTACACTAGTGGGGAAGGGCAACTTATATAGAGTGCGCTGCCCTTCACAACGGTTCGGTGCACAGGGGTGGAGTAGTGGCAAATAAATGCCTATGTTACAGGTAACGTATGTCTTAAATGCTAATAAAGGTACATGGAAACGTATGACCGTTGCCCTCCAGGGGGGTTACAATGTACAGAGTGGAATCCAGTCGGTAAGTTTGCTACGCTCTGAATGCTCATCTCCGACTGGATGATGGAGGAATCGTCGCCGACTCGATGATGGGAAGTCCTTAATTCAGTCGTAACTGACTAAGAGCCTTATCCCTTATGAAGGGTAGTCCTTGGGTAGGACCCATAGGGCAGGCCTATGACCCTACCCTAGGACTATAACCCCATCAATGGCGATCTCCAGCTTCTCGTCATCTTAGGTGAGGGCGCTCCACTCGTCATCACAAACGGGCTTCGATGTACGGACTTTGCAAAATGACGTGTGCTCCTAGTCGCGGATATAGCATCATTCCGCCCCCCATTCTTCCCACTTCATGTGCAGGTTGCCGGTGGGATACACTTCCTTGTGGGAGGGACATGGGATCCATGCAATGCTGCCAGAGTGAGCGTCCTCACCGTCTATGCGCGGAGTGAAGACGTTGGGGACTATTCCTATGACGTTTTTGCACAAATGTGTGAAAACGTACATGGTGGTCACTATGTTTGGCGTTAAATCTAGTAAACAGAAGTCGTAGGTGAACATTACATCGCGGAGAACTGGCACTTCTTAGCATCGGGGTTGGAGTTGCCTGGAATCACCACCGGCACCGGGTGCATCTTGGTTGCCCTCTCGTACATTGGGGCATACCTCGAGACGATGTTGCTCACCGTGAGCATGGAGGGGAAGAAGAGGACACACTTCCTCCTTTGAATCAGCATCCGCTACCATTTTGGCCTCCTTCGCCTCGACATTGGTCGCCTTCTAGGCCTTCTTCGCGAGACCAATGGAGGCAGAAGAAGATGCGCGTTTGGGTGCCATGGAAATTCTACAGGCGAGCTGCAGCAAAGACGAGAAAAGAGACCCAGGGGTTGTGTGCCGCGGAGGAGAAGAGGGTGCTGAAATAGAGGGAATGTGACTAAGGTGATCAACACACTTGCGGAAGCCACTTTTTTTAGGCGCGACCCCTCGGAACAGCCTCCTCGCTCCACCACTCACATGACCCTTAGTCAATGCGCACCGTGGGTAAGGCAGAGAAAACAACCATATCCGGAGATAATTGCGTCTCTTTGTGCCTCTGCACTCTTTTTGGGCCTTGACCAACAATTTCACAAACGCAAGTGTGGCCCACACCCGGGGGCTATTGTTGGTGTACTAAAATATGGGGCCATTACTACCTAGACTTGTACATAGGCGATCGCGGTCTGCGTGCCGGAAGGACCCTATCGGCCAGCATCTACCTTCTAGCAACATCAAACAAAGGCAAGAAATGAGGCCCCGGCTAGCCACTTTGCCGGGAAGAAGAAGACGTGACAACCGCCACGTCGGCCAGGACTCCTCCAAAACTGTGTTGCTCCACCTCATCAGGCTGATTGTCAACATCAGTGCAGTGTCGAGCAAGCAGGCACTTAAGTGGGTCTAATTAAAAGTCTGTGGCGATAGTCAGAGACATGCAACAACTTTAATGACACCTCTCCCGTGGCATGTCAAGCAAATAAAAGGTAGTTGGGTGAATGACACAGAAGGAGAGACGATCCTTGCCGGGAAATGTCATGAGCGCGCCACCTCATGACGCATTTAATGCGTCGTATCAGCCCATCGGAGTTAGGTATTTCCCACTATAGCTTTTGTCAGTAGTTCTGGCAGCTATCGTGTGTACTATTCTCCCGTGCAAAGACAAATTTAGCCATTGTGGTAACCCCTTGGACTATAAAAGGGGTCCAAGGCTACCTTTAGAAAGGTGGACTCTCTATTAATTCTACATGCGTAGTTGCGAACCTCATGCATCCTTGCAGGGCTAGCGCTCTTGTACCATGAACACATTCATAATCCACCAAAACACATGACATAGGGTTTTACACTTCTGAGTGGACCGAACGTGTCTAAACCATCACGCATGCAATCTTCGGTCATGCTCTATGTTCATCCAAGGTCCGCAGAACCACGGGAAAGGGGCCTTGTCGGCCCCACAGATCGTTACTTCCCACAACACTATGCAAGTTGATTCTTGCTACAATAAATTGTTTGATTCCAAAATCCCTATGCATAGGAAGTGGGTTATACTTAAATGTGCTTGCCATGTGATTTAAGATTCTCTCTTGCATGTTTCAATTAGTACTTTTTGTGTGAGCATCACAGAAATCATCATGCCAAGCTAAAAGGCATTAAAGGAAAGATCTTGTTGGGAGACATTCCAACGCTTATGCTTTATTTTTTTTGTATGTTCACATGATTAAGATACTGTATTAATCATATTTTTTTCATTTATTTCCGTAAGGTGCCAAGTAAAGCCGTCAGGATAGTGCGGGTAATTGTTTGTTTGATTCTGTGCAAAAACTAAAACTTTTCCATCTGGTATATGAATTATGTGATTTTACTGGGGAGTTAAAAATTCTGAAATTTTTACACAATTGTTTCATGCAAATTTTCTATGTTGTCCTAATTCTTCAGAATTTTCACACATAGGGAAGTATGGTTTAAGTTCACATCTTTACAAACTATTTTGTTTTTGACAGATTCCATATTACATACATAGTTTGCTTGTTTTATTGTTTCCATAGGTTATATTTAGTGATATAAATTATCGAAATGATAGAATACATCAGATATTATGTGATAACAAGTGTGAATCTTGTCTTGGCAGTACCTAAGTGAATCATAAGATCTCTGCTACACTAACCCATCACACGATGTTCCATTAAGTTTTGTATGATTAAATGTTTCGAGTATTGGGTGAGATACCGATGCGACGAGATTAAGGAATGGTAATACCCAAAATTCCAGATTCCCCATGCACCCCAAGGTAAGATCTAAGGAAGACTCAAGCATCTAATCTTGGGGATTCCCCGGAAGGCATCCCCTCTTTGGTCTTTGACACCATCGATATATCTATATTTTTATTTGTCACATGATTAGTGTTTTGCTTGGAGCTTCAATTTATTTTATTGGTATTTGCTTGCTATTATTTATAATCATGTTTTTCAATAAAAGGTTCCAAGAATTGTCTTTAGAATGCTTGAATTGCATATATGATGTGTGGTGTACAAAAACAGAAACTTTTTTGTAGTATTCGAATTACGAGATCTTACTAGAACGTGAAAAGTTTCTGAAATTTCTAGATAGTACTGTCATACAATTTTTTATCACGTCCTCAATTTGAATAATTTTTGGAGATATGTAAGTGCACTTTTTAAATAGAATGCTACACACTATTCTGCTAGGATAGATTGGTGTCGTAGTTTTGTTATCTACTTATCGTAGAGTTTTCATGACTCATATTGTTGGATATAAATTATGAAAATTATAGTATATAGTCCCTAGTTCTTGAAAAATATTATGCAACTTGTCTTTGAAGTGTTGATTTATTCTTATGTGTACTAACCTACCTCATGAGTTCTTTTCAAGTTCTGTGTGGATGAAATTTTTGAGACTTAGGTGAAACCAGGATATGACACGATTAAACGAGATACAAAATCTGAAGCTTTGGGATGCTGAACGAAACCCAAGTAAATATTATAAGAATTCTCAACCATCTAAGCTTGGGTGTGTTACGCATCCCACCTCTCTACGTCAACAAACATCGGTTAGTGTATGTTAAATCGGTTAGTGTATGTTAATCCTATGTCTCATTCGTTCACATGATATGTGCTATTATTGGACTATATTCTTGTTTTCTTGACTGTTTGAAATAAATATCAGATCTAAAAATATTTATCATGCGAGTGTCCTCACATGGCTACTTGATTTTTAACTACTCATTGACCTTCACTTATATATTTTTGAGAGTAGTTTGATGATCACTCTTGTGCTTCACTTATATCATAAGAGAAAATGTTGAATGGACTGAAAGTCATAAATGTGAAATTATATATGCTTCATATGCTTGTCCCATGGGGAGTAATGACTTCACACAAGAAGTGTAATCGTAAAATTTAATGGAAGTTAGCAAACATAGCATTGGTCGCTTAAACAATTCATTAAACAATATTGAAGGAAGAGCGATTTCACATATAAATACACTATCTTGTATTTCACCTATGATTGTGAGCCCTAATTATTTTCAAACTTGCTAACGTAGTTGATGTTGCACAAGGAAGACAACATATTGGTTATGTTTATTTATATTCACATAGAAGTTATATTGCCATGGATCCTCTAAAGTATGGTGCTTGCTTAGAATCTATTGCTAGCTAAAAATTCATACTAATTAGAGGTACTACTTGTGCATCCAAAAATCCTTAAACCCTGTTTCTTGCCATGAGAGTCCATCATGTCTACCTATGGATTGAATAAGATCCTTCAAGTAAGATGTCATTGGTGCAAAAATCAATAAAATTTGCTCCTAAATATGTATGATCTTTTACTGGAAGGGAAAATAAGCTTTGTAAGAACTTGTGATGGTGAAGAAAGAAAAGTGACACACTGCATAATACAGGTTTCTATCACAAGGGGAAAGTGACCTTCCTTTCCATTAAGAGTTTGCACATCTAACAATAAAAAGTGCATGACAAGCTCTGCTCCCCTCTGCGAAGGTCCTATCTTCTACTTTCATGTATTTACTTTTATGCAAGAGTTAATAATGTTCATCCATATTCCAATCTATTAATTCTTTAGTTGGCAAGCATCATGCATTGCGGAACAATCCAGGCACATATAATCAGTTGAATATAGCTAATCATGATTTATTATTGCTGACATTATCCATGAGATAAATAATTTGGGAGACGAGACATTAAGCGTCTATCTTCCTATGTGTTTAATGGAAATTTTTTGTTCTAAAAATATGCTTTGAGTGTCAGTAATCATGGAAGACTAAATGATAGTTGACTATGTGGAGTTTGCTAAATCAAAGCACTTACAAAGCCCCTTATTGAAAATAAGATGAATTGTAATTGTTTGATGAATGAAAACGTAGTTTGTTGGGTTTCAAGAAATTTTATATGGTATATACTTTAAAATGTGAATAGCTTGATACTTGAGCATGATGAG
This sequence comes from Hordeum vulgare subsp. vulgare, assembly GCF_904849725.1. Taxonomy (NCBI): domain Eukaryota; kingdom Viridiplantae; phylum Streptophyta; class Magnoliopsida; order Poales; family Poaceae; genus Hordeum; species Hordeum vulgare. The sequence goes on from NC_058518.1 coordinate 219,852,098, forward strand.
TTTTATGAGAAAATTTTGCTTGTTATGATGCTAGAAAAGTTATTGAAATTATCATTTATCAAATTATATACTATGCTAGCATTAGTACTTCATAAATTACTTATTTTATCATTTACCAACTCGAGGACGAGTAGGAATTAAGCTTGGGGATGCCGATACATCTACGATGTATCCATAATTTATGAAGTATTCACGCCATATTTACCAATGTTTAAAATACTTTTATAAGGTATTGATTAGGACCGATGCTATTTTCGGTAGAATTACTGTGGCATTGTTTTTTGTGCAGAAAATAGAAGTTCCTAAAATAGCCTGAAACTTTTTGATTATTTTTCTGGAGCAAATAAGAAATACTGAAGCAAAGAACCATAGGACGGGGGCCAGCTGTTGGTTCCAATCCAACGGTGAAAAATACTATATTTCCAAAAATAGAAGTTAACATAGAACTTCGGCTTCGTAGCTACAAGACTTGCGGAAGAAGTCTGATACGACTGAAACAAATCTACTTCTCCAACCACTTTTGCTCTTGTTTTGGACTCCAATTTGCATGATTTGAATGAAACTAACCTAGAACTGACGTTTTTTAGCACAATTTCTATGGTGTTGTTTTTGTGCAGAAATAAGAGTTCTCACAATTGTTGAAACTTTTTTTGAATTATTCCTAGAATATATGAAGAATTATGGAGCAAAAAATTTCCGGAGGGGGGCTCCTATGGGTCACAAGCCAACATGGCGCGCCCTGTTAGCTCGTGGGGCCCACGTTGCTCCCCCGACCCTAATTCCAGTCCTACAAATTCACAATATAAAAGAAAAAAATAAGAGAGAATATTTAAGCTTGTTTTACGAGACAATGCAGCTGCCACCTCCAGTTCTTCCTCGGGAGGGCTAATTTGGAGTCCGGTTGGGACTCAAGAAAGGGGGGTTCGTCGACGTCGCCATCACCAACCCTTCTCCATCAACACTGCTACGATGCTCACCATCGGGAGTGAGTAATTCCTTTGTAGGCTTGCTAGATGGTGATGTAATTGGACGAGATTAATCATGTAATCGAGTTAATTTCATAGGGATTGGTCCCTAGTACCCACTATGGTGTGGGATTGATGTTGCTATGACTTTGCTATGCTTAATGCTTTTCACTAGGGCCCGTGTGCCATGATTTCATATGTGAACCTATTATGTTTTCTCTCAATATGGAAGTGTTCAGATCCTATCTTGTAAGTTGTATGCACCCATTATGTATTATGATCCGCATCCCCCAAGGTGACAATAATTGGGATTCTTTCCGGTGATTGTCGTAGTTTGAGGAGTTCATGTATTCAACATGTGGTAATGCTTTGTTGTGGTTCTCTATTAAAGGAGGCCTTAATATCCCTTAGTTTCCATTAGGACCCCGCTTCGATGGGAGGGTAGGACAAAAGATGTTATACAAGTTCTTATCACAAACAAGTATGACTATATACAGAATACATGCCTACATTACATTGATGAATTGAATCTAGTTCTGTGTCGCTCCAGTGTGTAACTGTTACATGATTGATATCATCTAAATCACTATCTATCACCGACCCACATGCCTCCGCTTTACATATACTGAGTCTTGCAAAGTTACTAATGTTGCTACTGCCACAAGTGCTACAATTTTGTTGGTGTCACTGTTACTGTTACTACTATTACTTTTCCTTGCTACTAAATATTTGCTGCTAAGAGATATCCCAGGTGTGGTTTAATTAACAACTCAATAACTAAGCTCAATAAATGTTCTTTGGCT